>NW_022900936.1:50903517-50944238 GCF_012274545.1 Fukomys damarensis | reverse complement strand
GGATAGTTAGTGCTTTCATCATTGAAATTAGAGGCATTAACAGCCTTTTGCTCTACTAAAATACAACTAGCATAGTGGACAATATGTTATGTGTATAAATTAGTGACTTAAAGAGGAGGAGTATCACCTAAATCCAGGGCAAACTGCCTTATAGTACATTATTTACTCTGTTCATGAGATTGCTTACAACTTAGCATGAGTAAATTCTACTTGTTGTAGATATGGTCTTTATGCAGTCCCACTGCTGGAATAAAACCTATTGTAATAGGTGTGAGGTTAATTATACATTAAAAGGTTCTTTTGCTTGGAACTGAGGAACGAACCTGGAGAGATCTTTGAATTTCCTGTGTATTTCTTTTTCTCCTTACGGCACAGTAGACCTCCTCAGCTGACCCTTCAGGCAGCCTTATTTGCAAAGATCTTGGCCCGGATGATTTTGGAGGCCTCTTGAGTGAGGAATTGAGCATCCGCTTGTAAACTTTATTTTGACAGGAGATTAATTCTGTATGCAGAAGTGAATCTTATAGTGTAGACGATGATTATTTAAAAAATGAGTTGTCAAGCCAATTCCCATTTTCCAAGCATTTTCTTTCTTCTGATGTCAGGCACTTTTAGTAAACATATCATGCTATTTAATCTTATTCAGTTCATATTCATCTACACCAGAAATGTGTTTCTTCTATAAAGAGAAACTCACATGTGATATTTGTAATTCACATGGAGACTGTGGGAGCTAGCATCAAGTGCTTATGGTTACATTCAGATAATAAGAAAAAAGTAATGAATGTCCAGTAGAGTTTGTATATTACTCTTGACTTCAGAAGCTGTATCATTTAAATTCAAACAGCACTGCTCTCTGCTCTGAAAGTTTTTTCAAAAGGGTAAAGAATTTTCTTCAAGGCTATTCCTTGATATACAGAGAACCTTGATGGAAAGCAGATTTGCCCTGACAGTATAAAAAGAAAAGCCAAAGTGTTTGGTGGAAAACCATTCATTTAAATAAAAAATTTCCAAATGATTCCATTAGATAATTGAGGCTTTTCAAATATGAATTTATAGAAAATTAGGACAGAAAGACAAATAGTGACATTTAGTATTGCCTTCCTATGAGAATAGCCTTTGTTGTACTCTAAAAATAAACAAAAATGAATTGAAGCCCCGTGATCTTATTTTGTTGCTTTATTACGGGTCATGGTGTATTAAGATTTCTATAACCTCATGAAAATATGAGGTTGACTTTTCAGTACTGTGAATAAGACAAATATTGTATTGGATTTTATATTCTTAACATAAGGAAAATAGGAAACACACATACACACATTCTCATGCTCACCCACAATTTCTATAAGGGGGATGTTTAAACAATAAAACAAAACCAAAGGAAAAAGGAAAATATTAGGGGGGAAGTTCTGCCTTTTTGTATCTTAAATGTGGAATATTTGTATCAAATGATATCTGATTTTGGTAGGAAGCACCTATTTCTTAGAGAATGTAAGAAGTAGCATTTGAAAGTATAGGTGGAACAGCTAAAATTATTGTGTCTTTAATTTTTCTCCTTTTGACAAATAAAAGTAACATTTTATCACTGACTTGATATACAGTCATAAGCATTATTATAATAGTCATGGATCATGCTTGTACTTTAAATCTCTTTAAATTAAATGTAGGCTATGCTGCCTCAGGAGATCTTGATAGTATCAAATGAAAAATCTCCCTAAATAAATCAGGGTTATTTCACTTTGTTTGCAAGATGTCCCCGACATATTTAAAATAAACCAAATATATTTTTTTAATTTCCTTGAGGAGCACCCGGAGCTGCTTTTTCATTAATGGGAGGAGAAAGCAATATTCACCAAACTCTGGCTCAGTTAAGCTCTTATTCTTTATCTTCTGTCAAAAAAAAAAAAAATAATGCAAGTGCAAGAAAATAGGTATTGTCATTTTATCTTTGATTTAAGAAAAATGGGCAATTTTCCCAAATGTTAAAGCACCTGACCTTTTGTTGCCATGTTCATGTGCCTCTGAATTTCAATATTATCTGAATAAATTAAATTTAGTCTCTGTCATTTAATAATTTGCCCTAAATGCATTTTTTATTATTATACCATTTTACTCATATGGTTCCCTATTTATAGCAACCTAGGCTTTTGATTTTCCTTTTCAGTTTTTGGTTTGTTTTGTTTTGTTTTACGGTACGGGGATCGAGGCAGGCAGCAGAATCACTGAGCTAAATCTCCGGCTCAAGTTTGCTATTTTTTCTAATTAGACATCAAACCTCTCCCTCACCCCTTACCCTCCTTCTCTCATCTCTCAAAAGAGTGATCCCAGTGTAAAGTCACTCATCTTCTCCATCCTTATATCAAGTTACCTCTAAGTGAGTCCCAACACACCCAAATAGTTACCTTGGATACAAAGAGTGATCCCAGTGTAAAGTCACTCATCTCCATCCTTATATCAAGTTACCTCTAAGTGAGTCCCAACACACCCAAATAGTTACCTTGGATAAGCTTGGTTGCCTCTCCCACTTGACAAAGCTCATGATGTCATCTTATCTGAGAAAGAAAACACTAAAAGTCGTTATGACAGATACAATATTTTTATCTACACACAAAATCTCGCTGTCGTCTATTGGAGCCTTCCCATATTTGAAGAAAATATTCATATGGAAAATATGACTAGTCACTATGGTTTAATAATTTCTATCATATTCCTTAAAAAATTAAACCTTCATTTTCTATAAGTCCTATTATTGCTTCAGCATTAGCTGAAAGCAAATGGTGCCAAATGTGAGTGGTGACACAGTCTGATGGAATAGTTTTTCAGGGTAACCAGAAGCAGAGTGTCCATGGAGACTACTTTCTGATAATTGTAGTATGTGGTTACAGGTATATAGCCACACATCACAAGTGAGAGTTGTTAGAGAGTGGTATTTGAAGGAAAGCACTTCCTCCTGGCCTCTCATCAATATTTAGATACTTACCACTGCCACTGTCTTCCACTTCATTTCTTTTGTTTTCCCCCTTTGGTAAGGGGGGACCTTGCGCTTGCGAGGCAGGCAGTGGAACCACTGAGCTAAACCCCTGGCTCACTTCCACTTCATTTCTAGTGATAACGGTTAGAAGGGTGGGTTTCCCCATTGTTTGCCTGATACCTTTGTTGTTTATTGTCCATTAGACCATAAATGTTCCGCTTCTGTTTTGCTCATAAGAGATCTCTAGAGCTATACTGTCAAATGTGGTAATCTTAAGCAACATGTAATTATGTAAATTCATATTTAAATTAAGTAAATAAAATAAAATTACAAATTTGGCTTCTTACTTGCACTGATCACTATCAAACTCTCAGGGCCGTATGCAGCCAGACAACAGTAGGGATGGCAGAAGAAGAGCAAGAACTTCAAAGTCGCTGGGAGTTCTAAGAGCCAATGTTGTTTCAGAGCCTAGCACTGTTTCTGGAAAAAAATTAACTTGATTTAGTTTATTCAGCAGTCTTTGGGGAGCAGAAATCCATTTACTTTGTGTTAATCAGAGGAATAAGATTTTAGATGCCACAGTAGGAATATGTGTACTCTACTAGTAAGACTTTTGTTCTTGTTTTTGTTAGTTTCTGTGGTAGGAGATTGCATGTAATTCTTGCCTCATAATATACTTTCTAGACTGAGATGTAGCTAAGAATGATCACATCCTGGGAATAAAATCTCACAAGTCCTTCTGAACATGACACAGTGGTTTTAGTGGTAACTCTCCAATAAATCATAGATAGGAAGGAGCTATATTGAAAAAAAAATCAACAATAAAATAGCCTGAAGTTTTAGTTGTATTATAACTTCTTTGACTCAAGGAGATATGAAGAAAAATATTTGAATCAAAGTTGTGCACTTCAAATAGCAAAGAGTAAAGACAAAAATAACTGTTGAAGAAATTTGTTTTTGTTTTTGTTTTGTGAGACAGCGTCTCACTGTGTAGTTGAGACTGACCTGGAATTCATTATGTAGCCCAGGCTGTTCTCGAACTCGCAGCAATCCTCCTGCCTCAGCTTCCAGAGTACTGGGATTTCAGGCATGCACCACCAGGGCTGGCTTGAAGAAATATTTTTGATTAAATATTCTTTCTTGGACTTTTTTCATTGTAGAAGTTTTTCATTATATTCACAAAGAAAAATCATATAAGGCAAGTCATTCCATATTTGGTGCACCCTTATTTTCTTGGATATACACAATACACAATCCCTGTAGTACACAATACAGTGTAGTTTCCATTCTGTTTCTCCAAAAATAAGACTTAACTGGAAAACAAGGTACATAATATGTGTTTACTATATAGGATTGTTTCTTTTAGGGGTATGATATTCAAATATTAAGACAGTGATGACCTTCTTACAACATGGTGCTTATAGTTTAAAGTGATAACAACATCCTAAACCATATATTAAGTAAAGAATGACTTTTGGGGAGAACAGAGACCAAAACATTATTCTTTTTCATGCTCTTAATCAAAGAATTCTTAAATACAGAAGAAATTTGAAAATAATATAAAATGTTACTGAAGGAGCTCTTAGGTAATTTAGTCAAACTCCTCATAAGGTTGAAGAGAACATGAAACACCCAGCATTTCCCTGCAGATTGGCTCAAGTTCAAATTCTTGACACTTTCATGGAGACTAAAGAGACTTTTGAAATGCATTCTTGTAAGAACAAATATTGATTGAAAATTTATAAATGTCAATACATTGAGAGGTTTTATTCAAAGATGAGAAAAACAATTGTAATGCAATAAAAGTCAGTAAATTGTGTATGTTATCTCTGTCTCGGAGATGCATTCTTTGGCATTTACTCTTCTCAAAGATAATAAAAGTGTAATCTATGACGCAGGATGTTTTCATGTTAGTTTAAAGTATAAGCACCGTGGTGTAAGAAGAAGAGTGCCTACTTCTTAAGGAACATTAATCATACTTCCACATTAAAACATAGTATTTAATTAGAAACTGCTAAAATACAGCAAAAATATGCCTTAGCCAAATTATTTTCATTTATATTTTCCTGGTGAAAGATTGACCAACTGGAGAAGTTAATAACTACACTGAAGCTGCAAAATACATTGTTGATTTAGAGAAAATGTCTTTGAAGAATGTGCAAATGTTTTTATCCATTCATTTTTTTAATCAATAAATACCAAATCAGTACCTATTATTTTACCAATAACCTAGATGTTGGGATTCAATATTTTCTTGTTCACCTTTCTCATAGCTGGTACAAAACACCAGAAAATCAAAAATTAAAAGTGAAATGATTTAACTTGGCTAATAGTTTCAGAGGGTAGAGATTTTGATGAACTGGATCCAAGACAGAAACATCATGGCAGAAAGATGGGATGGAGCCAAGCTGCTCTTTCCGTGGAAGCTGTGAAGCAGTGCACACAGAAAAAGCACCGCAGGAGAAAGGACTAGGAACTAGATACAGTTTGAAAAGTGACTCCTGATAAACCTGGAAGTGTGTGAGTTGACAATCATGATTCTCACAAACACAAGCAAAGCAAATATTTTTGCTTGTTGGGGGATTACATTTTAGTTGAGTTAGAATATTTAAAAAAACAATATGTAACTTTTCTCATGGATTAGAAAATGATAATTAGCAAATAAGTGGATCAAGATGAGGGTATTAGGAATGGTTGGTGAGTAAGGGATCATATTTTAATTGGATGATCAGAGATGTGTAAATTTTGATAGCACTCCCGGACAGTATTGATGTCTGACCACAGGATGGCACCATGACTGTGAGAGTAGCACTAGCTAATACCATAGAGGTGACAGTTGCCAAGTCATAAAAACCACTGTGATTGTTGTTCAGTAGTTCCTTTAGAAATGGCTTGCTAATAAAAGTATTCTAGATCCTTCTTGCCTTGAACAAAGAATTAGATAAGACAAGCCAAAAACACTGCCAGAAGTTTATCTGAAAAGTGAGGAGTGAAAAGGGAAGAACTAGCTCTGTAGAGCAAACTTGAGCTGAAAGGATAAAAGCAAAATACAAGTGCACTAAAGACACAAAGTGATCTACCTTGAGGAGTCACAGTAGCTGGCTACTGGTGGCTTCTGCTCTCTCCTTTATGCTGTTCACATCTAGTGGGAATCAGTTTGCTCTAGAATCATCTGGCAGCACCCTGGGATCCTGCAATTGGTTGGTTTTGCCAAATTCTTCTGCCAGCTTTGCCACAGCCTACCTTTTATGTCATGATACAATGACTCTTGATGAAATACAGAGCCATTTTTTGGTCTTAAGTAGAGTTGCACCAGCCTAACTAATATTTCTACGTAAACGTTGTTGGACACAATTTTGTTTATATAATCAATAAACATAAATAGTGGGTTAATTAATCCTAAAACATGTGAGAAGAATTAGAACTTACAACTAAGTTAATGTTATTTTGTTCATTCAATAATAGATATTTATTTTAATAGTCTATGTGCTAGCAAGGTGTGCAATGTAGAAAAATTTCATGGCAATGTTAGTAATTTTCAAGCATCTACTCTAAGTTTAGATATCCCTATTGGGTCTGAAGTGTGTGAAGCTATTTAATAAGTATATCTACAATAAAAGCAATTAGATCTGACAAAAATCAAACAAAAATTTCTCAGTTTGTTGTTATCATTAGTTTTTCACAGGAATCTCTTTGGAATGAAAATGCAACAATTTACTATGGGCAGGTTTTTCCTGCTACTTTTCTGTTTGCTCAAAGAGAAAGTGAAAATAATTAGACGAAAAGCTGCCTTTAGGAAACAGGTAAAGGACAATGCTAAATTTTTCTCAAGGGATCTATTTGTAAAGATAGGTTTATATCATTTCTACACATGTTGGGAAAAAGTTATTCAAGCAAACCTAAACTATCTAAGTATACAGTACCAATAAACTCAACAAAAGCAACAACAACACCCTAAACTATCATCAAGAGCATAATCTGACAGAATGAGTCAATTATGAGATATGTGCAAATTGTTTTTTTTTAGCTTTAATTGAGTTTATTGGTACATTTTAGGGATACAGTACAGTTACATTCATTGTTGGGATCATGTGCCTCTACATGGCAAGTCTTGATTCTCATTTTTTCCCCTTACCTCTGCCCTCCCTTCACCCCCTGTGCAAATTGTTTTTGTCTTACATTTTCTTTCAAACCAGTCCAGGAGATGTGATTATTGTTGGCATGACCACATAATTGAGTAAAATGAGGAAACAGATTCTGGGAGGAAAATGAGTGCAATACTAGTACATCTTTACTCAAAAATTTTTAGTTCTTAAATGCGTTGCTCTCTCAAGCAATATTTGAATTAAAATGACATTTTAAATTATCTTTTCTTTTTTTCTGTACTGGGGATTGAACCTAGAACTTTTGGATTTTTTTTTGTTTTATTTTGAAATGGGTTCAGCTGGGAGTGGTGGCTCATGCCTGTAATCCCAATACTCGGGAGGCTGAGGCAGGAGAATCACTGTAGTTCAAGACCAGTCTGGGCTACATATGAGATCCAGGTCAGTCTCAACTACATAGTGAAACCCTGTCTCAAAACGAAACAAAACAAAACAAAACAAACAACAACAACAACAACAACAACAACAAAAAACAGGTTCTAAGTCTCTGGCTTTCCTAGACTGCAACTTGTGGTCTTCCTGCCTCAGCCTTCTTAAATGCTGGAATTGCAGAAGTTTTTTTTTTCTTTTGCTTACCATAGCTACACAGAAGAGCAATCACAAAAGACTTGCTTTATAACTTATTAAACTCCTTTAGCACTCTGTTTTAAAAAGGTAATGCCTGCATTTAATTTTAACTCAGATAGGGGATAACTCTTTTTAAAATAAGTCTCATTATGCGGCTCAGACAAATGGTAAACTTCTGGATCCTTCCACTTCAAGCTCCCCAAAATGCTGGCATAAAAGTCTGACGCTACCTCCTCCCTTATTCTGTCACCTGTACAAATAGTTAATTTCAAATTAGTCTTTAAGAATTTTTAAAGATGACACAATTCACACTGGTCTTATAACACAATCTCTTGAACAATAATTGCTGAGTAACTGTTAGATATTTGTATTATTATCCGTTTTATAATCCATATTATGATTGATACTTAGGATAATTTTTATAAAGCATTCCATGCACATCTTAAATCAGAATGTTTTGAGATTTTACTTATTTTCATGCCATAAAGTGTTTTTTCTTAGACTTGTCATTGAATGTCCTTGTTAGATAGAGTGACCTGGCTTCTACTTTTCCATGAATGTGTCTCATGTGTTTTTTTAAATTCTTTTTCAGATGGATCTGTTCACTCTTTCTAAAACTATCCCTTACAGAGTGCGTTATTTAGTGTATTTCCCCTATTTTAGTCACACTCCCATCTAAGATGAGTTATCTCCACTTTCTTCTGCAAGTATAAATTCATTCATATTTAAGAATTGGTTCTTTCCTTTCCTGTACATCTCCCACTGCCCCTACTCCTTCAGACCTTTTCTTCCTATTTAACATTATCAATTATACATTGAAAGAAAGGAAACAAAAATATGTGAAAAGCAAAAAAATGGAAACAAAGTCATTGTAAATAGGGAAGGGTGGAGGGGTGCGTGGAGGGCAGGAGAATAGGGAAAAATAAACCAAGTTATATCATGTAAAGGTATCAGATCCCAATGATGAATGTAACTGTACTGTATACCTAAAAATGTACCAATAAACTTAAAGAAATAAAAGTTGGTTCTAGATAAAATTCTTCTCTGAATCAATGATTCCCCTTCATTAAAATCTATAGTGGCTCTATGGGTGTTCTCTTCATTTGTCACGTACCATATGCTGTCTCACTTTTTCTTTGTTGGTCATTATTTCCCAGATAGTTTGATGTAAGGAATGAAGATCATCTTTCTTAGTTTACACTATCGAACTTGGCAGAGCATCAGCCCCAAATTTTGATCAATGTATTGTTCCTAATATACAATGATTTGTGCAGCACGTGCATTAGATTAAGTCTTGGTGAAGTGATGAGTGAATTCTTCAGATAGCAGTGTGGATATGTGTCAGAATAAAAGGCAAGGGCCCTAAATCATTCAGGTATTGATAATGAAGGTCTAGCAAAAGATGTCGTGTGTGTTATTAAAGGATAGTAATCTGTCATGAATATCATTTTTGGTGTGATTACTACAACTTCATTTAGAACCAGATGATAATCTAAGCTGATCCTGATCTTTAGAATCAATGTAATTGTTATAAATGTTAGAAGCTTGCCGGATATGTGTGTGTGTGTGTGTGTGTGTGTGTGTGTGTGTGTGTTTGTGTGTGTGTGTGTGAGAGAGAGAGAGAGAGAGAGAGAGAGAGAGAGAGAGAAAGACCTAAACAACTCTTCTTTCACAGTATGCTTGATATAATAAATACACAAAAAACAGCTTACACTAAATTTAATACTTGGTTATTGGGGCCATATTTTGAAATGAAACATATTCTCAAAGAAGTTATTTTTAGAAAGTCTTAAGGGATGTATTTAAATATACATTTTAAAGAATACAATCTTAAAACTTCTAGATTATGTATTATGTCTTTTTTTTTCATTTTTCGAATGATTTTCACTTCCTGTGTATACCCAAAGTCCACACTTTCACAATTTAAGGGCCTCTCAATTATGAAATTACTTACTAGATACTGGAAAACTGGAAAACTAATAAATGTTAATCTTGGTTTGAAAAGTTCTGATTATTACACAGTGACTAATCTTGTGCTGTATACTCCGGATCTTAAATTATTTCACTTGAAAAGCTTTATTCTTATTCTTATCAATTTTGTTATAGTTATTTAACATTTTCAGGAAGCTATGCAATTTTAATGGCTTTCAACATAAATCATTCAAATGTATGGTTAATTTCTGTGTGCGCTGTTGACACATATGTTACCTCATTTGGCATAAAAAAATTTTTCATTGCTTATGCAGTGCTGCAAATTTAGATATAGCCACATCAATTAATATTTTCTTAGTTTCTTACTCTGATGTAGCTCAAGTTCCAGTTTTATTTTCATTTTAACTTTTTTTTTCAGCTTTAATTGAGTTTATTGGTACATTTTAGGGATACAGTACAGTTACATTCATTGTTGGGATCTTGTACCTCTACATGACAAATCTTGATTCTCATTTTTTCCCCTTACCTCTGCCCTCCCTTCACCCCCTCCTCCCCTCCCCATCTACAAACACTTTATTTCCATCTTTTCATTCTCTCACATTTTTTTCTTTTCCCTTTGTACTCTTCCCCCTACCCATCCCACCTTCCCTACACCTTTAGCTCCTTTCTTCCCATTTCTAAATGTCACTAATCTTATTAGAATCTTATGCATTGTTGCAGATTATGCACACCAGGGAAACTATTAGGTATTTACACATGTGTGACTTATTTATTTCACTTAGGAGTATATCTTCAATATGTATCCATTTTCCTATGAATGAATCTATTTTCTCGTTCTTTATGGCTGAGTAATATTCCATTTTATAGAAAAACCACAACTTCTTTATCCAGTTTCCAACGGATGGGCAAATAGGTTGTTTCCAAGATTTAGCTATTACAAACTGTGCCGCTATAAACATGGGTGCACATACTTCTCTGTGATATGATTCTTTTAGTTCTCTTGGAAAGATACCCAACAGAGGGATGGCTGGGTCAAATGGAACCTCCAGTCCAAGCTCTTTGAGGTATCTCCATATTGATTTCCATAGTGGTTGCACTAGTCTGCACTCCCACCAACAATGGAGGAGGGTTCCTTTCTCCCCACAACCCCGCCAACATTTGTTATTGTGTGATTTCTTGATAGCAGCCATTCTTTGTGGGGTGAGGTGGAATCTCAGTGTTGTTTTCATCTGCATCTCTCGAATGACCAGTGATGTGGAACATTTTTTCAAATATTTTCTTGCTGCTTTTACTTCTTTGTCTGAGAAATGTCTGTTCATTTCGGATGCCCATTTTTGAATCAGGTCTTTATATTTGGGGGGACTGATTGTTTTGAGTTCTTTATATATTCTAGATAATAGTCCTTTGTCTGAGGAACAGCTGGTAAAAATTTTTTGCCACATTGTAGATTGTCTCTTAGTTCTACTGATGGTTTCTTTTGAAGTACAGAAGCTTTTTAGTAGGATGAGATCCCAGTTGTTGATTCTACTGCTAGTTCCCGTGCTACTGAGGATTTGTTCATAAAGTCTTTTCCTATACCAATATCTTCATTTTAACTTTTACAAAATGGTGTTTATTATTATAATTAGGTTATGCTCTTTCAAAATTCAATTATAGGGCCAGGGATGGGGCTTAGTTGTGCTGCATCTGCAGGGCAAGTGCAAGGTCCTGAGTTTAATCCCTGGTACAGCAAAAGAAAAAAAAAAAAAAAAAAAACACTTTCAAAATCCAATTACAATATTGGTTTTGAGCTCTTTTTCCTCAAAGTTTTTTTTTTTCCTGTTTAGCTTTTGAATTGTTTTTATAAAAGTATTTATTTTGTGATCCATTATTGGTTAACTTTAAACTGTATAATAACCTTACAAAATATAGTATATATAGACTACATTAAAACACCACATTTATCCAATATAATTTAGAATTGAGTAATTTAAATTACAAACAAATAAAAGTAGTTGACCAACTAAGACAAAGAAATTTAGCAACTAAAAATTTACCCTGCACATGAACTTCAAAGAGATAAAAAGATACATGATCAAAGATATGGAGTGTCATTTCTAAAAACACAAGGGAGAATATTTTTAGAAACATGTATGAAACAAATAGTAATACTGAGTAGAATACTATAAAAATGTTTAGAAGAAAAAGGCAATATTATATGTACTAATAAAATAATATATAAATTCCAAAGTCAGCAAACATTGCAGAACTGTGTTTATTTTTTTGACTAATTTATTTAAAAATAATATGCATATTAGTATACAGGCTAAATAATGAGGATGATCATATATATCTTTATATATGTATACATGTATGTATCTATCTATGTTTCCAAAAGAACCAGGCAAAAATGATTCATGATGAATTTCTCTGGTTAAATCAGTTGACCTAAATGACTCTTTGAGATAGGAATTAAAGAATATAAGCTTGGGGTGGGTTAGATTTTAATCTTGATGATAATTTATTTGATATTATTTTAATATTTTATTTTGATAACAAATTTTATAATTGAAAAATGCTAACATTATTTAACTTACATTTTTTCAGTTGTTTTGCAGATATAAAAGATCTAAGACAGATATGAAATAAATATCCTACCTCAAAAAATAAAACAGCAAGGATTAGACTCTAGGATTTTTATCATTGTTTGTAAGAATAAAAGGTGAATGCATTAAGGTTGTGAGTTTGTGGTAATCATCATTCAGTAAAAAGATTATGGTTGGCATTTTTTGACATTCTCATAAGAGGGTTTTAAAACTATACAATTTCATAAATTTAGAATGACATCTGAAAGTATATCCTTCTGTGTAATTGTGTGGCTTTGTTATCTTTTGTCAGTTTTGATTGGCACTTAGTAATTAGGTGTGGATATATAAGAGATGGTGAATTTTTTATAGTAGTTTGGGAAATTGTCAGTTTTGCTTTCAGAATGCTTAAGTAGAACATCAAGCTCACATAACTATTTTTTAAAAAATTTCTCTATGTTACAAAGGCAATTTATTAGAAAGTAAGAAAGCCAAATCTTTAGGACTATAAATTAAAAGACACTCTGACCAAAACATTGGCTTACTCTCCTGATAGTATGTAGGACCTCTCCATATAAACAGACAATCGTATGACCGTATTCAATATTCAAAAATGTTATCAATACTGAATAAATTACCTTAATGTTAAACTATATCCATTTTATATCAAAAAGAGGGCTTTCCTCATTTTATGAAACACAAAGGAAAGAAATGAGAATATACCCTAGAATGTAAATACAAAGAACAATGAATATATTTTTAAGACTTGCACTTAATCACATTAAGTTAATGATCCCTAAAATTCTGGAAAATAAACCAAAAAATACTTGATGTAATTTTGAGAAGCTTTGTTATGTAATTATGTGAGAGGTATACAAGAATTGATAGATTGATTTTATTGTTTAAAACTATAATTTTTTGCTATTTCACATACTGACAAAATCATTTTTGGACTTATTACTAAAATTTGTACCTTATTATTAGGATCCTTCTTAGCTTAATTTTCTTCAGCAAAAGAATTTCAACAAATTCCCTTTGCTCTTTCTTGGTATTCACCATTTTTTTTCTTTTTTTGGTACCAGGGATCAAACTTGGGACCTTGTGCTTGCAAGGCAGGCGGCGAAACCACTGAGATAAATCCTGGCCCCTATTCGTCCTTTCTTGACTTTTAAAAGTTGTAGGAAATATCTTGATTATAATTTTTGTGCTCTTATGACAATTTTAAACTTATACATTTAAAGTTGTCCTGGGGTAGGGGATTTATTTCAGTAGTTCTGCCACCTGGCTCACAAGTACAAAGTCCCGAGTTCGATACCCAGTACAAAAAAAAAAAAAAAAAGTTAAAGTTGTCCTCTCTCATTTTCTTTTCATTACTGTAATGAATTAAGACTTCATATTACTCTTTTCATTTGTCTGGATATCCTTTCTAATGTTTCCTAGTATTCTATCCAAATAGTCACCAGGAAAATAATTTTTAGGAATAGCATGTTTAAAGATCAAATACACCTTATGGTAGTTTGAAAAAAAAAAGAAGTAGTGCTTTGCTAAAACATAAACTGTTGATTTTTTTTCCTGTTAAATCCAGGTCAGGCCTTAGATATTAAAAACACAAATTGTGTTTTATATGAACTATGTAAATGTATATTTAGATAGGAAACATAAAATTTCATGAATCATGAGACAAAAGGATAAATGGATCAATAAGATTATGTGTCTTTTGTTTGGAAAAATCTGTATATATCTGTAGGTAGAAATTACATGAAATTTAAGTAAGTATTCCAAGAAAATGAGGTCAACTTTTTTTCTTTTTGGTACCAGGGATCGAACTCGGCACTTGCAAGGCAGGCAGCAGAACCACTGAGCTAAATCCCCGGCCCAACTTGTAAAATATTTTATCTTATGGGGCCGGGGATTTAGCTTAGCAGTTCGGTGGCCTGCCTTGCCAGCACAAGGACTCGAGTTCAATTCCTGTTACCAAAAAAAAAAAAAAAAAAAAAAAAAATGTATCTTAGCAGCTCTATATCAATGTGGCTGTTGAGATTCTTCCATGCACAGTATCCCATATTTGAAAGGTAGCTTAATAGATTTAAGTCGAACATTAATTGGAAAAATTTCTTTAATATATTATGTTGTTTAACATCTAAGAGAAGCCAGGCAACGGACATTTAGAATGATGCAATGCAAAGAATGCTTATCCAGGCTGGAGATTTAGCTCAGCGGTTCTACCATCTGCCTTGTAAGCACAAAGTCCTAAGGTTTGATCCCCAGTATAAAAAAAAAAAAAAAAAAGAATGCTTCTCTGATATGCGAAGTATTTTGAATTCTAGTGCAATTATGCAACTATTTGAGCCTAATTTTAAACATATCACTGTCTATATATTACCATTTATTTCCTCATTTGTTGACTAATTTTGACATAAATTTTAGTTGGCTAAATTTGATATAAAGGTCTTTCTCTTTGACCTCCTGAAAAATATTTCTTTGTAATATCAGAAAATCCTGTTAGGGTCAATGTGAAGATTAGTATATTGCCATAGTAGCACACATAGGTTTCCTAAACAGGAAGACAACTATGATTGTGGATTATGGGCATAATTGATATTGATATTGACTATTAACTATGGTGAATGAAATGTCAATAATTCTTCCACAAACACTTAAAGAGTATCTACTAAACTCTAGACTCTGAGCCACGGAGAGGAGTTGATGGTCAGAATGCGTGTTCATCTGAGTCTGCTACAAACTCACAATGAAACTGGAGGATGAACTTCAGGTGTGTCTTTAAAGTTAAAAAGATATGTATTGAAATAACCCAGATTGCTAAATTCTGTTATGTTCATACACTAATTTATACCTCACAAAACCCCATTTTTTACTTATTGAGGTATTTGCATTTTTATAATGCTCTCCCAATTAGTTTTAAAAGACACATATACAAACTGCACTGCCCATCTAAAGTGTGACATTGAAAGCGACCTATGTTGAATGGGGCTCAGTGCAAAAGCAGCATTCAGCAGAGCCTGGCTACATCACAAACAGCAATGTGTCATGGCCTTCAACTGCACTGGAAGTATCTAAGGTGGAAAAAAGTTCCGGGTGGAGATTTCTGTCTCAGTAGAAGAAACACAAAGACTGAAGAAATTTAAAGTTTCTCCTTTTTAGTTACTGGACATGAGTATAGATGGAAAGTCTCTCCACACAACATCAAATGACTATTTGGACAGAGTTCTTTCCAGGAGCTGGCTCTACAATTAAGATGAACAGGCCCAAAGAAATTCGCGGCAATGTGGAAATATAAACTGGGGTCAGGACGAGTGATGTCAGAGACAAGAATTTCCTCTGCCACCACCACCCACCCTTCACCATGTACTCCAACTCCAAACACCACTACATTGGCATTTACTTTTGAACTGAAACCTCTGATTTGGCCTTTATATGTGGCCACATGGAGATTTTGTAGGAACATAAAAGCAGAGCTCCGCACATAAATATGTTGCCTTAAATAAGTTTTTTTTGGCAAAAATTTGAGGTTTTTTTATTCTATCTCCATGAAATGAAGGTGATTAAACAGGTTTCAAGGAAACAATAGTGAGGTAAAAATCACTCCAAGAGCCAGGCTGCAGTTTTTGCAGACCTGTTCATTTACTTTATGATGAGAGGAAAGCAGTCCACAGAAAATATGGAGATTCACGAGGAGTAGTTAAATGATATGGTTGGGAGACTGAGGGCCTGCAAGAAGAAATGCTAGAAGACCTGTGACAAGAAATTCTGGCACAGAAACAAGTAGATGGACCTCAGAGAGTGGGTGAAAAATGTGGACATTTTTATATCACATTATGATACCACCAGACAGCACTGATAAAGAAGGAGGCTCTAAGTGCCAGGGATTTAGCTCAGCGGTTTGGTGGCCTGCCTTGCAAGCGCAAGGACCCGAGTTCAATCCCCGGTACAAAAAAAAAAAAAAAAAAAAAAAAAAAAAAGAAAAAAGAAGGAGGCTCTAAATAATCAATTAGACAAAGTGATATTGACAGCCCTCTGTCTTTGGTCACACAGTATTTGCATGGAGGGCTCAGATGTAGTAGCCATGGTGACAGGGATGGAGGTCGTATATGGACCCAAGTGCGTGGGCTGACTGACATTCATCAGAGCTGTCTACTGTGCTCCTAAACCAATCAGCAGCAATAAAGAGTCCCTAATAGAGCATTATCTGTCAAGAAAACAACTAGCATGGGACAAGTTGACTATACTGGATCTCTTTCTTCTTGCACTTGCAAAGATTTATTTTTCTATGAATGGGCATTTATTGAAGCCAGAGTTTGCTTTACCTGAGTACAGTATTTTAGCCAGCACCACTGACCAAGGGATTGCTGAGTAATCCACCAAAAGATTTTAAGACCTTGTCAGATCAAGACAGCTAAAGAGGTAAGGAGTGGGTACCTGACCATAGATCTACTAATCCCATTCCACATTACACCACTGAGAAAATGCCAGCCCCAAAGCAATGATGTGGACTAGCGAAGGTCAACTGAGGTGTAAGTTTGGAATGAGCCCATACACCGATGGGGCATCATTCCCAGTGTGCCCTAGACATGTGGTATGAAGAATAAGCAAATTTTTTTTCTATAAAGAGACAGATAATGAGTATTTTGGGTTTATAAATCATACGGCCTTCTTTTGCAACTACTCAACTCTTCCACTGTGGTGTGAAAATAGCCTTCAATAACACATTGGAGAGTGGATGTGGCGGTGTTCCAACAAAACATCATTTATATAACTGGCAACAGGATGAAGTTGACCTAAGGGTCGTAGTTTGCCAATCTCTACTGAGTCAATAGTTTTAATATAATGTTTTGATCCTAACAGGTAGAACACATGAGTTCAAGAATCAAGGGAATGAAACATTCGTGGCCCTATTTATTACCCACATTAGTGTTTGTTGCTTGTATAATTTCATGATCACCCTAATTTGTTATTTCTGGGAAATGTGTGCTATGTGTACAACTCTAGGCTTTGCCAATTTAAAACTTCAGATACCTAAAGGGGAAATAATTTTACCAGAGTTCACAGTACAGTTTGTAGTGCATATAAGTTTTGATAGTTACCTGGGCACTACAGACTCCTTAGACTAAAGAACAAACATGGAAAAAAGAAAGTCACAAACAACAATAAATTGGCTTTGATAATCAAGGAAAAATAAGTTTCTCTATTAGGACAAAGAAGCATGTTTGGTTTCTGTTGATTTATCTGACTATTCTTGAAATCTTCTACCTTATTTTAACAATACATCGACTACACAAAGGCCACAGTCTGGGAGGAACATAGTGACCACGCACCCAAGACTCCATATATATTATAGGAAAGGTATGATGAATATGAATTAGAGTCCTACAATCAATTACAGTTGCAAGGGTTTTATATATTCTGCTTATTTTCCCAGAATTCTCACCCATTACATTCTCATTATAGCTATAATCCTAGACACTCCCAGTCAGAACATGAATGAAAGAATAAATCTAAGAAATATAAGAAATACACCATAGTGGATGCTATTATGTATGGCCAGCATCCTTCTTTAGAACAGATGTATCCTATAGATTCTGAAAGTGCTATTAACTGAAAGACCTGAGCTCTCAGTTTTTTTCTATAGAGGCCTTCAGCTGTAAATATATGCCCAGATCGAGATGACAACCCTGCCACTAAACATTTTACATCCAAAGACTGGTCAGCTTGAGAGCATAAAAATCTGTTATCTTCATCACTGTGCAAAGCAACTATGAAGAGCTTTTTGGTGTGGGCTCTGGCTTTCATAGAAACAGCACACTGTTCAGTTATTTTCATTGCCCAAGATGGCCTCTTCTCTTCCTGCATCTTTCGCCTTTCCTTCCACAGGTGTTCTTTCCAAGAGTTCTTCCTTCCTGACAAATAAATTCCCTACCTGATGATCTTCTATCTTATTCACAGGGATCTTTCCAGCAGCAATGGGATTAACCAGTCATAGCTAAACTGTTTTAGTCAATATCACCAAAGCCCCCGAGTCATTTGATTGAAATCTAACAAGGACCCTTTATACTCACAGGCCTTTTTTGTTTTTAATCCACTGTCTGAATTTTCCAGTAGAACTCCCTGTTTCAAATGAGCTCTTAGCAGCACAACATCTAAATGTTCTAGTCATGATAGTGAGTACAACTTTTGTTCAGAGGTGGAGCTCTTCTCAAGGCTGGGTTGCTTGATTATAACTGTACTGGTGGCTCCTTGTTGTACTGACTCTAACACAGTAATAGCCCTCTAGATTGGAAAATTGGACAGGAATACATAGGATGTATCTGCATATCTGTATTCTTTTTTCCCAACTGCTTGTCACTCTGTAATTATGTTAAAATATTTAATGTAAAAAATACCCTAAAACACACTTTCTTTCCCTCCTCTACAGTCTTCAACAAGATTATGTACTTCTCCTGGGAAATGTCTTCTGTGATGTCTTAGGGCTACTTGCAGTGCTTCGATTATCAGCCAGTTTTCTTTTGAGGAGAATCTGGAGATTTTTCTGCAAGAGAACTGACTTTATCTAATCAGCTGCTTTCTACTCATGCTTCTAAAGCCCTCACACATACCCTAAAAGAATTGAGGAATGTTATGTGAGACAAGTTTTAAAGGTGTTCATATTTACAAATTTTAATTTCACCTCACACAAGTATTCTATAAAACTGATCATATGAATGGGATCTACTTTTGACAGTATAGCTATTTTAAAATGTTCTACACTATCTCAGGGTCACTTGAGGCCATATTTGGAAAAAAATTTACTGAATGAAACTGAAAAATCATGAAACAAATACTTAAGAAAAGTATTAGGCCGGGGATGTAGCTCAGCAGTGCAACGCCAGCCTGGCAAGCCTGAGGCCCTGAGTTCAAAGAAAAAGGAAAGGAAGAAAGAAAAGTGTACTAACAATCTCATAAAATAAGCTACAAAATAGAAGTAATAAACAATCCTTGTAGACCCACATCTGGATTGAGTCACTGGAATCTTACAGGTTTCGGTGTTCAGGCAGGAGTCAAGTGGTCCTATCAGCACATCAGGGGGAGACTAAGCATAATGTAGTTCAGTGTGGGTGGGAGCCCAGCAGTGATAACAGGTCTGTGAGTGCATGAGAAGATGGAGGAAAACTGGTACTTCTGCCCGCACCCTCAGAAGCACATTTTCTTTGGAGAATTGCACTGTTTGCTCCAAGATATTTATCACCCTTTTCAAGCTCAGTGCTGAGGATTATGGTTTGCATTTAAAATCTGGTATGGCTTAAAATGTGAGCTATGGATGCTGGAAAATGGGCTCTTCTTTGGAAGATGCTTTACTATTAATTAGGAAAAGCCAACAGTTTACAAACTTGGTACTAATGAATATTTTTTCTTCTGAAAGGGCACTGGAAATAAAAAAAAACAAAACACTTCCTGTATTCACCGCTTCTGTATATTCAAGAACTATTTGTGTAGTACATTCCTTTCTACTTTTCATTAAATGCTCTTTATTATAATTGTCTCTACATCCCCTCTGTCAGGTTTTATTTTCCAAATTGTCTTTGCAGATTTCCACTGTGAACAAAGTAGTCCTTCCCGCTTCCCAGGGGAAAACGTTCATTTATGAAAAGAACTAAAGGGTTAAATTTTATGCTTGGTAATTTAAATGGGCACTTCTAATTAAATAAAAGTACAGCTACTTAGTTAAGCAAATCACAATACTTCTTTTTGGCTACTTTTCCCACATTCACAAATGTTGAGTCATAGGGCAGATATTTATTATTTCCAGTCTGAGGCCTTGGATAGTTTGTTTGTTGCTGTTTCTTTTTACTTCCCCTCTAAAATAATGTTATTTTCTCAAGTTGTTGGGTTGTGACACTACTGATTTCCTGAAATAGTGGGAACATGATCTTACAATTCAATTTACTCAAAAGGCCAGGCAGAGCTTAATAGCCTGCAAAGATAGGATCAGCAGAGTATGTTCGGTCATCCGCATCCATCATGTAGATTACAGAATCTCCGGTGAGCATTTACCCAAGACATAGAAGAAAGCGATTATAAATATGTTTACTATATTTCTCATCTTTTATTATTAATTTACAGTATTTTCAAGAAAGGATATGTAGGAACATGCATCGAGGCCATGTCTACTTAGGGTATAGAGTAGGCGAATAGAGTAGCTCTCAGGGCGTCAGGGGGCTGCAGCAGAGCCCATTTATTTAAGTATTTGTTGACACTGAACAAGAATTTTGCTATAAGCCCAGGATAAAAATTTTCTAAATATTTCATTATTTCTTTTTGTATGAGGGATTATTTTTGAGTACATAGCAGAAAATCCTTTAGCATATTTTCCTCCCCAAGCTACTTAAAAGACTATGCAATAATTGTGGCTGTCCTAGTCCACCAAAGTGTGAAGTCACAGTCTAATATAATCATTTGGGCACATCAAAATGAAAAGAATCTTAACAAGCATTTATCTCCTTTAAATATTGACATTTAGAGCTCATATATGTCTTTTTATGATATCAAATTTGCTCAAAATATTTCTGAATACTTCCTTGAAAATTTCCTAGAAGTCTTTCAGTCACTTTTAAAATATACTTTAGCATGGCCTATTTACTGACTTTGAAGTTAGATTCGAGTGTCGGAAGCCACTGAGTATCATTTAAAGATGAGCCTGGTGCACGTTATGGATGGTTCATGATTATGCTGTTACCTGAGAGATAAGGTGTTGTAAAGTAATAAGATGCTAAAAGATTTTCTGCTATGTACTCAAACTCTCATACAAAAAGAAATAATGAAATATTTAGCAAATTGGCAACACAGTTTAAATAACTTCATGGCCTCCCAATGGTCAGCACTCTTATGCAGATATCAACTGTGCTTTTTCTGACCAACTATATTTGATTTCATTTTCAACTTACCAACCTATATAATGATAACTGATGCTGGAAAAATAAACAAGGACAAGAGGGCCAGAGGAAAAAAAGAAATTGAAATGTATTATGCACATGTCTTAATTCCCCACTGTAAATGTAACCACTATGTCCTATAAACATGTACTAATAAAAATAAAAATAAAAATAAAAATAGGCCATTTTTTCACTTGGCTTTGATGGTCAGGATGTTTACAGTTAAACCCATGACTTACATTTAAAGAAATTCCAGTAAATTTGAGGGTACTATTACCTTGAGTCTCATTTTATATTTACCTTATTTTCCTCTTCAAATTTTCCTTTATCTGTTTTTAACACTTTGCAGTATGTACATTTTATAAATTATTTCAAATTTCTTTGAGGAAAAAAGCTCGGTTTAAACATATATGCTCTTCTAAACTTGAATGTACCTTTAATTCATGCATATGATAATAATTTCTTGAGAGATATATTTTCTTTCATCAAATAACTCAGAGAAGTGAGAACAGTTGGAGACTGTTTAGTAAAATACTGGTGAAAGCAAAAGGAGATTATATATTCCATATATTCCAATCTGACTTCATAGTAAATAGACTCTGTAATTTCTTTGGACTTTGTAACAGATTTAGTAAAACCCTAGCATAATATTAAACAATCAATATTGATTTGCTAGATTCTGAACAGTTTCAGTGAAGAAAATGGATTCATTCTTTATATTTCTTGTATATGAAAATGTCCTGGAAGTCATAAGTACTATTCTATGTACTTTATGGGTAAGACATTATTTAAATGTATTTGTCTTCTGTGTGAAAGAACATACATACATGCATGTTCTCATTCTCTCCCTTTCCTTCTCTTTCTGTCACACACACACCTTAAATTAGAAGTGCAAAATATCCCAGTTTGGAATAAATAAAAAGGGCATGGCTTTTTTGAGGGTTTATGTATAACTGGACTTTAATACTTGAATTAATGAAGTGATTTGCCCTCTAAAGTAATGTACTGCATGTGTTCTCTAAAATTGAACAATGAATTCTAGGAACAACGGAAGTTAAGAGTAGGAAAAATTTATTGAGAGAAAGAAAGCTTTTGGGGGCTGGGGATTTGGCTCAGTGGTTTGTCCGCCTGCTGTGCAAGCACAAGGACCTGAGTTCAATTCCCAGTACCCCCCCCAAAAAAATTAAATTGAGAAAGAAAGCTTTTGCCTAACAGAGACAGAAGGTGGACCAAAAAGTGGGTTGTCTGCCCACCCCACTTTTCAAAAATGTTCTATACAGCCAAGCCATGTGGTGAGGCAGGTACAAAGTAGGACAAAACTATAAGAACCAGTGGAAAATTACAAGGTGGGTATGAGGTGACCAACCCATAAGATTACAAGTATAGTCACCCAGGTAATATTGATTAAGTGAAGGTCAAAAGAGAGAGCAAGTCATGTAACAAGCATAAAAGGATGTTTCAGTAAGGGTGGGGTCAGGGATGTTTCTTGGAAAGGCTGGGTTAAGACCTTGCCCCCCCACCCAGGTGATTGTTAGCTATTTAGAATATAAATTACTGCTATTTATCCCTAGGGGAAGCACAAGGGTATACCAGTTTCTTTCCTTTAATAATTCTGGCCTTCAATGAATGTGTCTTTTGTCTTTTGTCCTCCTTGTTGGCTCCTTGGTGTGTTGGCTACTTGAGAGCTGGCTACTTGACAGCTGGCTACTTGAGGACGGCCCTGTCTAACTGCCTACAAGATAGCTAATCAACTCACCTGCTTGCAATAGTGATACTAGTAATTATTCAAGAAACAGTTGAGGATTATATATTATAAACGAAAATGCAATTATCAGACACTATTTCTCATATGCAGATGCTATTAATCTTGCAGTTCTATAAAGCATAGTTAATGATGTGCACAGGGGAGTGAAATGTACAGGCAGCAAAAATGAGTCTTAGTAATTTAGTGGTTTTTCCTATGCCTGTCACTTCTGAGCTAGTAAAAACTGCTTCCTAACTTACATGAAATTTGTTGATGACCAAGAAAAGAGAGTTGGGAAATACATGAAATTTGTTGATGACCAAGAAAAGAGAGTTGGGAAACAGAGGCAGATGTGGAGTGCACATGCTCACCTGTATCTCTTTTACCTTTTGTTCAGGATGAATAGAAGAATAAAAGTGTTTTCCTTTAATTTAATCTGTTCACATGATAAATTTGTTCCAAATGATGCTGGCAGAAATGGTATTTGTCACTTACAGGTCATTGCTCTGAACTGCTAAGGTGAGACTTCCAATGTCTTCTTCCTCCTTTTGTGATGGAGGAGGCTCAGTGTTCCAGAGTGTGCACAGGACGGTGAACGCCTTCACAGGAAGTAGGGTGAGACTGTCTTATAACTATAGCAGACACTGTGTAAAAAAGAAATTAATTTTTGTTGCGTAAACCACAGATTTTTTTCTTATCAAATGTATTTTGGGTAATATAGGTGTATCAAAATTATTTTAAGTTTTTTCTTCTCTCTCAATTATTATTCTTAGTATTTCCTGTGTGAAAAATGAAGCTGAAGATAAATATTCAATTACAATAAAAAGATTTCAGTTTTTATGTGTAAATATGGTGAGATAATTAGAAAAAAAATAAACTTGATTAAAGTTTATAGGCTGGATATTTCATATTCTTATCTTTTCAATAGATTCAAGGTTCTCCATATAGCATGTCTTAATAATAGTAAATGTATAGTTACAATCTCATGTCTGCTATGGGGGATCTGGTGTCTTCTTACTAGATAGTATCCATTTTGACTTTTAATCAGCAGGAGAAATCTCAAGGGGCTTGAAAAATGAAGTCTTCTACCTAATGCAAACTAAGACATCAACAAATGAAAGAAAAGGAAAATAGTATGACATAGAGATAAAATCCTTCCCCAAATTTGAAAGAAGTCACCCAGTTCACAGTACAAAATCCTTTCTTCTGACCCCAGAATATCTGTCAGAGCTTCTTCTTTCTGTTGTATACTTCTGAGTCTGAATAAAATAAAATATCTAAGAAAATTTAAGATGACGCTAATACAGTATATTTAGAAAGACTCCAGCCTAACCAAAGCCATCTTATTACTAAAAATTAAGAATTTATAGCTCAGAGAGATAGACCACCAGGGGATTGCTATGTTTTCTTTTCTCTCACTGAGTTTATTGGTATATTTTAGGTATGGTAATAAGGGATCGTTATGTTTTCTATCTCAAAGACAAGCTTGTTTGCCAATCTGTAGTTATTTCAGGCTGTGGAACCTATAGAAGATGGAGCTTACATCAGTGAGGGTGCGCCCTTGAAGGGTACATTGGAGTCTTAGCCTCTTCTCTTCTTCCCAGCCAGTTTAGGTGAATAGGTTCTCATTTCCACATACTTCCATCATGATGTACTGTGGCACAGGGTTGAAGGAAACAGGGCCAAGTGATCGGGGATTTAAACCATGAGCTAAAATAAATCTTTCCCTCCATTGAGTTGATTTATTTCAGATATTTGTCACAATGATAAAGAGCTGACCAACACAAGGGTGAAATGCTTTAGTACAGACAGGAACCCAGAATCAGTTCTATGTGAACAGCAGCAACATTGCATTTTATCACTTTACAGTGAGTGGTGGTTAATTAGGTCTATGTTAACATATTTCACACATGTAAAAAACATCATTTTTTCCCTTTAAGCATCATTTTGTTACAACTGGAAAAAGACATGTGCCTAGATCTTTCATAACCTCAATTTCATCTAATAAATCCACAATAACATAAGCAGGAATTACAGAATGCTGAAGTTTTTCATTGGAGGTTTCCTTTCATGTTATTTAGCGAAAAGGGTGACATATGTTTTCTTTTTAGAAAATAAGCTAATCTAAAAATGTTCCACCATGTGACTGTATGTAACTAGGTAGACCAATCCAATGAATATTTTATCTTCTGCATCAAAGCCAAAATATACAGTAATTCACACTATCTCTAATCACAATCCACAGCATTCATAGAACTACTTTATACTTCCAGGATCCTAGATGCCCTGAAAATTGTCATATTCTATCACATTTCTGGATCAGATCAATGACAGAGTAATCTCACAGAGAAGACTGATTAAACACTTCCATCTGAAATGATTTTAATAACTATGTGATAGAAAAACCTGCATAACTGGTAAAATAAGACAAAGGAAAATTTATTTGTTACAGAAATATCTGTAACAATGAAACACAAGGGCTGTGGGGTGTGTGTGTGTGTGTGTGTGTGTGTGTGTGTGTGTGTGTGTGCATAAGCATGCATGTGTGTTTCTTCTGTAATCCTGAATTGTTCCTGATTTATTCTCGATAATTTTTATGTACCAAAGACTACTGCTAAGGAATGAAGTATACCTAAATTAAGATAAACAAAATGGAAACATGACTAAAATAGTTACCTTGAAAGATACAAGAAAATGTATAATGCCCACATCATTTTTCCACACACCTAGGATAGTTGGTTTCTGAGCTAAGTGACACTGGTGATGTTCAAAAGAGAAAAAAAAAATCTTGGTGAAAGAGTATGTAGCATGAGCATCAAGGCTACAACTGTTGATCCTTAATACATCTTTAATGTGGAGGTTCTCTACTTATGTAAATAAAAAACAGGACACTATACTCTAATATTTAAAAGGTTAAACACAAAGACTTTCAATAGATTACGAAAGGTCTCATGTCTCTCTTTGTTATGATTTGACTATTCAATGTCCCACAAAAGCTCATGTGTTAAAGTCTTAGTCCCCAGCTGATGGCTCTATGGAAAGGTGGTGAAATCTTTAGAAAATGAGTCCTACTCTGGGGGAAGCTAGCTCATTAGGGATGTCTGTTTGAAAGATACTGGAACTCTGACCCTTTCCTCTCTTTCTTTGCTTTTGAGGCACCATGAAGCAGATAGCTTTTCTCTGCCAGTTGCTCTGCCAGGATGTACTGCCTTCTGCAGAATGAACCAACAGCAGTAAGGGCCAGAAACCATGGACTGAAAAATCTGAAACCACGAGCTAAAATAAATTTTTCCTTCTTTTGATTTTTCAGATATTTATTTTACAGTTATGGAAGGTTAACACACTCCCATTGCCTAACTTTCTTCCTATGAACACTATACTATGATCATTTAAGGTAAAAGTTAAGCACTGAGAGATAGCTGTTACCTAAATTGACATTAACAGGCTAGAGCAGAAGAAGGAACAAAACTAGGTGGTCTTATTTTGCATTAGCTCACGAGGATAAAGGTAGCCGCAGTGCTAGAGGAATCAGGCAAAATGCCACAGTGTCAGCTCTCATTTCACTGGTGAAAGGAAAGGGTAAAGAAAATGTGGGTTTATGCAGTTGCTCTGCTGAAGCATATGGATACACCGGGGAAGTTGCAATGTACACTAGTGTAGGTTCTTCCCTGAAAACCTGATCCGAAGATCTGTCCCTAGATTTGCCAACAAAGCTTACTAATCTTTCAGCACAGAAAGACAGTCTTGACAACTTTGCTCTTATTTGAAATCGAAGAGATATTTCCTAAGTCACAGTAGAAAGATGACCTGGGGGGGCAGGATAGATGGGCTCAACCTCAGAGTCCACTTTGTATAAATGTTTCTCTCTCGAGTATTATAAATGCTTTTTACTGTCTGGCTCTTAAAACTCACTGTAGTGATGGGAGACAAGGAGCTTCTCAAAGCAATACACGGAGATGACAAAGATGTATTAAGGATGAACAGTCTCAGTCTTGATGATATTGCTATATACCCCCACCCGACCTGGCACCAAGCTGATTATGTTTATTTGTTCTTTTCCATATCTCCACATATCAGCATCACTTACACTCAGGAAGCCAAGCACCCCAGGTGTGTAAGAAATGATGTAGGCATTATACACGTATTTTTTAAATAGTGCCCCATTATTTTCCCGACAATGCCTACTATAGTAGAGTTCCTAGTAAAAGGCAGGTATTTATCAACAACTCTTCAGGGATACAGCCAAAGACCATAGATCTGGCATCAAAATAAGCCATGGTTTGCATTTATGACTATAATATGTCAGACAAGATAAGATTTTTCTTTATGAAACACTCCACTCTTTGCTGTTACCACTGCCAAGTGTATCAATATGTTTTCATCCCTGAGACCTCTGTATGAGAGTTCTTCAACATAACCTCTTTAGCTTTCCAGACCCTAATTGAGCAAACCCCCTCACTTGGAGTCATATGCTCCCCTAAGTTTTACAGTCTCAAGAGTCAAAGTGTCCTATTTTGCAGGTGAATTTGAAAGTGAGCTGGATAATTTTATGACCAGTAATAAAACTAGTAGTTATGAGAGCTAAAATAAAAAAGCTAATCAGATCTCATGTTTCAGGACATAAACTTGTCACTATGAACATTAAACAAGATTTTTTTCTTCTTTGATGACAATGCAGTATGTTGTAGATTCAATTCAGCAGGCACTTACTAGATGTCTATCTTGCTTGAATACAGCACCAATCTAAGCAAGATTTTCATGGGGTTGAGGCATTTGCAAAATGCTATTAAACATAATCTAATTGTAGAGGGAGATGTATACAATCAAAATCTATATTTTAGGATAATCTGGGATATCAAAAGTCACAGGTTCTTGGAGGATTTGAGTTGGAAGAAGTCATGTAGCTCTAAAAATAGCTCTCCTCATACCTCTGAAAAGGGAATATTAAGACCAGGAGTTAATTCTTTTTGAATATTAATATTCTAATAAAAGCTGAGATGGAGGGCTTCAATGCAACCCTTGGCAGGGTTCTCCGTGATATTCCTATAGGTAAGGTAAGGGAATATCAAATGGACCAAATCTGAGAGGAAATGAATGGTATAAAAATATCTGTGTACCTTGTATGATTTTTTATATCTAAGGGTGGGGGTTAGTCTAAAATCGTAAATAGTCCCCTTGGGAATTTTAAAAAATCCATTATTTCTGAAAGGCAAGTCATCTCTGTGAAAGTTTTATCATATTTAGAAGCAAGTTTTCTTCCACTTATAGCAGAGGGATCTACAATTCTAGACGGATATTCATTGGTAAAACTGGAAAGCAGACAGTTAGGGTAGTGCCTGGAACACAGGGAATTGGGCAGGGGAAGAGAGAAAGAAAAAAAAAATACCGAGATGGAATTCTGCATGCTCAGGGAAAAGACAGATAGTGAGAAATACTAGTGCAAATGTCTGGTATTAGGTCTCTCTCTCTCTCTCTCTCTGTCTCTGAGGGATACTGCAGACTGGGCTGCTTCATTTTCACTGTGTCGGTAAAGCAGCTAACAGGGAAGAGGATTACATATCCTGGATGGTAAGACTAGGAAGTGTACAGGGATGAGTGGGGGCTTCCATGTTACTGGCATTGCTCAGGCCTCACAATAAACAAAGATTGTTTGAAGTAGAATAAACTGGGTGCTCTATTATAGGAGAGAAAAGAATGGGGTATGCAGTTTCAAAAATGAAGCGAAGAATTCTGAGTGGAGGGGCAAGGATTAGCTTTTCAGTCAAGCTGGTATTTCAACAGGGATTTTGAGGATAAGTAGGGATTCAATCAATTGAGGAAGCACTGGTGTGTGGGACTTCAAGTATAAGCAGACACTAAAGCACAAACAACAAAGGATTTGGGTTAACTACTCCTATGGTTTAGCAAAGGATAGATACTACAGTGAAACTGAACTATAGCCTTTTTGTTAGAGAAGATGAGATGAGAAACTTAATCCTACGTTTGTAATTTCTTCAGTAAACAAGGGGTAACATTTAAACAGAGGATGGTGGTGATCTGGAGTCTTCTTAAGGTCATAATTCTGTAAGCACTGTGAAGGTTGGCATTGATAGTCAAGAGACCAAAAACAGATCAAGTCCCCTGCCTGAAAAGGCATTCCTTTTTTTTTTTTCCTTAATGAGGGGAGAGACTTATCACTAGATCTTGAGTTGCACATTCTCTTATTGTGGAAGGCTTTCTGATCCTCAGTTGTGAAGTACAACTAAATTATAACTATCATGCATGGTTCAGTATGCATCTTCTATTATCAAGCTCATAAAATATTTGTAGCTCTATCTTATTCACCAGTTACTTTTTCATGCCTAACCTCTAGTGAATTTTTAATTCATATTTATTGGGGTAGTAAATGAAAGATTGTATGAATGTTTTGAAAAATCCATTGGGAGGCAGTCATAAGAAAAATCATGACAATGAGAATGAAGACCAATAGAAACATGGAAAATATTGCCCACAGGATTGGAAACCTGTGAGATGTGGAAGGGGAGACATGAATTTGAGTTGTCCCTAATGGGTTTATCCTAGATTTATCTGCTATGATAGTGATGCTACTGTAACTTTCTAGACAAAATTTGGATTCTTCTCACACTGAATGTCTTCCCTCTACAAAAGGGGTTTTGGTTTGATGTGTTTGGGGTTTCCTTCTTGAAATGATGGCCTAATACATACACTTCAGGCTGATTCCTTAATAGAAAAGTCTAAGTATAATCCTGGTGTCAGCTAATACAGTCTTATACTCTGCTCGAGAGTGATTCTTTATCATTTCACAGTTCTGATGGGAAAAAGGCACAGAATTGGGGAATTTTAGATCTGATGGTGTAAACGGATGGCAGCCCAGAAAAATTATCGCTGGACCTTTTTCCTATATTCAATAAACATATATAAGAAAAGTGAAAGTCTTTCATTGAAGTTGAATAATTTCCTTTAGTCCATAATGCCAGCACTCTAGTGATAAAATAATTCACTGAGATTTTTTACCCTGTAAGATGCAGCAGTGGCTGAGATGCACCCAGTCCTATAGAGTTACAGTAGTTAATGTGCGTGGGCTAGAAGTTGAGTCTTCTATATGAAGACACCTGTGTAGGAACAGATATATATTAAATTGATTGCTATATAATGAAATACATTTATTAGAATATGTTAAATGTTTATTATAATCAAAATCCATTGTTTAAAGTGGGAAGAAAATTAAATTCTAAGTCTTAATTTTTAAAAATAGTTAATTTTCATTGAAGAACATCTGTCTAATTCAGTAGCCAAATATCAAATAAAGAAAATGTTCAGAGTTGAGATTCAAAACTTGAAATAATTGAATTCTTAATTTAGAATGAAATCATTATAACTAGTTATATTTTTCTGCACATTAATCTAACAGACTTTGTATTTGGAGGATTTTGTCTTGTGTATCCAAGCTCTGGCGATTTAGACACTGAATATGCACCTGTTTCTCAGATTGGCAAGGCAATAATTTTCTGTGAAGAATCAGTTGTTTTGAATAGCTAATTGCTTACAGGTGCAATGAATTAACCATCTGCCTTAGAGACCAACTCAACTAGGCGGGGAAAATCCTTTTTATTTCTGTCACTTAACACTAGAGTTGAGCAAGATGTGCTTCCAACTTGGAACTTGTGGAGTGTAGTTGAGGTGAGTGGAAGGAAAATACAGTAAGTTCCATGATTAATCAGAAGAATTTCATAGAATCATATTTGAGAATTTGACTTATTAACTTAGTAATAATCAAATTATCTTTTGAATTAAACCAAATTTCAAATATTTCAAAGTAAAAAACATTTGGACTTTATCTAGAATACCATAGTACAACTCCATATATGGATTTATACCAGTGCATTTGATTTAGTCTTCAGTTAGGTTTTTATTGTGTACATGATCTTTCTTATATAAATATAATTTTGAAAAATTTTCAGATGGATGCTGAAATTAATTACTTGATATGTCATAATATAATACTGAAAATTAAAGCTTTTGTTTAATCAAATAATTTTCTGATTATTTACCTGAGATATGTCACAGCATTTCTAAATGCAGATCAGCCATATTTTTCCTCATTGACCCCAAACTCTTGGTTCACAGAAGATGAAATGAATCTAAACTAGGAGATGATAATATGCATCGCATAGGTAAGGAGAAAATGGTTTTAGGTTCATTTGATCTGACCACTTCTTTGCCTTTAGGTAAGCACTGCATTTTCCTTCCACATCACTACATGAAATCGTATTTTATATGTTATTTGGTTTACTATTCCTAACTTTTAGTAAACCTTAAATTATTTTAGAATTCTAGTTGACTTAACATGTTTCTGTTTTCTAGTGTGAGCAATAGATCATGTCACATGGCTGAGTGTCACAGAATTCTGAATCTGTGTCTAAAACATTTTTCTACAAACTCTTCTGCCTAGCCATATTTATGTTAAGGAGTTAAGTAAATGAAAAGTAGTTTTTTTTTTTTTTTTTTTTCTTCTTGTAAGAAGTGGTGTGTACTGGAGATCCCTGCAAAGAATCCCAATCTCCTGCTTGGTGCTGTGATGCGCAGCAGAGAGAAGGACTTAGAGACAGAGTTAAAGAGGAACTGCAACAGTGCTTGAGCATGCAAAGACTTGAGCAAGGAAAAGCCCTGGCTGGCCAAAACTGTTGATACTTATTGGTTACATAATCAGTGTTGTGTTGGGGTGAGGGGACTACTTATGTTTGCTGAGGATATGTTGCTGGCACAGGCAAGCCTTTAAAAAAAAAAAAAAAAGAAGAAGAAAAGACAAAGCATTCTTGTGTTAGGCTGGAAACAGTATTGGGGTCAGAGTCACTCTGACCTGGGCTGCGTGCTACCTCATATACTTTGGTCATTCCCACTTAAAATTAGCCAGTTGTGGAGTTAACCCCTTACAGGCTGCACTGCTTATAGCCTGCTTTGGGCACAATCAATGGGCCAGTCCTCCACAGGTGTAGAACATTTTAAAGCATCCAGAGAGACACAATTCCTTTCCAGTTGTTTTTTTAAAAATTACCTAAAGTTCAGTTCAGGAAATTTGAAAAATTGATACATTTGCCATTTTAAATTATTTTCAGCAAAATATAATTATTTGTGTCTATGTGGCTGCCTCAATAAATTCATGAGCTCTTGCTTCCACTGAAAATAATCAAAGTAGCTAAGTAGAAGGACTCTTTTATTACATCGTTTTAGATGTGTATGTGAGAATATGTGGGGATTTTATGCATGGTTTCTTGCTTTCTAAGTACCCTTCATTTCCTTTATAAAATATTCTCTAATGCAAACAGAATCCTATTTTAAGATCCCAGTTAAAGACTAGGTTGTGTGTTTTTAAATTTCCTCACACAGAATTTGTAGATGAGCTATAGTAAAAATTTTTTTTTTTACTCACATTGGGTGCAATATAATTTCCACTATCAAAATACAATAAAATGAGAAATAGTGGAAAAGAATTTCTTCCAAATGAATGTTTCAACTTGTTTCTCACATTTAGAAAAAAGACCCAAATTACTGAGTTTTAAATTATCTTTGCATATATGTAAAATTTTATCTCAGTGAAAGTCTGTACAACAAGATTTTATGCATTTCAAAAACTAATCAATAAAACAATATTCCATGAGATCAAAAATTTAGTTCCAGAGTTTAAAATGTTTTAAATAGTTTATGGTTTATTTAATCTAAAAAATATTCTAGATTTAATTTGAAGCTTTAATTCAAACTTAAGGAATAGTGTTCCTTTCATATATGCATCTTCTTTGGTATTTCATGCAATTTAAATGCTATCAGGTAACATTTTTCCCTAGCTGTTCTTATTTGTGTGCAAATGTTTATATATACTTTCACTTAACAGAGACTTCTTACAGTAGAGCTCTACTATATTTCTTTTCTGTGTTCTTCCTTTAGTGATTCTTATTCTTTAATATTTACGGGTTTCATGGAAATCCTGTTATTCACTGTAGAATCGAGAATTACATGTTTCTTCTAAAATACCTTGTGCTACCATTAGTTTCACAAATCATTTGAAAAGACCTCATCTAGACTACTAATTACCTCTGATGTTTTATGGGAGAACTTCTTCAAATGAAATCTAAGACATAGTAGGAGAACAATACTATTGCAGTAGAAGCAAGGTCAAAGTCCTGACATTCATCTTCTGTGGCTTCCTTATTTCTGGAGAGGCTTGTGTTTTGGGCAAAAGGATTATAAGAAAAAATGGAAAGATATTCCTTGTTTCTGGATAGGCAAAATGAATACAATCAGAATTCCTATCCTTCCAAACTGATATGCAGATTTAATGCAATCCCAATCAAAATATCAATGGCATTTCTCACAAATCCAGAGAAAACAATGCTAAAATTCATATAGCAGAAGAAGAGAACCAGAACAGAAAAAGCAATCCTGGGTAACAAAATAAAGTAGGTAGCATAACAATCCCAAAATTGAAGTTATACTGTAAAGCTATAATGATTAAAACAAAATGGTACTGGTACAAAAACAGGCATGTGGATCAATGGAACAGAGCACAGGAGTTAGAAACAAACTCAGGCACACACAACTATTTGATTTTTGACAAATGGCCCAAAACATACACTGAGGGAAAGATAGTTTCTTTAATAAATGGTGCTGGCAAAATTGGATTTTCAGAAGTAGAAGACTGAGTTTAGATCCATATATCTCACCATGCACTAAACTAAAATCAAAATGGATCAAAGATCTAAATGTTAAAATAAAAGTACTCAATCTGCTATAAGGTAAAATAGGTACAACTCTTGAAGACAGAAATATAGGCAAGGACTTTTTAATAGAACCCAAATGGCACAAGAAATAATACAAAGAATGCAGAATTGAAATCATATCATAGTAAAAATATCCTTTATAGCAAAGGAAACAAAAAGAGCGAAGAGATAACCTGTAGGATGAAAAAAAAATTACCAGCTATTCCTTGGACAGAGGACTAAAATATTAAAAATTAGACTCCCCCAAGAAAAAGACCAAATCAAAACATGGGCATCCAAAATAAATAGGTACTTCTCAGAAGAAGTACAAAAATGTCCACAAATACATGAAAAATATTCAAAATCACTGATCATTAGAAAAATGCAAATTAAAATTATTTTGAGATACCATCTTACCCAGAAAAATGGCTATCATAAAAACATCTAATAATAGCCATGTGTAGTGGCTCACGCCTGTAATCCCAGCACTCGGGAGGCTGAGACAGGAGGATTGCTGCGAGTTCAAGATCAGCCAGGGCTACACAGAGAGTTCCAGGTCAGTCTCAACTACATAGTGAGACCCTGTCTCAAAAAACAAAAAACAACAACAAAAAAAATCTAATAATATATGCTGGTGATAATATGGGGAAGAATAAATTCTTCTATACCGTCTGTGGGAATGTGAACTAGTACAACCAGTATGGAAATTAGTGGGGCGATTCCTCAAAAAAAAAGAATAAATGAATAAAAATTCCATTTGATCCAGCTATGCACCTTCTAGTACCTTTCCTAAAGAGTTAAAATACCATATTACAGGGATCCATGCATACCCGTATTACAGCAGCATAATTTATGAATAGCTAGATCTTGGAAATAGTGTATAAGCCCATCAACAGTCAAATGGATAAACCAAAAATGCTAGAATGGATTACTACTCTTCCATAAAGAAAGATAAGCCAGGGGAACTCATAGGCATATATATGCAACTTCAAAATTTATGGCTAAGTGAAAAAAGTCTGATATGCAATATTTCAGGGCTTCTCTTATATGACAAACTAAAAGTATGTATATGCAAATGCAAAGCAAAATGGAGGATAGAGAAATAGGAAGTTGAGAGAGGATCAGATCCCCAAATTACCTATTCTATTTTTTAAAAAAATATTTCAATATATATGCTAATTTGTTTCATTTATGCTACTAGTTTCTCTTAGTTCACTGAAAGCAAAGTTTATGCTAAACTCTGTTTCTTCTATGTAAGAGGAAATCTTTTTGATATCTTGTACTCTGAGTACTTTGAAGAAGATATTGATATATTGTGTATTAACTGTTGCTATTCTCATTATTTTGTTATGAAATTTTATTTTCATGAAATAAAATTAAATTTAAAAAAGAGAAATGTTGCTCTTTTCTAGCCATATGTTATTCTTTCAAGAAAACTGAGGCAGAGATTAGGTCACTTGGCTTCACTAAGGGCAACCAGTATTATTAATAAAATCTGAAGGAAAACTGAATTTTAGTTTAACGATTTTTTTCTGTGACCAAAATATGAATTATAATATCTGAATCATCCAGAAGTTTTCCTTTAGTGATTAAAATGCCCTGGATTACTTATTACTTCATTTGAACTAAACTATAGAGATAAAGATACTGTGTCAATTCCTTTCTTCCTAGCTGTCCCATTCTCTGCACTCATAGTAATCCTAAATCCCAGAACCTAGGACTTTCCCACCCTTAGTTGACTATGCCATGTTAGCACAGGGCCACTAGCTGGCTCCAGGCTATTGGTGATTGCATTAAATCTTTCTCAATCTATTTACACAATTTTAACTGAGAAAAAAATTGAAATAAAACATTTCATCTTCAGTTTTGTCCTGAGGCAAAAAGAGACAATGATACATATCCCCAATTTAGACTAGATGAAACTAGCCACAGTTGAAATAGAAAAGTCACATTGTGAGTTTAAAGGCACGTTAACCTTAACAGAAATACTTTCTTTTTTATCTGTCCACAGCTTCAACTGATGGTGCTATGAACTGTGCATATGGAACGAAGAGCATTTTTCTGAAGAAACTTTAAACTGGCTAATTAGCACACACTGACTTGCAGCTTTCTTCTCTACTATCTTTCCTGTAGTGTTTGTCTCTGTGGTAGTTAGCAGGATGGCAACCAAATAAAACAGGATCTGATTAAATTTTCTTGATTGTCATATGGATCAGTTTGTTGTGCTACGCACAGCAGTAAAAGAAAGATGGGGGGTCCAATTTGGGTCTAGTAATAAACAGTTATGAAGAAATTTCCATTTAAAAGAATAACTTTTCTTTTGTACTACGGACTTTGGCAATTAGTCACAAATAAACTTGAGCACTTGTTTATATAATCATGAAGCACAATGAGTGAATGGATAAGCCACATTTTATAGTTTTTCAAACAGCATGGGATTCTTTCTCTATTTGCTGTGCTCCAAGAATTTACAAATACTATTTTTAATAACTATTCAACATTACAAAAGTAAGTTTTGTAAAAAATTTATTTAGATTTCATAATTGAGTTTTAGGTAGTGAATGTTTGTGTAAAAGTTCAGGTTATTAGATTACTTTTCAATTTACACTTGCTATCTACTGAAGTTCAACATCTTGATCAAATATCCAATTCCATTAATTCCATTAATAATTCCATTATTCATGACTCATTGTGAATTTCAAGAATCAGGATGGTTTTATAATCCTCAGGTTCTCCTCTCTGCTAGTGCTTGTATGTAAGAAATCCTATTTCTTATTCATCATACACAGGATAACTAGATTACTATGTGTGTTCTTTAGTTAACAGCTATAACATCTCATTGGTAATATTTATGCACCGAAGTCTTATTTTTTGAATTGTTAAATATAAATCATTTATACTGCAATACTTTATGGGCAAAGCATATGCTGAATTTTAATGGAGTTTTAGCTTGCAAGCCAAAATTGTGAATATATGCATACAAAACCATGCAATACATAATGAAATGTTTTTTTATCAATTGTAAGATGGTTGTAAGATTATATTTCCCATCTATTTGTCCATTGATTTTAATGTAGCTACATACAGTTACTAGATTACCTTTCCTCTTTATTCATCTATCCATACTTCTAAAGTTATTTAACTATAAAGAAAATGATGAATTGAATCTTCAGATGGTATTCATGTAGACAATTCAGAGATAGAGCTTTAGAGAGCAGCTATTATGGTCACCAGACTTCAGCAGAAAACAAAAGTAAAGTTATACAACTTTAATCACCACCAACCACAAGACTCAGACTCTCTAGGAATGGGTAAAAACCTTTTGTATTTTGCATGAGTGGTCCAATTGATTCTGATCTAGACCCTGACCTAGAGAGATTTTCCTATAAGAGAAGGTGAAGGGCAATAATACTTTTATTGTTTATTCTTAGACATTTCCATGTCTTTCCTCTTTGAAAATCTCTTATTAAGAAATGTTTCCATAATTTTGTAAGACCTGAAGGGAGAATACTGAACTCACTTCGTTTCCCTCTGCTTGTTACTTTTGTGATAGGTCATTAATGACACTGGCTGCATTTCCTCCAGAAGGGCCATTCAGCTCCCCTCAGGGGGATGGTCAGAAGCTGCACATGTCTTTGCTTAATATGTGTACGATACTAACATACTAATGATCTCTGGGAGGACGCATTGACATTTTGATCTCTTGAATTTAGACTACATGTAAAAATGCTGCATTTCATCTTCTCCCTATGTAAACATATACATTTTCTTAATTTTGTAAAATATAAATTATATAATGAATTATAAAATACTACCAATCTGAGGAATAAACATCTTATTTAGACTAGAGGTTTTGATATTAATAAAATTTTATCTGAAATGTAAAAATGTAAAAAGTCTAAAAGGTCAGTCTAGCTACCCTTAAAAATCTTTGCTGACTTAAAAAGAGGATGAAATATAAAATGTATGTAAAATTTTAATGTATATATTATATATTTCCAACATTTTAAAGACTTTTTCAGGCATTTTTTCCATTTGTTTTGAGAAGAAAATAAAGTATTTCCCTAATATGCTCTGTTACCTCCCAGTTTCTTCTCTATGTGTTTTGCATCATGCAACTCATCGACTTCACAGTTTTTCCAGCAGTAGTTTCTGAATTTTTAAATTGTGTGAGTAGATGGGAAGGTAATGGGTTTCTATTACATGGCTCACTTGGGAGAATTTTAAGAATAGTTTCAATTTTCTGATATTATGCACTTGTTTTGTTGCTGAGAATAAACAAAAGACAGCAACAAAAATGTCTATTAAATGGTCATATTGCTATTCTAGAGAACAAAGCCTTTCTTAAAAACTAACAACATCACATAATGTAACAAATGCAGATCCTAAATTCAATTAGTTTTCCTGTCATTAATGTCCGCCCTCTAGATTCGAATATTAGAGTTGTTGTTACAGAGGAAAATTTTGGGTAGGAGTGCAGACTGTACATTTAAATCCTGGTTCTGCTACTTGTTATTTACATGACTTTGAGATTAGTATGTAACTTTTGTATTCTTCTGTTTCCTTTTGTATAAATTGAATTTGTACATCAAGAGGGATACTCTGAACAATACATTATTAAAAGTAAGTTAAAATTCTAGATCAAGTCTCAACACATGCATTAAATAAAAGTTGTCCATATTCAGCTCATCCTCAACAGCATAACTTTACAGTTTACCCTTTGACAAATGATATGGCAAAGATAATGACTAAGGTAGCAGAAGATAAACTTGGCAGGAGATTCAATCCTAGAAATGCCTCCCGGTTTAAAAGCTGCCTGGATGCCTGGATATTCTGTTAATAGGCTATGAAGTGTTTGCAACCAAAGAAGGCTGTTTACTCTAAAATTCTTTAGGGTAAAAAGTGATGAATAATAATGGCCCATCTTAGGTCTTAAAGGGACTTGTCTCACAGAGACTTACCTGATAGGAATTCAAGTTCAACAAGAAGTGTCTAGAGTAAATCGCTCAAAGAGAGTGAGAAAATTTTTGTAAGAGAATAGCTGGAGTGTAAATTGGCTGAACTAAGGAAGATGGGTCTTCTACCAAGGTAGGGGATGGGAAAACTTTCAAGTTTGAGCATTTTCCAAGTCAAGAGGATCAACTTTAACTGCCAACCTTAAAGAAGAAAAAAGTCAGAGGACATCTGTGTCCTTTCCTTGCCTCCCCTCCTCTAGCCCCTCTCCCTCCCTCTCTTCCATCTCCCTTCCTTCCTTCCCTCCGGTATTGCTTCCTCCTCCCTTCTTTCTTTCTTTTAGTGCACTGGCAACTGAAACCTTGGCCTTTGCATTGAAATATACCCCTGGCCTGTTTGTTTTTTGCTTTGTTTTGTTTTGAGACAGATTGTAGCTAAGTAATTAAGCTGTCCAGGCTGGGCTCAAATGTCCAAACCTCCGATGTCAGCCTCCACTGCACAAACCTCTCCAATGTCAGGATCCTGGAATTGCAGCTGTGTGCCACCATGTTTGGCTTACACCTCTTTTCTTTACGAAGTTTCCTCACCTCAGATATTTTTTAGTTATAACACAAAATTAACAAATACAACCAGATTACTCATTACGTATTTTCTTTTTTTGGCTTCCAGGGAATACCTTTTTCAAAATATTCTTCATATTACACTTAGTATGTGTAACTTTCCCAAATTTATTACCCTAAATACTCAATTTCTCCTTAGTATGATGTTTGTACTTATATTCTTTGTTTATTCAGGTGAATCTGTTTGGTTCCTCTTCAAATTTGACATTGCCAATGTAAATTCTTGATCTTTTAAAATTTTCCCACTAAAATTGCTTTTTCCTTGTTCTTTTTCATCTCAGTACACAGTTAATAACTTTTCCAGGAATTTAGAAAAATCTTAGTCATTCTTGATTTTTTTCCTCAACCTTGCACACTTTATTCACTAGGACATATTGTTTATTGTGCCTGTAGCTAATATTAAAAATTTGACTTCTTTCCAATATACTCACCATTCACACCTTCATCTCTTGTTCTCTACCACATGTGATTACCTGGCATCTCATAAAGCTGTTTTGTATTTGTTTATTCTTTGTTTGTGTCCTGCTGTATCACACACTCTTGACAAGTTTTCAGACATATTAAAATGAATGAATTAATAAAAATTATTGGAATGATCACGAGAATTTCCAAGGAGTCCATCCAGCAAAGAAAGGAAAGAGGATATGTTCCACAGAAAGAAATGTTGCAAAGGTCTAAAAGGACATTAAGTAGAAAGTGGGAAGTCTTTAAACTTAACAAATACATGTATTTTAAATAGTTACTTATAAACAGAACAGAGAATCACTATTCGCAAGTCAAGATTCATTTATTTGCCTTCTAAGTAGAAAAAACATTGCCTATATTTGTACCAATATTTATTCCTTTCTCTGTTACCAAAATTTCAGGTTTCCAAACATTATTAATATTTCTTAAATTTCATTGTAATTATTTGTTTTCATGTTGTCTCCTTCTTTAGACTGCAATTCACAAGCGGACTTCTGTTTTTGCTTTTTTGCTCTTCTTTTTAAATAATCTCAGCAACTAACTGATTTCTTGACATACAATATATACTAAAATATACTTATCAAATCTATTTTAATAACTGTTTGACTCAGTAACTACTTTTCACACAAATACACTACAGTATTCCCAGAACATGTGAGCTGTGAATTTCATATCCAAGCAAGTGATTTTTCCAACATAAATTTTAGAAATATAGAATTTATATGCAAGCATTCAGATTATTGTTTTTGCAAGCCTTCTTTAAGAGAAGTGTTAGAGTATCCAGGTGAATAACACTTATTTTTGTAAAAGAAATAGCAGTAAGCAATGAATATGTTTAATTGCAAATCCAAGCCACAAGCAAGGAAATAAAATTGAAATATGGAAAAATTAAATACAAGGGGACACAGAAATGATGCAAAGACTAGTAAAAACTGGGAGGAAGGGGAGCAGATACTGAAAGCAGAATAAAATCACTAGTGAACCATCTGTGAGGATGAGGTCAAAGAATATTATGTCACTTGCCTAATAAGTAGCAAATGTTTCAGCAGATTAAAGAGAACAAA
>NW_022900936.1:50901499-50903017 GCF_012274545.1 Fukomys damarensis | reverse complement strand
CTCTCTCTCTCTCTCTCTCACACACACACACACACACACACACACACACACACACACACATAGAGTATTGGTTGTTTCTCTGGAGGCCCCTTTTACATAATGTTGTGGGCAGAAACAGGATAAATGTTTTGGGGGTGGAAACAAGACTTTGAAAGCATATATTTTATATAGTTTTTCTTTAAAAATTGAGACATGATCAATTCAAAAGATAATATGTGCACAAAATGGTGATTGACTTGAGAAATCTCTTATTAAGTTTTCTTTTTTAAAGATTTTATTTATTATGTTAAAAACACATCCATTTAGAAAATACTGCTTCCCGAAGTACATACATCTTTTCAGTTATCTCCATTCTGTTCACCTGAGTAGCAACCTAAATAAGGCTGATAGAGTCATTGTGCAGATGATAAAACACTCTCTTAACAGCCTTCTTCAAGATTTGCAAAGTGCCTTTATATGTGTTTATAAGAATAAGTAATTAGATTAGATATTTTTTATCTTTTAATAAAAATACTGAGTTTTACAAATGTTAAGGAGATTCTTCCTCATGAGCCACTGGAAGAACAAGGAAATAGGAGAGTCAGTTTTTAAAAATTTCTTATTTAGTGTTTTTCATTGTATTTTCCAGGTTTTAAGAATATATGGGCCTTATGTACCTCATCCCTGAAGTCAAAAATTCTAGTATGCTGTTTGCCTTCCCAGGAGACCATAGTCTGGTTACTGGAGGTCTAGAAATAGGTTCGCTAACATCCTAGTGTTCTGTGAGCAGGAAACAGTGAGACTGAAATGATTTTAAATGAGAAGGGATGGATCAAACATGCACATAAGTGTATGTAGAACATTTTCCAGTCCTAGAACCAACTAGCCTTTAACAAAGACTGAGGATTGTTCCTGCTGATTTTCTCCAATCATGGAGAACTGTCAGGTGAACCTTCTAATAAACCATGGTTAGTTCATCTCCATGGCTGCTTTCCTCAGGGTGTGTGACTCTAGGGTCATCACTTCACAAGGAGGAAAATCATAGAGACATGTATTCCAGATTCATAAGCCTTACTCCTTTTGAGCAATGTATCAAGAGAGCTCCATCATCACTAGACACATTTTTTTCAAATTTTTTGGATACATCTGCAGTTGTTCATACAGATACAAAAATATATATGTTTTATTTGGACTTTAATATTTTTTCAGCTTTAATTGAGTTTATGGGTACATTTTAGGGATACAGTACAGTTACATTCATTGTTGGGATCTTATACCTCTACATGGCAAGTCTTGGTTCTTATTTTTTTCCCCTTGTCTCTGCCCTCCATTTACTCCCTCCTCCTCTCCCCATCTACAAACACTTTATTTCCATCTTTTCATTATCTCACCTTATTTTTCTTTTACCTTATTACACTTTATGAACAAATTCTCAGTAGCATGGGAACTAGCAGAAAGAATCAACAACTGGGATCTCATCTTATTAAAAAGTTTCTGTACTGCAAAAGAAAGCATCAGCAGAACTAACAGACCACATCT
>NW_022900936.1:50849589-50900505 GCF_012274545.1 Fukomys damarensis | reverse complement strand
TGGGTTAAAATTAACAGCTGAAGTAGAATTAAAGCTGAATCCTGGTTGTCGGTAATTAGGTGTAAGCCTGACCACAAGAGACAGGAAGTACAGGTAGACCTCAGCTTCACTAGAGAGCTAAAATGCAAAGAACTCTATAATTAAGGAACCAAAGCAAACATGGACTTTCCCCATGGCTTGAATTTAGTGAGTGGAAAGAGAAGCTTCTTTTCAAAAAATTATTTAGCACTTGCACATTCGATCTGAAATGTATTCCCGGCAATAGATTATTGGCACCTCATGGAGTTGTACTGTATTCTAGTGCAGTAGGAAACCACTAAGTGGTTCTAAGAAGGATTGTGAGATGACTGAATTTGTTTTCCTAAAGCATTAGCTCTGGCTCTGTGTAGAAAAGAACTACAGAGAACTATTTAGACCCCAGGAAAAGGGTTTATCAGTCCAAAGGAAAGCGTCCTGGAGTACAGCGGTGTATTAGATAAGTATTTTGTTGCAGTTACTTTATGCAACAACCACCTTAAAAGTCACAAGCACTTACTTTTATCACTCCTAGGTCTACAGATGGACAGGGATCCTGAGAGCCTGTTTTGAGTTTCAGGTGAAGTTCTGTTTCATGTATCTCCTTTCTCACAGAACAGACATCTTTTTCTTTTCTTTTCTTTTCTTTTCTTTTCTTTTCTTTCTTTCTTTCTTTTTTTTTTAATCCCCAGGATCAAACTTGGGACCTTTCGCTTGGGAGACAGGTGGCAGAACCACTGAGCTAAATTCCCTGCCCTAGGACCAACATCTTTGTATGAGTTACTTTCCAGCAAATGGTCAGACGTGTAAGAGGTTTATGTAAGTACATTAAAGCCCTGTCAAGTAGGACATGCACATCTACCTACATCCCATTAGCTAAAGCAAGTCACATAGCCAAGCAAAACATCATATGGGTAAATATTCTGGCTGGCCTAGCATCATCTGACAAAATCATATGGTAAATATGTGCATGTATAATTTTCTAACATACAGGGAATGAAAAATATAATCTATCACTATTATTATAATAATTTTATGTGATATACTTTGGATGTAGTACTGCATCAGACATGAGTAATAAGAATGAGAGTAATAAGTGTTGATTCCGCAATTTTGGCAGAAATGATTGGGTAAGTACAAGTTTTATTTACTTATAGAAGGAGTCTGGAGTAAAATAGATTATAAGAAGGACAATATTTCATGTTGGAGTATGTCAAACAAAGAGACAAATGGTATAGAAGGAGGTAACTGAATACTTATGTCTGGAATGAAAGGGTGGTAAGGCTAGATTTATGAGTTCTTGTCATATTAATGATATCTAAAACTACAGAAATGGATGAGAAGACCTAGGGAGAGACAGACAAAGCCTCACCCATCAGAGACTCAGTCATGTTTGGCCTGGGAAATGTTCAGAAAAGGGTACTGAGCTAGTGACCACAATGGAGTAGAGGAAAAGACAGAGAGTATCACAAAGGGACCAAGGAAAAGAGGGATTCAGGGTGAAAATACTTATTGATACTATTAAATTGTACTAAAATATCTGAAGAAAATTGAAGAGTATATATTGAATTTAGCAATCTGAAAATTATTTCTGATTTTAGCACAAGTAGTTTCTTATAATACTGGTGAATTATTATTGTTGAAGAATGGAGTTTCTCCTGAATTGTTCACTGCCTCAGGGGAGGTAAGAAGAAGGAAGATCATCCAGGGTTGGTGTTTTTCCCAGATCAATGAAGTAGGATAAAAAGGCAAGGGAAATTGAAGGTGTTTTCAAGGATAATTTTTTAAAGATGGACCTTACAGTGCAAAATAAATGAAAAAACAATGATAGGTGGAGACAGTGCTAGTTATTGAAGTTGAAAAAGTATAATGGTAAAACTAGTGTAATAGAGCTTGAAGAATAAGAAGTAATAATTAGAGTACACGTGTGTGTGTGTGTGTGTGTATGTGTGCATGCGTGCATGTGTAAAGAAAGAGGAAGGCAGGAAGAGGGAGTATATTATGCTTTCTGCTCATTTTTATCTAATTGAATGGAGACATCAATGAAATAAAGAAATATTTCATGGACGGTAGGACAGATACAAACAAAAACTTTGACACTGGATAATATTCTTTTTCTTGTACCAATTTTTTTCTTTCAAATCTAAAGGTCATTTTCCTAATGTAAGCAACTTTTGAATGTTTGTAGGTTGAATGTCTACATAATTTATAGGTTCACATGTGTAGATGAGCTAATTCAATTTTGGAGTATATTTTATGGTATATTAAAACGTTTTCCTGACATAATTCACTGAAATTAAAAATTTAGAGTTTGAAATAAATAAGAAATTATCAGTTTCTGGACCTCATATTTTTAGATAGATATTCCTTTATTTTAATATGGGAAGCAATGACCACATGACTTTTAGGTTGTAATAATTCATCAGTAGTTTGTAGTATACCAAATAAGCAGTCAAGGAATAAAAGCAAAACAAAAACTCTCTCTGACTAGCCAGGAGGTTTATTTCCTTATTATTACATTTGCTTAGATAATAATTTCATTCAGACTCCACAATAACAGAGAAATCATCATTTTAATTAGAACATTCCACATTGTATAAAAACAAAGTATTGTAATAGAAAGCTATAATGTAGTATCTTTGATGACCCTGGTATTATCTTTGTAATCTGTGATATATTTACAAGCACTTTAAATAAAACAGCATTAATATTCTTACAAGCATATTTTTTCATGGAAGTTTATTTGTCATTGTTTAGTTAATATTCTATATAACAGTATATATTCAATATATAATTTCTATTAATTTACTTTATTTATATTTATTTGTGCAGTATTCATATACTGACTTATAAACGTTTGCAGAAGCTGATTTTCATCTCAATTACTGTCATGCATGAATGTCAATCCAATCTTTTTCAAACGCTTATTCTGAAAGATAGAAATTTTAAAAATATTTTGAGTTTAACAGTAGAAAATAAAAATTTATAAAATATAAATATTTAAAAATAAATCAAGGGCCAGGGAAGTAGCTCAGTGGTGGCCCAACCTGACCAGCAAGAGCAAGGTCCTGACTTTGATCCCTGGTACCAGAAAAAAAAGATCAAAACAATGTTCCCTTAGTAAATAAATTAACAAACGTTATAAAAGCTGTCTGTACCTATGACTATAAAATGATCTATGATATATCATACTAGATGTCACAAAGCAGGCCTTCGAAACCAATCACTCTTGCTTTAAGGGCATGCATATTAGATGAGTAGTAATATTTTAAATATTACTGAAGATCTTTTAAATCTGCTATAGCTATTTCAGTTTGAGTCACCAGACTCTTACCAGAATGGATGAATTGATAAATAGTAAAACTGGTGCATACTAGAATTTAACTCAAGAACATGTTAGTGTTCCTTGATCAAGTGTATCCAGGTTTCTTCTGTGCATTTAATACTCTTACAGATGCTAACGATGCAGTGGCAAATATGATTGACAAAAGGAGTATCTTCTCGGACATAAAACAGATAAGGAAGATTTGACTTTTGGATTATGTATGGTTTGGAGCACAAACCTCATGAGTCATTGAAGTGGTGTGAATGACCACTAAGGACAATCTGAAGAGAGAAAAGGGAGAGAGAACCCTGGCATAAGGATGATCCGAGTGGGAGTGGCCAGCATGTGCCGGGTCTACATGGTGCCTAATGTACAAGGAGTTCAACAGATTTGAGCTGGATAAATGAATGGATGAGTTAGTAAAAATACAAGTGAGAGATTATAAAAAAAGGTCTTGTTCTCAAGAAGAACTGTATTCCATTAAAGGAACAAGAAAAGTAAGCAAATAAAGAAAAGCAACTAAACTCATTTCAAATTAGGATAATCACTTTTTAAGTGTATAAACTAGTGCAAAATGATTATTGAACAAGTTATCTGAGTTCAATGGCCATGAATTTTATAGATAAGCAAGAACCAACAATGTCTATTATATATCACAGTAGAAAGGTCAAGTTGAAAGATGAAAGTTATGAGTCTGGTGTTGGGGAAAAGCCAAGTTTTAAATTTCAGATTCATCATATAAAACTCTGCTTAAATCAACCCATAAGTAACTGCCAAGGGGGAAAATATTGCTGAAGAAGGATTCAGGACCATTCCCTGGAAGACTGTAGCATGTTGTTCAGAGAGAGCAAAATGGCCCAGTAAGTGCAAAAGGGTCTAAGGGAGAGTTAGAAGGAGCAGAAGAATTAAGTCTAAACATGGGGTCCTTCACTAACTGCGTATCCTGTAACAGAAATTAAAATGAGAACAGAGATGTTTTCAAGTAGATTTGGCAATGGGGAAACTAGGATACTTAAGGTAAGGTAAATTCAGTGAATATGTGAAAGAGCAAACCAAAGTGGAGTGATTTGAACAGCAGCAGATAACGCATGATGTTATAGTTTAGAACTAGAATGCAGATTTAAGCAGAGTCTTATATGGTGGATCTGAAATTTAAAACTCTACTTTTTCCCTTCAACACCAGACTCAGGTATAGCACTGTCCCTCACTGTAGCCAGGTATAGAATAGATTGTATTTGGGATCTGAATTGTGTTTTGGCCAGTAGTTTTGAAGGAGAGAGGGAAAATAAGAAGAAAAGATTAATTCAAAAGTGTGCTTATCCTGAAGAACCCAGGACTGCAGCTAAGGAAATGAGAATGTCGAATAATTTGAATTGGTAAAAGATTCACAGGGAATTTCCAGTTGAAGAACTTCAGTAAATCTCAGACAAGCATAACAAATCTTACGGTGTGATTACAGGATCTTATGAATCTGAAGAGAGAAAATTTCAACAACACAATCAAGCAAAATATAAGACTCAAGCATGAATAAATTTTAATAAATTTTTTAGCAAGTTTCACAGAAATTTGTCAACATTAGTAAGAATACTGGGACACATTCTGTGTTTGGAACATTTAACTTTGCTTTAAAATTATGATGAAGAAACTAGGAATCTTGTAACTCTAGGTTGAATTAGAGAAAGAGCTTATCTCCAAGTACATCAGAAAAACATATGATTATTGAATTTGTTTAGAAGATAGCAGTTATAACAATAGGCTTTGTTTTAAGTCATATTCTTTTCAAATAGTAGCAGATGACTTCAGAGTATAACTTCAAGGTGTATCCATTTAGCTACAAATGCCCTAAGTTTATCCTTCCTTATGGCTGAGTAGTATTCTATTGTATAGAAAAGCCAATGGGACACACATGTGTAAATATTGCATTGTCTTTCTGGTGTAAAAAACTGAAAGTGTTAATTTGGACAAAAATATATAACAGACAATGTCTCATAAGAAAAAGTGTTCAAAAGGAAGGAGAAACTAGAGTGGAGGGAGGCGGAAGGAAGGAAGGAAAAAGAACAAAGTGAGAAAAGAAGGAAAAATAAAAATGAGTTTTTTTGTAAAGAAAGGAGAAAAGGGGTTAATGGGAGGGGAGGGGAACTGGGGAAAAAAGGAATCAAGATACATCATGTAAAGGTTGGAATTCTCCTTGATGAAGCTGAGCGTGGCAGCTGTAATCCCAGCACTTGGGAGGCTGAGGCAGGAGGATCCCTGTGAGTTCAAGACCAGCCTGGGCTACATAGTGAGTTCCAGGTCAGTCTCAACTACAGAGTGAGACCCTGTCTCAAAAAAAAAAAATTAAAAAATAACAAATTCTCCATCATAAACATGACTTTTATGTAAATCTAAATTGTACTGAAAACATTAAAAATGAAAAAAAATCCATCAAAATCATCATAGCTCTAAAAATTTAGAAAGGAAAACTTCCCATTGAGGGCAAGGAAAAGGATGTATATGCTATATAATTCTAAAATTATTTAATGGGAAAAATTATTTCCAAAAATCCACTACCCATTTCTCAAGTAAAAACAAACAAGCAATAAACAAATACCAGCATTTAAGAACATACTTTTCCATTCCTATACTATTTTAAATCAATTTTATGTATTTTATATGTTTTATTTTAATTTAGTTCCATTATAATACTTTTTATTTATCTTTGGATTTCTACTTCAATATGTGGTTATTTAAAACTGCATGGTTTAATTTCTAAATATTTGGGACTTTCTCAGGAAATTTACATTTCTTCATCTCTGAATTAACTCTCTTTCTATCATATAACATGTTCTATAAGGCTTATTAATTTAAAATCTGTAAACTCCTATTGTTTGAACTGAGAACAGGAATAGTAAAAGTTTCTGGTAAAGGTTTGATGGGGCCAGTCAGTGAATAATGTTTAATAGTAATAATAAAAAAAATATTACAAACTGTGCCACTATAAACATAGGTGTGCATATATCATTGTGATATAATTCTTTTAATTCTTTTGGAAAGACACCCAACAGTGTTATGGCTGGATCATGTACCAATAAACTCAATGAGAGAAAAAAGAAAAGAAAAGAAAAGCTACTGCCACTCATTTACTGAGGGCTGATTATGCAAGGACCTAGGCTCAGCAGGTAGCATATCTTTCCATGTTGATCATGATCACAATCTTATTCAGTAAGGATTTTTAAGACAACAACATGGAGACTTAGATTTACTTCCACAGTGCTACCAAGTTCATAAGTCTGGAGTTGGACATATATCAAACTCACTGTCTTTGATTTCAGAACTTTCAGACTTAACCATTCCTCTTAACTGAATGATTTAAAAGAGGTCAGTGTCTTTATTAGATGCAAATTCTAGGAATTTACTTTTATGGAAGTGTGAAAGACTATAAAGGAAGGTGACTAGAAAAACTGTGCTAAGTTTTAGTTATAGCACTTTGTAAAGACATTCTAATTACCCAATGATTTATTGGTTCAGGATTTTCCTTTGTTAATGATATGTAAAGGGACAAAAGCAGAAATAAAGAAAGTGGTTAGCGATTCAGCTAGATAATTCTTGCATCCTTAAATTTAGCACAATCATCTGACAGTTTAGAGTCTTATAACTCTTTGCCATTCTTGTTTTCTGCTTCTCCCATAATACATTATAAAATGCTACTTACGTCATTTAGAGAATATTGTCTTTAACTTTAGTGACCAATAGCAACTTTTTCATTTTTAGCTGGTTTCAGATTAGAGTGTTTCAGAATAAGTGCCTTCATCTCTTAAGGATTACACATAAATGATTCTTTTAAGGAAGAATAAATGCTAGTCACGGGAGGGATGTTGTATAAAGTCTTCCATAACTATTTTTATGCAGCACCACATAGGTGCACAGTCTCTTTTATATTAGAAAGTAAATTCAGCACAGATTTAAAACAATATGAAATGTTTTATGTCATATACTATGTCTGATTCTGATCTCAAGATACTTTGAGTCCCTATTTCAGTCCAAGTAACTATAAAATGTATGTAGCCCTTTTTGTCTTTAATATCATTTTTATTTATTTAGTGCCTACATTGAATTATTCTTTTTGGAAAATTTTCTTGGGCAATTGGTACTTGCATTTTCTACTTACTGAAAAATGACATAAATGAAAAAAATAATTGAGGTTAAGAGCAGACCACTTATAACTTTGGATTCATCATTTCCATTTCATATAACATGAAAAAATTTCTTAATTTGTCTTCAGTTTCTTCATGGAAACATCAGGAATAATAAGGATGCTATCTTATAAAGTCTTTCTAAAGATTAAAGGAGATAATATATGTAAATAAATACAAATATAGTAAATATCCTTGTATTTTTACTAATATTGGGAAAATTTTGTAAAATGTACTAAGTGATGTAAAAGTTTATTTAAAATCTATTCATAACTGTCTTGCATTTTGCTTTCTTTTGTCATTGAAACTGTTGTCAGATCCCTAAGATCATGAAATCACATTCCTTATGCTTGTCTGAAATTTACTGATGTTCTTCAACCAGCGAGTCACTTATGCAGCTGTCACTAATTTGAATTAACATTTTTTGTAGAAAGAAGCTTCAGATTCATTTTTGAATGAATTAAGAAGATACTATGATAGATGTTTGTTTTCTGTATTAAAAAGAACTTTTTATCTGTTTATGTTCATTTTCTAGAGAAGCCATAACCAGTTACCACCAAATTGGTGTCTTAGAAGCACAGAAATGTATTCTCTCATAAGCCAGGAGGTCACAAGACTGAAATCAAGTTGTCAGCAGGGTAGATTTCTTCTGGAGTTTCTGGGAAAATAAATTCCATGCTTTCTCATTGCTTCTGGTTTTAGCTGATAATCCCTTGTATACCACAGCTTATAAATCACTCATTCCAATATTTGTGTCTATCTTCACATCGTCTGACCACCTTCTTTTTCTTTCTTCCATAGGGAGTGGTCATTACTGTAGGGTCCATCTAAGTGCAGGCGATCTCATTGGAAGATCTAACTTCATTATACCTGGAAAAAAGCAGTATCCTAATAAAATCACATTTGCAGTTGACAGTAAGGTTACCTCTGTTAAACCCTCTGTACTGCTAAATGCTGAACTTGGGTAATTTTTATAAAGATAATAATCTAATGGTAACATAATAATTGACTAGACATGTAATTAGTTCTTTAAAAGCCCAATGAGTTGTACAGAAATAATCTTTATATAAAAATCATATATTTGTTTAATATGACATTTACTAGAACCCTAAATTGTAAAGACTAGAGAATTATACAAAAACCACAAGTGGGAGTCAAAATAGCTACATTTAAATAGATTTAATAGCATTTATTTCTTGATATTATCATTGGAATGTCTGTTGAAACAATTCTTTATAGCATGTATTGCATTTTACATTGTCTTAAATAGTATGTTCACTTCTTTAATGAACAGAATATAGATATTGTAGATCAGTAAATCTGGGTTTGAATGTTTTATCACCACTATTTAGCTATGTGATCACAGTAAAGAAAAGTAACTTGTTTGTACCTTAGTTTCCTTATCATGATAATGCCAACTTCTACAATTGCTGTTGGAATAAAATGAATGATTGGAGAAAAGGGGCGTGATGAATGAGTAGTCGGTAACATACAGTTCTCTTCCCTGCACTCGCTTGTTTAAGTGGCTTGGAGGAAGGGATAGGGAGAATAGGGCAAAGGGAAGTAAAAAGGATTAAGATGTCTTAGGTTTAGGTACCAACTTCCCAAGTTGACCATGATCATTTTGTACTACAAACTTGTACTAATAAAAATAAAATAATTATTAAGAAAGAAAAATCTTAAAAATAAAAAATAATGCTGAATTTTACCAGGCACAGATGAAAACAAAACCAACTAACAAACAGAAAACAAAGTGCATTTTGTTGACTTTTAAATGCTAGCTCTTTCCATGCAACTTGAAAGGATAGCTCATGTACCCTTATCTGTTTGTAGGAAATAAGTGATGGAGCCAAGCACACACAAGTATCTCAACTTTTCACAACTTCATAGCCAGTAACATGCTAACTATACTAAACTTTCTTCCTGCAAATAGTGAAGTCCAACCCATATGCTTTGCTCATAACAGTCCATTTTTGTTACTTTATTTGGTAAGGGGACATGATTGTACACAAGTGTGGATTCCTGCTTTCTTTATAATATACACCTATAAGTAGAGTGGCCCCAAAACCTTAAGTTTCTTGATAAACATTGCTGTGGTTCTTATAAAAAAACACATTGTCCATTTAATCAATAAATTTATCTTTTTATTTGTATAATTGAGTCTTTCAAGGGTTAAAAATTGTGAGTGTTATTCTCTGAATCTGATTTCTAGATGGCCGAGAAAATCAAGATTTTGCACTGTGGGGATGATACAGCTTAGTGGATCCAGATGAGTTTCACCTTTGGTTGATGAGTAAGCCTTTGGTGGAATCTCCAGCACATACACACACACACACACACACACACACACACACACACACACACACACCAATATCACCACTACCACTACCAACAAAAAATATTTAAACCTAAAAGTTTAAGGACCAGACCCTGAATTTCGGCCAATCTCTAATTAAAAGTCACCACCCATTTCTGAGAACTTGAGGTATCTCCGGGTAGTACAATCCAGAACAGAAAAAGAGCGTAGACAATATGTATTTCTGCTAACATGAAAATAAAATTATAAGCTCTGATTTTGGCCTTCTAATTGTGAAAAGATAAATTTCTGTTTGCGTATTACCTGGTACATTCTGTAGTGGCCATAGCAAATTAATGTATATTTACATTAGAGGAATTTCTCCTTCTCCCTGAACTAATCCTTACTGCGTCATTCACTGTCTCATTCGTTCCACTCTTCAAGTGTTGTTTTTGGACTTGGATCATCTGCTTTGTTTTCTCTTTTGATTTTATATGCTTTAGCTGTCCTTACGTATACTCACACATAAATCAGACCTAAAATCACAGTCCTTGTCATCTGAGAGACAAGAAGCCACCATGACCACACATGCAGGGGAGACAGAAATATACTTGACTGTATATTTCCATTTCTCTTATTCATTTTGAAACTTTTCTTTAATCTATTTCTTGATTTATTTAATCAATTATAGAAATAATAACCCAAACTTCTCCCATCCACATCTTAATATTTCACTTACTTTTAAATTTAATACAGTCTCTATCTCTTCTCTACTTTAACATTATCTTTGCCCTTTCTAAGATGACTAGCAATCTGTTCTACATACAAGGAGAAGAAGGAAACTCTAAAAGGCTGTACAACCTGCCCAGTCATACAGCTAGTAATAACGAACCTAATCTAACTCCAGAGTTTTTTCTTTTTAGACATCATTTTAATGCATGATAAAATCCCTGCTTCAAGGAAACTTCAGCTCAAAACCCTGTACAGGAAGTATTAGCAATCATTGGTACCATTTATCAAGATATATCATCTTGTCTGGACTGATACACAGCTAACAGAGCAGCAACATAAATTTCTGGGTGTATCTGTGGGGTGTTTCCAGTGATGATTGGCTTGTAGGCCAGTAAATCATAGAGGGAAGAGTCACACCAGTTGTGAGTGGCACCAACCAGTAGGCTTGTAACCTGAATGGAATTAAAGAGAAAGAAGTAAGTTGAGGTGTGTTTTGAGCAGTTTCATTCTGTGTGTTTCTGTGTGTGCCTGTAGATATCTGACTTGTTTCTTCCATTTTCCAGTGCAGACTTACACTAGCACTCTCCGTGGAGCTTCAAGGTCTTTGGTATTAACTTGGACTGTGTTCTGGATCCTTTGTGTGATAACCTGTATTGTATATTGTAGGTGGGTAACACACCCATATGATTTTCACCCATAAATTCTGTAGTTAAATTCACATGGGCAGCATGCCAACCAATCAAAAAAAGCAAATGAATAAATAAATGAATATGACAGTACATTGAAAGGTCATTAGTAAATCTTAAAATTACCCCACCATAAAGTTTTGACTCAAATGCTTTCAACTCAGGGATATTTCATTTAGCAACAAGAGAAGTAATGAAATAATATTTCCATGAAGTTTCAGATATTCCATCACTCATTCAAACTGAGTGCATTTTTATGAGAAATTTAAAGTGAGAAGGCTTTTCAAGTCCCAGCAAAAATCAGTATAGAAATCCCATTTATCAATTGTGATGACATGTTATATTTTACTTGTTTGGAGACATAGAGGAAAGTTAACTTTGTTAAACTTTATTTGGTCTTCAATTAAAGCAATTAAAATGCTAGGACATAGGTAGTGGGCAATTTGGTGAGGAAAGTAGAATAGTCATGTATATGTATTAGGTATTAAAGATAAGAGGGTAAGTAACTGAATTAAAGCAGCCAAATTTTTTAAATCCTTTATAAGAAACAGACAATTTCTCTCATTTGAGGATGAAAATGTGTGATTGTATCTCAGGTCACTAAAAAGAAAATTGAGTCTTATCTGACAATTTATAGCTCTCTGTGGCAGCAATGGAATAATTATATTAGGGTACAGAAGAAGATGTAATTTAGCAGAAGTTCAAATGGGACTTTTGACAGTCTATCATAGGAAAAGTTAATAAGCAAAATGCTAGACTTCAGTCTAAGTGTCAACCTAGCTAGAAACTGATTGTAGCCTAAAATATATAAGGTAGCGGTAAATTGTAGCAAATCTTCACAGAGAAGTGACAAATGGAGTCCTTCAGGACTGATCGCCAGCCCCATTACTTTTTAACACACTGTATAAGTTATGGTGTCTGAATTAGTTGATAACATTAAGGATCCAATTTTATCTTTTGGAGAAGTTATTGGATAGAACAGTTCAATTGCTCTGAATTTTTTAAAGCAATGACTGTATGGATTAATTTTATGAACTGTCATATTTTTTAGACTTGGCTGAGAGAGAAAGAATAACAACTTTCTATATAGAAAACATAATATTCTGCTTCATGAATGTCTATAATTATGTATGAATTTCTAACAGCACCTTATTTGCAACATTTACTGAATGCCTACTATGTATGGAACTGCCTGTATTATACAAATAAATACATGAAAATCCCTCTGTGGCCTTCAATGTGGGAGGCATCTAAGTCCTATAAAAACTATAATGGGGGCCAGAGATTTAGCTCAGTGGTTCGGTGGCCTGCCTTACAAGCGCAAGGACCCAAGTTCAATTCCCAGTACCAAAAAAAAAAAAAAAAAAAAAAAACTATAACGAATTTTGTAAGGATGCATAGACCAAGACTTGTAAAATGTAACCTACCTAATCCAGAATTCAGGGAAGTTTTACTAATATAATTATTATAGGCTTAATCTTAATCTATATGTGAAAGTCAGTAGAAAAGAGTAGTGAAGATCTGGAGAAGGGCACTGTACATGAAGATAACAGTTTATGACTCAGAGTAGTACAAGTAAATAATCTAGGATCTAAATTGTATAAAATATTGCCTGCAAAAATGGCTCTATTTCCCTTCTTTTATCAATATTAACAATGTGATATTTCAGGTCTTCTAATAGAGACATTGAATGTATTTAATCATCCCTTGGACAAAAGTGTCATTGTGACTTATTTAGTTACTAGAACATGGCAAGGGAAATGTGTCAGAATTGAGCATAGACTCAGGAAAACTTGATGCTTCTATTAACTCTCCTCCAAACCTTTCCAGAGACTATGGAGACAGTATTAGTATGAATTGAACTATAGAAAAATGAAACAACATGAGGAGCAAAAACAAGCATTACAGCTGAGGACACCCTAAAAAAACATCATCTATGAACCAACCTGTCATCTGGTCACAGATGTCTGAGCAAACTCTCCTGAGACAAGAAGCATGTCCAGATGAATCTGCCCCAAATAACCAAACTGAGCCATACCAGTGACTATTGCTTAAGACACAGTTTTTGAATTATATTCTTTGTAGCAAAAAAATGGATATAGCAAAATATGAGACTAAATAGAAGAACAAGGGGAAATATACTATATCTTTTGTGTATATACTGAGGGCAATAAGGATGAATACCCCAAAATATCAAGCTCTGATTCTTCTTCCTCAACTGATACTTTCAGAGAATTCTAAATTCATTCTGTTAGAATATTAAAGTGATCTTATTCATTTATTAATGGGTAGCTGAAGAAAGAATCACATTTAATTATGACAAGTGGTTAAATTAAATAGAATCTCTATATGTCTACTTCTCAAGATGAGTTCAGTTATGCTAGAAATATGTCATTTTATTTAATTTAAATGCACTCAGGAAAAGTGTATTCTTGGAAAGGCAAAAGAGTCCTCTTGAAATTATATTCTATAGTCCCTTATGGTGTAGGAATGATATTGCTTGCCTAGAATTCCCCCACCTAAGTTTAACCAATACATCTTGTCTTCAGTAATCTTATATTTAGTTTGAGACAGATAAGCTGTGCTTTAGAAGCTTTTTGGGTGATGTGTAATAATGCATATATTAAGTGTGTGCTGCAGCCACTTTTGGCTAAAGCATGGGATACAGTCACCAAGAAGCTATGAGCATACAAGATTCAACAAAGCAACCCTTAATTTTTTTCATTGAGTTTATTGCTACATTTTAGGTATACAGTACAGTTACATTCATCATTGGGATCTTGTACCTTTACATGACAGATCTTGGTTCTCATTTTTCCCCATACCCTTGCCCTCCCTTCATCCCCTTCATCCTTCCCTATTTACAAAGACTTTGTTCCCAGTATTTCCTTTTCTCATAGTTTCTTTTCCTTTTTTTCCTTTCCACTACCATTCCCACTTCCCCTATACCTTTAGCCCATTTCTTCCTATTTCATATTATCAGTTATATAATTTGGATCTTATTTACACTTTTAGTTTTGCACATCAGAGAAACTATTCAGTATTTACATGTGTGTCCTATTTATTTCACTTGAGTATGGCCTCGATATGCATCCATTTTCGTATGAATGATTCTAGTTTCTCATTCTTTCTTTTTTTGAACAGGGTCTCACTATGAAGTTGAGTCTGACCTGGAACTCACTATGTAGCACAGGCTGGTCTTGAACTGAAAGTGATCCTCCTGCCTCAGCCTCCTGAATGTTGGGATTATAGGTGTGCACCACCAGACCTGGCTAGTTTCTCATTCTTTATGGTTGAGGAGTACACCATTTTATAGAAAAACAACATCTTCTTTATCCAATCTCCAATTGATGGGAAATTGGGCTGTTTCCAAGTTTTAGCTATTACAACCTGTGCCACTATACACGGGTGTGCATATGTCACTGTGGTATGATTCTTTTAATTCTTTTGGAAAAATATCCAACAGAGGGATGGCTGGGTCAAATGGAGCATATAATCCTAGTTGTTTGAGGTATCTCCATATTGATTTCCACAGTGGTTGCACTAGTCACCATGCAGAAGCTTTTTAATAAGATGAAATCCTAGTTGTTGATGCTTTGTGCTACTTTTCATGCTACTGAGTATTTGTTCATAAAGTCTTTTCCTGTGCCAGTGTCTTCAAGATTCCTACCTAACTTATCTTCCAGTAAATTTAGTTTTCCTGTTTTAATATTCAGATCTTTAATCCACTTGGATTTTAGTGTAGTGCCTGGTGAAAGATAAGGGTCTAGTTTAAATCATTGGCAGGTTGAAACCTAGTTTTTCCAACACCATTTATTAAAGAGTCTATCTTTCCTCCAGTGAGGATGGTTGGCTCCTTTGTCAAAGATGAGGTAGCTGAATACAGCTGGAGTTGTTTCTGCACCTTCCAATCTATTCTCCTGATCCTTGGGTCTCTTTCTTTGCCAGTACCATACTGTTTTTATCGCAGTGGCTTTGTAGTAAAGTTTCAATTTGGGGATTGTAATATCCCTTTAATGTCTCTGTTGCTTAGAATTACTTTTACAATTCTAGGTCTCTTCTGGTTCCAAATGAATTTTTGGATTGTTTTCTCTAGTTCTGTGAAATATACTGTTGGAGTTTCAATTAGGATTGCATTGAATCTGTATAGTAATTTTGATAGTAAGGCCATTTTCACCATGTTGATTCTTCCTACCCAAGAGCAAGGAAGTTTTCCATATTCTTATATCCTCTTTGATCTCTCTCTCTCTCTCTCTCTCTCTCTCTCTCTCTGTCTCTCTCTCTCTTGCTATTATGAAAGGAATTGCTTCCCTAATTTTTATCTCAGTGAGTCTGTTATTTGTGTGCAAGAGGCTATTGACTTTTGAGTGTTGAACTGGTATCCAGCTACTCTGCTGATAGTATCAATTAAATCTAGAAGTCTTTTGGCAGAGTTTTTTTTGGGGGTCTTCTATGTAAAGCATCATATTGTCAGCAAATAATGACAGTTTAACTTCTCTTTTCTTATATTTATTGCTTTAATTTCTTTCTGATGTCTAATTGTTGTGCCTAATGTTTCCAGAACTGTATTGAACAAAAGTGGTGATGGTGGACATCCTTGTCTTTTTCCTGATTTTAGCATGAAGGTTTTCAGTTTTTGGCCATTTAATATGGTGTTGGCTGTTGTTTTTTCATGGGTAGCCTTTATCAAGTTGAGATAAAGACCATTTTTTCCAATTTTCTGTATGGTCTTTACCATGAATGGGGTGTTGAATTTTTTTTTTTATTTTGTACCAGGGATCGAATTCAGGTCCTTGTACTTGCAAGGCAGGCCACCAAACCACTGAGCTATATCCCCAGCCCTGAATTTTGTCAAATGCTTTTTCTGCATCTAATGAGATGATCATATGTTTTTTGTCCTTGACTCTGTTAAAATAATGTATTTCATTTATTGGTTTACGTATGTTGAACCATCCTTGCATCCCTGGGATAAATCCGACTTGGTCAGGGTGTATGATCTTCTTGATGACCCTCTGTATTCTCTTAAGCAACCCCTGATTTTAAAAGTAAATATTTATCAGGTCAACATTTGCATTCCTTGAAAAATGCTCTTTTTGCTCTATGAAAATCAGCATAATTGAATATGTAATTATGTGACAGTAGGATGGAAGTGCTGTTTAGGAAGAGGAATGCTGCTGTTTCTTCCTTCTTTTCTTCCTCCAGGAATAGGGAGAACCACAAGACATTTGTCACATCTCCCACTGCACAGCTAAAGAATCAGTTAGTTTAGCAAAGAGATAACATACAGAAGAGGAAAGAAAAAAGTTTGACAACTATTCCTCATACAAAGGATTGATATCAAAAAACTGAAAAACAATTAGGCCACCTAAAATAAAAGACTCAATGAGGAAATGGCCAAATGATATGAATAGAGGCTTCTCAGATAAATAAGTACAAATAGCCAACACATATCTGAAAAAAATTTTCACCACCCATGACCATTAGAGAAATGAAAATTACAACAGTGGTAAGATTCCAGCCATTTTACACCAGAGATGATGGTAATCATCAAAAATAAAAAATAATAAACATTGGCATGGATGTGGTGAAAAAGAAGCTTTCCTACATTATTGGTGGGAAAGTTAACTACTGCAACCTTTTAGGAAATCAGTGCAGAAATTTCTTAAAGAACCAAAATTATAATTTTCATATGATCCAGCTATCCCCCTTCTTGATATCATCCCTGAAGATCTGAAGACATTATGCTATAGTGAAATATGCATTCCAACGTTTACAGCAGCACATTTCATAGTAGCTAAATCCTGGAAGCAGACTATAAATCCATCAACAGATGGTTGGTTAAAGAAAATTTAAAGGATAAATTTCAGAAATTTTTGGGAAAATTGATACACCTGAAAAATATGAAGTTGAGTAAAACAAATTAGACCCACAAGTTTAAATACCATGCAATATTTCTCATTTCAGTAAGACAAAGAACAAACAGAGAGCACCATAAAGGATGGGCAGAAGGAGACAAAGGGATAAATCTCTTGGAAATGGAAAGGGGCCCAAGAGAACATAGGGAAAAGGAGAGGGTTCCAGAGGAAATAGGTAGAATTAAAATATGCTATGTACAGGAACCCAATAACATAAATGAGTGTGCACATTATATGTCATCATAAACATGAGATAAAATTAATAATATCAATAAGAAAAAATTGGGAAAGGGGATTCAGAGTTGGAGGGAGGTGGAAGGAGAGAGGAAGGAGATTATAAAAGAATAAAGCTGTATTACATACAAGTACATACTCATCAAGATGGTTGTAAACTGAATGGACTCCAAACATGCACTAACAAAAAAAGAGGGGAATTGTGTTTCAGTATATACATAAGTGCACTCAAAGTTGTTGCATTCCACGGGGATGTAGTAGCCATTGATCTTGATCCTAGAACTGGGCACTTAAGCTAAATAATCTGCAGCTCTTGACTGATTACACATTTCCTGCCTGGGGTGCTGCTATTAGTTTTGAGGTAGATTCAAAAGAAAATTGATTCCTGGTGTCCGGGTAGCCACGGCCTTTGTCACAGTCTCCGCCATCAACACCCCAGTGCCAGGAGAGTAGCCATGCAGGTGCTACTGAGCCAATCCCCCCACACACCCCGCTTTCAGATCTCCTCAATGTGCCAGTCCATGGACCTACTCTGCAGAGACATAGCTGGTTATAAAGGGTGATTTTCTGAGCTCACAAATTCGAACATCTGCAAAGAAGGAGCAGGGGAAACCTGTGATAAAACTGTCTGGAGTTCAACTCTGCAGGAGGTCGGAGCTCAAATTGGTCCTTGTGGCCTGAGGTTAGCCTAAGACATGGGGTTCTGCTTTCAATTAGATGATATAAGGGGGTATAGTTCTGCACATGGCTGCACACGAAGTGTATTACAACAGCAGAAATATAGTCTGAAAGAGGCCCTTCAAAGTCATTTTTTTGTCCTCTTCTTTCTTTTCCTCATTCCACTCTGTAAATTCTTTTTTCTGCCCTGTTTCACCAACTCAGCCTCTTGCTTCACCATATTGGCCCTCACCTCCCTTTCTATTCCTGCTCCTGCTCTAATTCAGATTTCTTCTTTTATCATTTTTTCTTTTTTATCAATGTTCTTTTTTTCCATCATTGAGCCTCACTCAAAGGTCAGTAGTTTCAAGGGAAAGTGAGCCCCTATAGCTGTTAAGGGGATATATTCTTGTCCTTATACTTGTATTCTGTCTATCCATTTTGAGTTTTACAGTTTCCTAAAGATTGTGTGGTCATTCTGTGTTCTCTGGTTTCACTTGAAACCTTCTTCAGTTCTTTTACTTGTTTACTCTTCTTGTCCTAATTAGGCCTAGTGCCCATCCCAAATAGTAAATATACCATATTGTGGAGTTTGTCCACTGCAAACATATTTTGGGCTACTTCCTGATTTTAATTTAATTCGCATGATTGGGGGGTGATGGGTTGATGACTACCACAAGAGGTCAATTTTCAAGAGGTGATTGATCCTTTTGTGTTGCTGTTATAATGATTGGGACAAGGGTTAGCAATTGATTGGATAAGTTGTCTTCTCTGATATTGTGAAAGTGAGAATGTCTATGAGTACTAGAGAGTCAGGGGCTGAAGTGCAACAATATCAGGAAGATTTAATAACACAGAGAATGAATCAAGGACAACCCAAAAGCAAAAATTAAAATGAGAAAACACTTAAAGAAGACACTAGGACAGACTTCAAGTTCACCAATGGAAAACAGTAGGGCAAAGGAGGATAAAAAGTCTGATAGTGAACCATAAGGACACTCAGAACTCACAACACGGGAAGTAACAAAACAGATCAATCAGGCCCTAGAAAAATTCAAAACAGAAATAATTTCCCAGACAGCCATAGAGATGGTGAACAAAATGAAAGTCATGATTCAAGACTCTAGAACAGAAACTGACAAAAAAAATAGATGACCTCAGGACCATGATAGAAGCCATGAAGGCCCAGCAAAAGAAAGAAATGGAAACAATGAATGCCCAACATAGGAAAGAAATGGAATCCATAAAACAGATTCAAACAGATATCCAGGAGATTAAAAATTCTATTGAAAGCATACATAACAGAATAAAAGATTGCAAGGATAGAATCTCAGATATAGAAGATAGGATAGCAGCCAGTGACTGAGAAAAGAAAGGTCTCTTAAAAACAGTAAGGGATCATGAGAATTCAATCCAACAACTCCTAGATGATGCAAGAAGAATAACATAAGACTGATAGGAATCCATGAAGTAGCAGGAGAAAATGCAAATGATTTTAAAAAGCTGTTCATAGAATTAATGACAGAAATCTTCCCAAACAGAGGGGAAGAATTTGACATACACATAAGTGAGGCATATAGGACCCCAAGTAGCCATGATCAAAAATAAATCTACACCTAGAAATATAATAATCAAGATTCCAGAAACCCAACAGAAGAACAAAATACTACAAGCAGTAAGAGAAAAGAAACAAATCACATGCAAAGGAAAGCCAATCAGAATCACAGCAGACTTTTCAACACAAATCCTCAGGTCAAGGAGAGCCTGGAGAGAGGTATTTCAAGTCCTAAAAGAAAACAACCTCCAAACAAGACTGATGTATCCTGCAAAACTCTCTCTCAAAATAGATGGGGAAATAAGATACTTCCATGACAAAGAACACCTCAGAAACTTCATGAATACCAAACCAGCATTACAAGGAATTCTAAACAATGTCCTAGAAAAAGTCAATGAAGATCACAACACCATGAGGCCCAGCAGAGCAAACCAAATAGTCAAGGCAAGAAACTAAAAGGAGAGGACAAAAAATTAAAAAGAGTCAACAAAAAGACAATAAAATGACAATAATAAGTCAGTACATATCAGTTATAACCATAAATGTCAATGGCCTCAATTCACCAATCAAGAGAAATAGACTGGCAGACTGGATTAAGAAGCAAAATCCAACAATATGTTGTATACAAGAAACACACCTAATGTAAAAAGAAACCCATAGACTGAAAGTGAAAGGGTGGAAAACAATTCTCCATGCAACAGAAGCCAAGAAAAAAGCAGGGGTAGCAATCTTATTTGCAGAAAAAGTAAATTTCAAATCAAAATTGATCAAGAGAGATAAAGAAGGCTACTGCATTCTTATAAAGGGAAGAATTCAAGATGAAGAGTTGACAGTCATAAACATATATGTACCAAATATAAATTTCCTGAACTACACAAAACAAACATGAAAAACCAAATAAACACCAATACAATTGTAGCAGGGGATCTAAATATCCCATTATCTCAAATAGACAGATCATCTAGGCAAAAAAATCAACAAGGAAATACTAGAACTAAACCAAGCTTTTGAGCACATGGACTTATTAGATGTCTATAGAGTGTTCCACCCCACAAAATCAGAATATACACTCTTTTCAGCTGCACATGGGTCATTCTCCAAGATAGATCACATACTAGCTCACAGAACAGGTTTAAATAAATGCAAAAGAATCAAACTTATTCCCTGTATATTATTAGATCACAGTGCAATAAAGCTGGGGATCAATAGCATAAGAAACCATAGGAACTTCACAAATACATGGAAATTGAACAACACTCTCCTGAATAATCAATGGATAACAGAGGAAATTAAAGAAGAAATCAGACAGTTTTTACAAATAAATGAAAATGCCAATACAACATACAGGAATCTATGGGACACAATGAAAGCAGTTCTAAGTGGAAAATTCATAGCACTGAAAGCCCACACCAGGAAAATAGAACAAGTTCAAATAAACAACCTAAGGATGAATCTTAAACTCCTACAAAAATAAGAGCAAGAAAAACCCAAAACTCGAACAAGAGAGGAAATTTTAAAGATTAAAGAAGAAATCAATGCAATAGAAACAAAGAAAATAATATAAAAATAACTGAATTGAAGAGTTGGTTTTTTGAAAAATAAAATTGATAAACCCTTAGAACACCTTATCAAAAAAAGGAAAGTCTCAAATCCATGCAATCAGAAATGAAAAAGGTGAAGTCACAACAGATCCAACAGAAATCCAGAGGATCATTAATGCCTACTTTGAGAACTTCTATTCTAATAAAATGTAAAACACAGAAGAAATGGACAGATTTCTAGACATTTATGAATTACCAAAGTTGAACAAAGAAGATAAAAACATTTTAAACACCCCAATTACAATCAGTGAAATTGAAAATGTAATTAACACTTCCCAACAAAGAAAAGCCCTGGTCCAGAAGGATTCAATGCTGAAATTTACAAGATATTTAGAGAAGAACTATTGCTACTACAGTTAAGTTTTTCAATGAAATTGAAAGGGAAGCAATACTTCCAAATTAATTCCTGGAGGCAAGTATCACTTTGATTCCCAAATCAGGGAAAGATGAAACTAAAATAGAGAACTACAGGCCAATCTCCTTAATGAATGTAGATGCAAAAATCGTAAACAAGATATTAGCAAACAGAATACAGAGGATCATCAAGAAGCTCATACATCCTGACCAAGTCAGATTTATTCCAAGGATGCAAGGATGGTTCAACATACTTAAATCAATAAATGCAATACATTATATTAACAAAGTCAAGAACAAAACCACATGATCCTATCGATAGATGCAGAAAAATCATTTGACAAAATTCAACACCCATTCATGATAAAAACCCTGCAAAAAATTGGAATAGATGCTCTATACCTCAATTTAAAAAAGGCTATCTATGAAAAACCATCAGCCAACATCATATTGAATGGCCAAAAACTGAAAACCTTCATGTTAAAATCAGGAACAAGACAAGGATGCCCACTATCACCACTCCTCTTCAACATAGTTCTCGAAACATTAACCATAGCAATTAGACAAGAAAAAGAAATTAAAACAATAATGATAGGAAAGGAAGAAGTAAAACTGTCATTTTTGCTGATATGATACTCTACATTGAAGACCCAAAAAACTCCACCAAAAGACTTCTAGACTTAATTGACACTTTTAGCAGAGTAGCAGGATACAAGTTCAACACACAGAAATCAATAGCCTTCTTGTTCACAAACAACAGACTCACTGAGAGAAAAATTAGGGAAACAATTCCTTTCACAATACCATTCAATAAAATGAAGTATGTAGGAATCAACCTAACAAAAGAAGCAAAAGATCTCTACACTGAAAACTACAACACTCTCAAAAAAGAGATTGAAGAGGATATAAGAAAATGGAAATACATCCCCTGCTTCTGGGTAGGAAGAATGAGCATAGTGAAAAATGGACGTACTATCAAAACTGCTATACAGATTCAGTGCAATGGCAATTGAAACTGCAACACTGCTTCACAGAACTAGAAAGAAGAATCCAAAAATTCATTTGGAACCATAAGAGACCTAGAATAGCAAAAGCCATCCTAAGCAACAGACACATGGCAGTGGGTATAAGAAGTCCCAATTTGAAACTATATTACAAAGCCACTGTGATAAAAACAGCATGATACTGGCAAAGAAACAGACCTGAAGATCAGTGGAACAGATTGGAAGACACAAAAACAACTCCAGATGTACTCAGCTACCTCATCTTTGACAAAGGAGCTGACCATCCCCACTGGAGGAAAGATAGCCTCTTTAATAAATGGTGTTGGAAAAACTGGATCTCAACCTGCAAAAGATTAAAACTAGACCCTTATCTCTCACCATGTACTAAATTAACATCCAAGTGGATTAAAGATCTAAATATAAAAACATAAACACTAAATTTGCTGGAAGATAATTAGGCAGAACTCTGGAAAACATTGGCATAGGAAAAGACTACATGAACAAATCCTCAGGAACACGGGAACTAGCAGAAACAATCAGCAACTGGGATCTCATCCTATTAAAAAGCTTCTGTACTGCAAAAGAAACCACCAACAGAACTAAGAGACAACCTATAATGTAGGAAAAACTTTTTACCAGCTACTCCTCAGACAAAGGACTATTATCTAGAATATATAAAGAACTCAACAAGCCCCCCCCAAATATAAAGACCCAATTCAAAAATGGGCATCTGAAATGAACAGACATTTCTCAGACCAAGAAAAAAACAGTAAGGAAATATATGAAAAAAATATTCTACATCACTATTCATTCAAGAGATGCAGATGAAAACAACACTGAGATTCCACCTCACCCCACAAAGAATGGCTGCTATCGAGAAATCACACAATAACAAATGTTGGTGGGGTTGCGGGGAGAAAGGAACCCTTCTCCATTGTTGATGGGAGTGCAAACTGGTGCAACCACCATGGAAATCAATATGGAGATACCTCAAAGAACTAGGATTAGAGGCTCCATTTGACCCAGCCATCCCTCTGTTGGGTATCTTTCCAAAAGAATTAAAAGTGTCATACCACAGTGATATATGCACACCCATATAGCGGCATAGTTTGTAATAGCTAGAACTTGGAAACAGCCCACCTGCCCATCAGCTGGAAACTGGTTAAAGAAAATGTGGATTTTCTATAAAATGGAATACTACTCAGCCATAAAGAATGAGAAAGTAGATTCATTCATAGGTAAATGGGTACATTCTGAGGATATACTCCTGAGTGAAATAAATAACTTCCACATATGTAAATATCGCATAGTTTCTGTGGTTTGAAAAACTAAAATAGTACTCAAGATCCTAATGGGATAATTCACAATGTGAAATAGGAAGAAAAGGTCTAATGGTGTAAGGACAGTGAAAAGGGTAGGGGAAGGGGAATAAGGGAAAGGAAAAAATATGAGAAAATGTAAAAATGAAATTAAAGTGTTTGAAGGTGGGGAGGGGAGGAGAGGATGAAGGGAGGTTGAGGACAAGGGGAAAAAATGAGAAGCAAGATCTGTCATGTAGTGGTATAAGATCCCAGTAATGAATGTAACTGTACTGTATACCTGAAATGTACCAATAAATCAAATTTAAATTAAAAAAAGAAAATTGATTCCTGATATGAAGAAGTATATGAACAGGCAAGGCTACTCCACATGAGAAAAATTAGAGTACAGCACGTTTGTACTGGTCTATCTTATTAAAAGCAGAAAAAAATATATTCAAACACAGTATTTCACATTTTGCATGCTTCAGAATCGCAAAAGCTGATTTCACTTGAGTGGCAAGTAATGTTTTATACCTTTCCTGTTCTGTCTACTCTAATTCTGTAGAGGGCACATCATTGTTGAGAAACTATTCCCTGTGCAGCAATAATATTATTGTTGAGACATTATTCTCCTTCAAAGCCATTTTTCTTTACAAAATGGGTGGGAAGCAATAAAACCATTAGAAGCCTCCCCCAGAGACCTTATTTCACTACTCTATTCTGAATCTCAGTTTTCCACCTCACCTTGGCTAAGGAGCTGTGAAGTCCGTCAGTAGCAACATTAATTGGGTTCTCCTTTCTTGGAAAAAGCTGTGCTCTCCTCAGGGGTTCCTCAAATTCCTGTCAGGATACATTTAAGGTGGCCAAAGACCTCCTCAGATACTTTCTTCCTCAGGAGAGATGTGTGTGTGTGTGTGTGTGTGTGTGTGTGTGTGTGTGTGTGTGTGTGTGTGTGACTGAAAGGTGGTGTTTACACAGCAAGGGGGAGAAAGCAAAATTATAAAGCAGATAAAGTTTGCCATGGTGTCTTCCTTTTTTGAAGAAGGGGTGGGGTGGACTGAAAGCTGCTGCCTGCTGTGATGATGTTCTTGACCTTTCTTTCCACTTTTCCCTAACTTAGCATATCCACACGAAAATGGTAGATCTGCTTATTTTATCATAGCCATAGTTTATAATGGGTTCCCTTCATTCTTTGCCCGCCTATTATATCACACAGTAGATTTAAGCAGGGACCTGTGATTGGCAGAGATTTAAGAGAAAGGTTTCTGCCAGGATATGTGATAATTTGCTAACTTTACAGGGCCAACAAATACACAAATACTTTTGGAGCTTTCATTTTGTTCCTGTGGCAATGTATTCTTTCCTTTCTCAAAATAAATTTGATTCTAATTGAAGAATATGTAAAAACGTTGGAGTTTCAGCTAATTGCTTCACCTTCTCTTTGTCCTGCTGCCGAAGCCAGCAGAAAATACTTGAACAAAGTCTCTCCTAGCTTTTAATTCTGGCAAAATAGAAACACATAACATGTTTAAAGTTTGTTATATTTTTGTACTTTAAAAAGAAAAAATATGTGGGTATATGCGATAGTGTGTGTTTGTGCCTGCAAACACATGTGCATGAGTGTGGGCAAGTTTGTCTCAAGTGCATACATTCCAGGATAGAACTCCAGGTGACCTGGGGCCAATCCACTTCTCCCCATTTCTCTCTTGTGGTTCTCAAGAATACCATAGCACGTTCTGGGATGCACCACCATGAGAAAAGGGAGTGATTACCTGGAATTGCCCAGCATCTGCTCCTTGAAGGTCCTCAGCTGTCTAACTCAGCACACCATGCTGCTCATCAGATATATAACCCAGGCAGGCTGCCTTTTGGGTTCCTCAGCTACATTGCCAGAAGAGCACATACAATGGATCCTCCACCTGACAAGGCAGTTTACTGGGCCTTGAGGAATAACCCACAACAACGAATCCAAGGCTTCTGCTCATCTGTAGATGATCAATCTGTTTTCATGTGATGTCCTTGCCCGGGTCCACTATCAAACCATACCAGAAAAATTGGTAGAATACACACAGTGAATTTGTTTACTATGTGTGTTTGGTTGTTTTTATAAACAAGGGGCTTGTGTTAACTTCCTTTTGCTCAATTAAGAACTTTACCACACTCTTAGCAGCTTATAACAGTACTAATTTATGATATCTCATCTGATGAGGTCTAAAGTTCAGTCAGGTCTCAGCTGGACTCTCTGCTAAGTAACCTACAAGGCTGATGTGAAGGTATAGGTCAGGGATGGGTTCTCCTTTTAGGGTCAGGATGCTTTCAAAGTTTTAATAGAATGCATTTCATTTTGACTACAGAGCTAAATTCCCAGTTTTCTTTGTGACTATAAACCAGGGCTGCTCTAAGTTTCTAGCACCTTGCTGTGCTCTATCATGTGTCTTTCTCTACAACACTGCCACTCCCTCTTTCAAAACCACCAGAGAATCTCCTCATTGCCTCCATTACTCAGACACCTTTCTTTCCTTTCTAGATCCCTTTTTAAGAAAGGCCTACCTGATTAGATCAGTCCTTCTTGTACTTCAGAAGTTGGGTTAAACAGGATGTACATATCTAGTAATGCTAATTTTGGAGGCTTTCTTAGAATTCTGTCTACCACTGAGATTGTCTTGGTTTTTTTTTTTTTTTTTTTCTAAATATTTAGTGAGGGAAAGGAAACTTAAATGACTAGTTGTGAGAAGAATAGAAAATTGGGACCCTGGATGCATTTTGTGTGGAAACCATCGACTCCACTATATGTCAAACCCTACAAATGCTATTTCTAATAGAACTTTCTGCACTTCGGCAAATGCTGTCTTTTCTTGTTCTATAACGAGCCATTAAATACACGAATTGAGAATGTGGTTAGTAAGTGGAGTGCCTGAATTTTAAATATTATTTAATTTTCAATAATTTAAATAACCATATGCTTTTAGTGGTTGCCATATTGGACAACAAAGGTAGAGAACAATATATAACTTCCAGCTCCTCTTGAAGCACACTACAAAATCACCTCCCATGTGTTGAGATAACAACTTTGACTTTTATATCTTTCCTGCATTCTCTTCCTCTGCCTGGGGTTCCATTTTATATAATATATATAAATTTTTTCTGCCTTTGTCTTCCTGCCTAATTCATAGGTTCAAATATTGATCCTATATAAATTTATATAGGAAACAAAAGTTGATGAATTTTATGTAGGAAAACTAAAGTAGACAAATCAAGAAAATACCTAGAAAGGAAATGCCTAGGTAAAATGGAATTTCTATTGCTGATTTTTTTGAAGAATTTCCACACTGATCACCAGAATGGTTGCACTAGTTTAATTCCCAGCCTCAATGTAGAAGGGTTCATTTTTCCTTGTAGCAGTTTATTCTCTAGTGTTTAGACACGCTATTACAGCTTTTGTTATTATTTTGACATCATATTACAGTGACACATGCATATTCATATTTATAAAAGCTCAATTCATAATAGCTAAATATTGGGAGTGTGCTATATGTTCATCAACAAATGAATGGATAAAGAAAATGTTGTATTTATGCACCATGGAGTAATACTCTGTTGTAAAGAAGGATAAACTGGAGTAACTTTTAGGAAAATGGATGTACCTTGAGACCATAATATTAAGTGAAATTAATCAGACACACAAGCTTCAATATTACTTGGTTTCTCTTATATGAAAAACTCAAAAGATAAATACAAATCAAAATTTAAAACAGGCAATAGAAAATAGGGAGATAGCTCTCAAATGTGAATGGCATTAAGAAATATTGGAATGGGGAGAGTGGAGGAAGAGGGGATAAAAAAGAATAAAGATGAGTTATGTACACGTGCAAACTTCTCAAGAGGAATGTAATTATTATGTACTGAAACATGTATTAATACAAATAGCAATAAAAGAAACAGAATAAAGTGCTCAAGTCAAGTTTTCTCTGTAGTCAGAGCAGTGAGAACCTCACAGGCTTTTAGAGAAAAACATAAAGAAGATGCTTTTTGAGACAGAGGAGCAAGAAAGAGATCTGGACATAGCACAATACTGTCACTTCTACTGGGGAGGTTTTGATTATACAAACTTCCAAGTCTAATAGAAAATAAAAATATATTAAATGTCATTTGTTCAAAAAACTAGCAAAGGCAACCCTATTCTTTTATCTTGTATTTTCTCTGGATCTTTTATTTTGTTGTATTTGTTATTTAAAACTGCTCTAAATGAAGCAAAACTGGCCATTTTAATTTTAGCATAACCTTCACTCTCTATATTTAAATTGTACAAAACTAATTCTAAACACAAAAATGAAAGCATTTTCATCATTTCCAAAATTACACAATTCATATTTAGTAGCTTATTTCTACATATGTATTTTGTTCTTACTAGAACAGTGGACATTTTATAGAAACTACCTCTTGATATGTGCCCTTTCTACAAAAATACTGTGCCTTCACTTTGCTGAGTAAGTAAGGAGTGAAAAGAATATGATCTGTGGGCTGTCCTTCTTTTCATTTTACATGTATGCCAACATTGTCAGTATCAGTGTTTGCTCAACACAGGAAAATAATGTGAATAAGTGTATGATAGGGCTTCTTGATCATTAGCATTTCTTACAATGTCTCCTTGTTTAAAGCAAGCCCCAATTCAAAAGGAAATTTTCACATAGCATCTCAGGATTGTTCACTTACAGGAGAGTAGAAGTAGCACATTTTCTTTGCACTGGCTTTGAATCTCACTTCCATGTATGTTTGATTCACCAAACTGTATTCTCTCAGAGCATAATGAACATTAAGTGGTGATGTGGCAACATACTGCAATGTACAACTATTGTGTTCATCTTCTCTGCTTGTGTTTTCCATCTGATGTAACTTACAAAATATAATTCAGAGGTAAAATTACCACAAATTTTAAAACAAGAGAGCATGAAGTTCCTGTGCGTGATGCCCGAGTGACTGCAGGTTGCAAATTCATAAAGTGAACTTTTACTGAGAATGTTAAAAATACATTTTTTGTAAACTTGTATTTTTATTTATTTCACTTGGAGAGAAAAGTTCCAAATTTATTATAATAATTGACATATTTTCTTTGTTCATTACCTATTTATTGTCAATGATTTATTTGCTTTGTATTTTTCCCTCTCTGCGTCACTGTTTATATTTTGTGAATTTATTTTCTGTAGAGCTGTCCACTTACCTTAAATAAATCAGTGTGTAGTACCTAGATAAGAGAACCTCCTTCCACAATTGCTATGATTTGCATGTTTTTGTCTCCTCCAAACTCAAAGTTGGAACTGGCCCCTCAGTGTAGCAGTGTTGGAAGGTGGGGCCTAGTGGGAGGTGTTTAGCTCATGAGGACTCCATGCTTAGGATTAGATGAATGCTGCCATTGTAAAAAGGTCCCTATTGGTGAATTCACTCTTTCAACATGAGACGATACAAGAGGATATTTATCACACAGAAGATGCTACTCTTTGATCTTAGGTTACTCAGCATGCAACATTATGGGTCAAAATATGTGTTCATTATAATTTGCTGATTTGGGGTAATGTTTTATAGATGCACAGAACAGACTAAGGCATTGGAACCCGAAGTGAGACAATGCTATAAGAAGAACCTGAAATGTGGAAGTAGTGTTGGAATTGCTTAATGGGTAGAGTCTGGAAGTGTTTGACCGTTTAGAACAAACCTACATTGCCATTGTGACTGATCATGGTGAGAGCCCTAAAAGAAAAGAACTATAGGCAAAATCCAGAATGACTTAGAGATGACTTAAGTAGCTGTGAAAAGAATGTTGGTGGAAATGTGGGTGGCATTAGCCATTGCAATTTGGTCTCAGGCAAAGAAGAGCACAGAATTAGAAATTGGAGATCAAAACCATTTGTGCTGTAAAATGACAAAAAGCATGGATGAATTTTATCTATGACCAAGGACTTTATGAAAAACAGAATTTAAAAGCAATAAATTAGATATCAGGCAGAAGCACTCTCTAAGCTGTATGGCTTTCCTTAACTGCATGCAGTAAAATGTGAGAAGAGTGAAATAATTTAAAGTTGGAATTTAGAACAAAAAAGGAAGAGGAATGCAGAGATTCAAAAAATCTCCAGTCTGGTCATAAAAGAATTAAAAGACATATTTAAGAGAGGAAACCATGGATGTGGCCACAGGACTATTTTTTAAGGATATTGGTGTCAGTATCAATAGAAGGAATACAGATGATGCTTATCAAGACAATGGAACCATAATTCCAAATATACTTCAGAGTCTTTCGAGACTGCCACTACTACTAAGTGTTTGAGGGAAAATAGTTTTGAAGGAGAATCCTAAAGAGCCCTGAACCTTCCTGCTCCCTGCCCAAGGCCACTGTAGGATGCTGCTTCACATATTCTGATTTTGTGCTTCTCAATCACATCCGCTATGACTCAGCTAGGCCCAGATGTGATCCTAGTTGCCACATAGCTGCCTCATGTAGATGACCAATTTCGCTAGTCTGAAATATAATCATGCAATGTTCATGTTTGCAAAATTAAGAAAATGTCTGGTTTCTTGTTTCCATACTGCAGATCTTAATATTTCTAGTCACAACCCCCTGCTTCATTCACCTTCTTGCAGTCTAGCATCCTCAAATAACAAAATTCAACCTTTCTCTCCCTCTGCCCCCACCTCTCTCTCATCTCTCTCTTCCAAATCTGCTCATTTGTACTATGTCTCTGTGTTCAATTATATTAGTCTCATTTTTTGAACGTCTTTCTCTTTTCCTTGAAATTATATTTCCCCTTGAGAACTTTGATACTCAAAGTGGGGTTCAAGGATCTTGAATGAATAATGAACATTAGTTTAATACCCATAAGGATCCAAAATTTGGAAAAGGTCTGGTCATTCTAGCATACTTTCCAAAGGTTGAATATTTGAGACAATTATGACAGAATCACTTAAGAAATTTCTTCACAAAGGAAAACTTGGTGCTACTGCAGACCTGCAGTGAATCTTGCCTGGTGAGACCCGGTCATCTGAGCATAATCGTTCTATAGAGTGGTATTACCTGCTGTTAGGGATTTTCTACCTATGCGGACCAGACTCCTGGCCTGATTGCAGTGGCCTTGTCACCACCCTGTCTCCTCCCCTGCACCCCCTTCCTCTCACATTCCTTCCCCTCTTTCCTTCTCCCCTCACCTCCCATTCCTTTCTCTTCCTCCTTTTCAGCACTCTAATAATTGCAAGATATATATGTATCTATCTCCATTCCCAGTTAAAACTACTTTTCATCAGGCAGATTTTAATAATCTGTTTAGAACCTTGCATATAGAAAACCCAAACAATTTTTTATCTTATGACTTTTCTTTTCTACTTCTCTTTTAATAACATCTTCAAATGCCAGAGCTTCTGCGCATATCTATCTCTGTGAGCTGAAGATTTTATGGCTGACACTAGCACATATCTTTTCTTTTTTTTTAATCTCTCACAACTTGTATTAACATGGATTAAAGGATTTTTAATTATTTTTGTTCATATTAATATATAAGAATATCATCTGAACTTTTCTTCCTTCAGCCATAAAAATCACTTCTAAAATGTATTTGTCAAATAAGTCCATTGTGGTATTGATATATTAAAAACTACTTAACCATTGGTGGGGGACCTACTATGTACCACATGCAGAGCTCGGTGTTGTTTTTTTAGACATGAAATAATCTTATCAAATGTAAAAATATTTAAGAACAAACCTGGATGTCAGTGGATGAATGGAACATGAGGGATGATTTATATAAAACTGAAAGCTATTTCAGAAATATAGCCACAGAGCTGCAACTCAATTAATTTCAGTTGACTTTTAACAACAACTACAAAAATGAAACAAAAGTAAACCAACAATACTGGTGACAAGATTCCCAGAATACAAAGGGTCTATTTTCATCTCCCTGAAAGAAGGTCCTCAAGGGAAGAGACAACCAATATCTAAAGTTTTTCCTGTTTCCTCTGCCTGTTGTGCCCGGAACATAGATGGAGCTCAAAATGTTTGAGGGTTGAATTCAGAAAAGTTAATGAGAATAAAATAAATTGCTATTGAGTTTTTCTATGTTCAAAAATGTGATGTAAGTTTATATTAATTTTCCTCACTAAAAGAAACAATATTATACTACTAGGACAGCCAAGTTTCAGATAAAAATATTCTTGAAATTTATCAACTTTTTTCCTTTGTGAGAAAAGAGACAAAGCTCCTAGAAATAATGCAGGCCTCATTGTGGTACCGCAGATTACTTTACATTCATAAAATCACTTCATTATGTTCTGTGTCTTCAAACCATAACAGTCTTGATTGGAAATCCAAGTGCCACAGCAAGAACAATTGTATAATTAGAAGATAATCATTTTCCCTGGCACCATCTTGAAAGTAAGAGTTTTAAAGAACAATTAAAATTTCTATGTGTTTGATTGGAATGTGTTTACTCTGATTAACAATTTACAAACATTTCTTTTCATAAACCATCTTTGAGAAGATCTCAAAACATTTTAGGTTCCACAGGCTTTTGGTGACATACACTTTAAATTCTAAAGTAATCCAAGATTTATAATGAACTTAATAATTCATTCTATTTATTTTCCCAAAGGCAGAAGAATTGCTTTAAATAAAACATTCTAATCTCTTTATATATCTACAGAGAAATCATGAAAGTCAAGATCATCAAATTAGAAAACCAAAGTTGAATTGTCTTTATTTGCCAAACTTGAAGAAAACATTTCAATTCATGTTACTAATATAGATAAAAAAGCAAATCCATATTTATTCCTTGCAAAGACAGCTACAGAGGTAATAATATCCAGTTGCCTGGTATTGAGAGCATCTGAAAGAGAGGATAATTTTATAATCAAATCTTCAAAAAACAAAAGCACATTTTTTTAGACAAAAGTAATGATGTAAAATAGTTTCTTGGCAAGACATGTAAAAGAAATAGAAACAGGGCCGGGGATTTAGCTCAGTGGTTCAATGCCCTGCCTCACAAGCGCGAGTTCAATCCCCAGTACCAAAAAAAAAAAAAAAAAAAAAAAAAAAAAAAAAAAGAAAGAAAGAAAATGTGCTTGTGGATTATAGTAATAAGAAGAATATTTCAAAAGTAAAATACTTGCGATGATTTATATAGAATCCATTTTACTTACAGTACTGATAATGCTAACAATTTTACTGGGGCCTTATAAATGGCTTTTAAGCACACAGACACACACTCAATCCTGTACGGTAAATAAAATGTGTTTCTGTTTTAGACATTACTAATTTGAGATTATGGATGTTGCTTAAAATTTTGTGAAACAATATAAATAAGGAAATGCATGCTGTTTTTAAATTTTTATTTAAAAATTTCTTTATGCTTATTTTTCAGGTCTTTTACCAGGAACTTTGTTTGCCAATCAGCTAAACTTGTTAACTCTTTTTCCTCATCTCTCTTCATTGGAAATTAAAATCCCTTCCAATCAATGCAGAGAATAAAGGGCTTATCTGGAGATCTTGAGTTCAGGTAGCTATCTGGACAGTCACGAGTCTGGATTGAAAACAAAGTGGGAGTTAGTTTAAAATATACCTTTCATAAGTATAGTTTTAAGAATAGCAGCTCAAGGTTGGTGTTGAAAGTAATTCTCCTTTTAATTTATTTTTATGACACTACATCCAGTGATAACATACTTAGTTTTCTACAGGGATGTTTTCAGGCTATTATATTATCCATATTTTTGATGAAATTTTTAGGCTTTCTTCTTTCATGCCCAAATGCCTTGTGAATCAGATTAAATTTCTGTTAATCAAATCGTAAGTGATATTTTATGCTATTTTACACTGGTAATTGAGAATTAACTTTTAAAACTTCATTATAATGTTGTTCTGCCAGAGGTGGGTTTGCTAGATTTAACAAATAGAAATGTGACACCTAGTGAAATTTGAATTTCAAGGAAATGGCAAATAATTGTTCATGTGAGTACACCTCATTCATATCACAGGATATAATCCTCCTAAAATAATTATTCCTTCTTCATCTAAAAGTCAATTTTGACAAGACATTCTTTTCTTTATCTTATCTTGCAACACAATAGAATAAATGGAAAATGGTTTTGTCATTGGTTCATGGGATAAGCAACAACTAGAAATAAGGACCGAATCATTGAGACAGCAATAAATTTTTTCTGAATCTGATTAAACATACTATGATGAGGAAGGGACTTTTCCCCTATGGAGCTGAACGTCAAACTAATAAGAAGAGAGGCTGGAGGTACAGAATGGTCAATAATTCACTAATGGCCCCAAGGATCTGATCCCTTCTGTTTCTTAGCTTAGCCTTCCTAAGGCTTCCCTTCCTAGTTACTGGTTGCAACAGTTGTGTTTTGGGTTTTTTTTTTTTTAATTAGTTCAAGATATGGCAATGTCCAGAGGCAGAGTAAACTGCTGAGGTGTTTTCTTAGGGGAAGTGAAACTTTTATTAGAAGCCTTATGAATATCCATCTTCATGACATATGCTCTACTCTCTCCTTTCCTCCAAATCAGTCACAGTCCCCAGTAATCAAATCATATTACACCTGCCAAGGAAGGCACGAGGCCAGTTTTCTATGAGGCACATGGGGAAAAACAGACTGGATGAAACTTAAATGCTATTAGAAAAGAAGACTGTAAAAAGGTAATTAGAGAACTCTTATATTTTATTAGTTTCCTCTAATATGTGATATTCATGTTCTCTCATTTGCACAGGGGAACCTCCAACACAGAATACTAGTGTATTCCTTGCAGACTTCCTTGAAGTCTCTTCTAGGAATGTAAAAGACGAAAGGAGACGATGATGAAGAGCTGAGCTCCTCACTGAGCATTATTTGTACAAAAGGAAAAATTTTAAAAGTTAATTTAAAATTTTCTTAAAAGTCTGTGCGTGGGGGTGTAGTATTAAGTAGTCTACTCAAGAGTAGTACTCTGACATTTAGATCTCAAACTCCAAGAAAGTCAACGTGGGGGAGGAAGCTGACAAAGAATAGTCCTATTTATAGGGATAGACTAGGTGATAGGCAATCAACCCCAATCTCACTGTGAAACACAAATGCTGCTCTCTCACTCAGGCCAGGATGATTAGAGTTGGAGGGGCTTTTAGGTACCTCCATGCCAGGATGTGACTCAGAGATCTACTCTGCCTCCTTCTTGTTTGTGACTTCAACCTCTTAGCTGCATGACTTTGGTGATGACAGCCAGCTCACCTTTTCTAAGCCTCAGTTTCTCCATTGAGCTGCTCAGTGGTGGCCTCCCGCCCCCAGACAAGAGCCACGGGCATAACGGAGAGTCACAACAGAACAGATAGTGTGAGCTAAGCAGCCAGGTGCAGGGTTGGAGTGTGTTTGGGGAGTCAGAGAGTGATAGTCAAGGACCTCTGCTCAGCAAAACATCCCAGGTCCTGAAGATAACGGGTTTAATGGAGAAAAGGGGAGAGGGGATGGGGAGGAGAGGAAAGGAGATCCAAACTTTCCTACTGCTAGAGAAATCTTAGGATTTCTTGCTCTCATTCTTGCTTCTCCAGAATGAACCTCGACTGGCTTTTTGTGGTCTTACTTCAAAGACCCAAGCACAAAGCTGCACAGTACTCAATTTACTTCAATGATAACATGAAAAAAAAATGACACCTTTAGTGAAATTTTAGTTAGGGTTTAATGACAGTGTGTATTTGCTTACTAACAAATCAAAAACATATGACGTAATGAACAATTATACTTAATCATGAATACTAAGCTATAAATTGAAATTTGGTAGATTAAGGAAATTATATTTTTAGGTAGTACAAACTCCTAATTTACATGAGTGAATTGAATATATTTGGGATTTGGATAAGTTTATAAGTATAAGAAGTCTGACCTATGAATGAACAATTCTTGTGTTTTTCCTTTTTGGTCTGTTGAAATTGTTCACATCACAAGGATCTGGGACTCTCACACAAGTGAACACCATTCAGAATATGGCCCATTAGTGGCCTAGTGCTAAAGCAAATAAGTGATGCTTAAAAACATGGAATATGGACAGCAAATAAATACAAAGCCTCTTCCTGTCCTGCAAGGCAAGGCAGATGCACTGCTGAGAATGCTTTCATCAAGTTACCAAGAATAAACCCACTGGTGACCCCTGAAGGCAAAGGTACTGCAGGGAGACTGAGACCTAATTGGCCTCCTCGGTGAGTACTGAGAAGAAAGAGGGCGTGCAAGTGTGATGCCATAGATACTTAAGGGAAAAGTAAAAACACCCGGGGTTAAGTCATTTACCCGGACAAGGACCGTGGAGGATGGGAAACTGATGAATCCTGTGGAACTCTAATTGCTTGTGACTGTGTCTGAGTGAATAAAGCCAAGGCGCACCAGTCACAGGGAGATATGAGCCCCTAGCCCTCCAGACTTTAACCTGCTTCTGTGTCTGTTTATTTTTTATTCTTGCACCCCTTGGTCAGGTTCAAGCTTGCAGGCTGATTCCTACACTTGAGAATAAATTTCTAAATTTACTACTACATTTACATTTCTACATTTACTATATTTACTGAAGGGATATATTCACTTCTGATTAGTGACATCTTCATGGGAAACATCAGGCTACGAGTAGCCTCATGAAGTAGAATACCAATAAAAGCAGTAACCTTGGAAATTTTATCAAATTGCAAATGTGGAATTGAGTGATGTTGGGTTATTTCAGTGATAAATATCAATAAAATAACATCCCCAAAATTTTATAAAAGAACACAATTCTCAAGCTATCTACCAGTGATGGCCAATCTTTTAGAGACCGAGTCCCCAAACTGCAGCCCCCAACCCACTTGTTTATTACAACACTGCAGTTAACTTGAATATTGAGCTTTTAGTTTAGAAAAAACAACTCACACATTAACATCTTTTTTCTTAAAAGTAAAATCTATAACAGAGCTTTGAAAGATACCAACAGCTTTTTATTGAAAAGTAAAAGTTTGGATTCAGTGTGCTTTTGCACAATTAATGTGATCTTAACTTTTGTGTACATGCTGATAATTTGTGAAACCTTGGCTGTGGTGACTTGCCATTTGTGCTCACAAGGATGGCTCTGTGTGCCCACCACAGCATGTGTGCCTTCAACTACCACCACTGATGCGAACTATACCACGTGAGAGACAACAATCAGCTATGACAAGGGAAGTTCTGAAAAACCATTATGGATTAATTATGTTTCCACATGTTCTTTAATTCTGTTCTTATATAAGCCTATATTTATAACATGACTTGTATTTTGATTATTTTAAAATAGCTTTTCCATCCAATATAATACTACTTCCTGCAAATAATTTTATTTGCCTTTATCAAACATTTACGGTATTCTGGCCATTGGGGATCCAACAAACATATGTTGATACCATCATAGAAATGTGAAATGGTAATACATTTTTGCTATTTCACAGAAATGATTCTTTCAGGAAGTTTATAATATTATAAAAATGACATGATTATATACCAATAATTGTGGTAAAGGCAAGTTAAATTTTTGACAGAAAAGAAACAAAATATAAGTACCAATATGTTATTAAATATATGATGAACTAGAAATATATGGCCTATTATAGTCTTTATAAAAGATACAGAAATTTAGATGGCTATGAATAGAGTAGGTACTCAAGTATTGAAGATAACAGAGAGAGAAGAATCTGAGAAGTATAATGAAGGAGTGAAATAAAATGTATAGGTCTGTATGTAATAAAATATGTCAGAGTCATAAGAAAATGTTGAGTCTAAGTGAAAGGCTTTTGTAGTTGAGTGGTAATGAGATTATAAAGTAAGCCAACAAATTAATTGAAAGGAGAAAGTGAAATGAGATATCAGTGAAAAGGTCTTGGTCATCAAATGAATGTGGAAAGTGAGAAAAAGGGTACTTCATCAGGATTATTTACCATGTTCAATTCTCCTTCCAAGCATATAATATTTTTAGTATTTTCTCATTCCCTCAGAGTGATGGGGTAGCAAACATCTTTACCCACCTTGCCCATTAGATGTGAGCAGAAATAAAATACATGGCTTCCCTCTGGCTACAGCAATCATAAAAATGTGTATTGAGGAAGATCCTAAACAACTGTTATGAACAGAAAACTTATGTTGAATATGTTGCATGTGTAAGAAATAAACTTTTGGTGTGTTAAGCCAGTGAGATGTGACAGTTGTTATTTATCATGACACAATGAATCCTGATCAATCAATATGCAAGTCAACATTTCAGAGTACACAATTAGCTCATCAGGACCTATTTGATCTTGTTGAACTCATAAATTCATTATTTAGATCTGATCAAGTTTTAGAGTCTGAACAAATTTTAAAAATTGCCTTGAAGCTTGATTTCTGGAGTCATTTTTAGATCACTTTGTTACAAGATGAAGTCCTTATTAAAAATTATAAAGCAGAATATAAGATTGACAATCACTGGGGAGAGAATGTTTGAACAATATAGTAATAGCACAGCAGACAACTTGAAGGAGTTGTCTTAAAAATTAATGGAGTCACATCTTAAAAATTACTCATCTTATTGAAGTCTGCAGCATCAGACAAAAGAATTACACAGCACTTCTCAGCATGGGACAGAAAAGGTTCCATTATAATTAGAAAATGATAGCCACTGAGGTACATATACAGTCACCAGAGAGTCTATCTATGGAATTATCTCTTGTGATTACTGTGCAGGGAGCAGTGAAAACAGGCAGAGAACTCCTGAGGAATATGTTTTGCATTTACCTCAGTATGTGAGTTATCTGTTACTTGACTTGTTCCCTTCTTTTCCAGAGCTTTGCCGATCTAAGGCTGAGCCTGTGAGGAAGAACAGAGAATCTTGTACAGAGGTGAGGCCAGAACTCTCCCTCTTCAGAAGTCTCCTGGTATTAGAGTTGCCTCCTCCTTGCACTTGAAGAATTCTAACATCTGTCCTGTAAGCATCTGCAGGGTACCAGCTGGTCACATTTGCTGTGGCTAGTTTATGGTTTTTATTATTATTAAATTGACTGTTCCTTCGTTGGTTGCAGACACACCTCCACTGTTCTACAATGTTACTGTTTAATCTTTATTTTTTATGAATGTGGGATGAAATCAATGCAATAGAATAAAGTTTAGTTATTAGATGATTTAGATGATTTAGATGATTAGATGATTTCTATCAAGTAAGAAATGCATTTTTATCACATACACATGCAAATATATATTTAAGATAACATATGTTTTATTAAGTAATATTTATTTTACTGCATTTTATACACCTTAATACCACACACAGACACACAGACACACACACACACAGAGTCCTGAGCTTTTCTGTGTATTTGGTTGTCACATTATTTGTAGGGAAATGGCCAAAAAAGGTCCTAAGGACCTTCATCCACAAAGAGCTCTTAATTTATTTAAATGTGCTGAAATAACTACTAAGTGACTCTCTTTAGCTCCACCTATCAAGTAAGAAATGCATTTTTATCACATACACATGCAAATATATATTTAAGATAACATGTTTTATTAAGTAATATTTATTTTACTGCGTTTTATACACCTTAATACCACACACAGACACACAGACACACACACACTCACAGAGTCCTGAGCTTTTCTGTGTATTTGGTTGTCACATTATTTGTAGGGAAATGGCCAAAAAAGGTCCTAAGGACCTTCATCCACAAAGAGCTCTTAATTTATTTAAATGTGCTGAATTCATGGAGCCACATGCTTGCTCCTTCTGCAATAACCTTTTACACAGTACTACATGTGCTCATCGTTTAATTTCCACAGGGCACAGAAATCCTGGCAAGGTGATTGCTTTATTTTTGCTATAGTCATTATTGTCCTTCATGGTAAAAACATTCACTACCACAATAAAATGTGCTATACAGGGGACATAGGATGTTCAAAAGGAAGCCCAGAGCCATGAGACTTGTCAAAGATGCCACAAATGATATTTTGGCACTCTAATTCCATTTCATATGTCAGAAACTTTTATAGCCTCACATACATCTGAATATCTGTGTTTCAATCTATTGGTCAATACACAACGAGTCATAAAAATTCTTTACTGGGTCATGACTACCAACTTTTCAAGGAAATATAAAAGAATAAAATGGAATGAATTCCATGTCAAAAGCTAATTCTATGATGAAAATTATTGTGACCTGCCAACTTGACTTAAATAAGAACCACCTACCACATTAAGGAATTTAGGGTTCACCTGAATAATTGACATGTAGGCCAGAAAACTGAAGGGAGAAGACCTATCCCACTGGTGCCTGGCACCAGCCAACAGATTTGGACAGAATCTAGAGGGGAAGAAAGTGTTTTCCTTTTTGGAGGAGCTCCAATTTTCTGTTTCCTTTGGTTCTGGCCTCCAATTTTTGCAATCTGCCAACTCAGGGTCAATACACAACGAGTCATAAAAATTCTTTACTGGGTCATGACTACCGACTTTTCAAGGAAATATAAAAGAATAAAATGGAATGAATTCCATGTCAAAAGCTAATTGTATGATGAAAATTTGTTTAACAATATTGCGACTATTAATTGTGACCTGCCAACCTGACTTAAATAAGAACCACCTACCACATTAAGGAATTTAGGGTGCATCTGCATAATTGACATGTAGGCCAGAAAACTGAAGGGAGAAGACCTATCCCACTGGTGCCTGGCACCAGCCAACAGATTTGGACAGAATCTAGAGGGGAAGAAAGTGTTTTCCTTTTTGGAGGAGCTCCAATTTTCTGTTTCCTTTGGTTCTGGCCTCCAATTTTTGCAATCTGCCAACTCAACCTCTTTCACCTTCTGATACAGAATTGCATTGGTGACTCTACAACAAGCTTTTTATTTTTTATTTTTTGTGTGTGTGTACCGGAGATCGAATCCAGGACCTTGTGTTTGTGGCAGAACCACTGAGCTCATTCCCTGGCCCTACAGTGAGCTTTTTGAATTTCTGCTAACTCCATTGGCTCTTAAGTGCATGGATGGTCATTTTGTGGTCTTCTCTCTCTGACACTGCAGATGACCATCAGGATTCTCCCATTTCTGATCTCCTAGGACTACCTAATAAGTTTCTTTGTATAATTATACATATATTTTATATTGATTTTATTTCTTCATAGAGCCCTAAGAAAAATTTTAATGTATGTGTGTATGATTATCATGTAAATATGTAATCATAGTTTTAAAAATGTATGTAGAATATAGTTTCTAAAAAGTATTCTGGTGGTTTATATTTTAATGGTGAGTTATGTAAAAATTGTAAATAAGGGATCACTCACTAAATTTAGCTTTTAGAAGTCAGAGCATTCTAGACATTCATGTTGCATAATTAGCATTCATAAAGCATCTTTGAATATGACAATCAGATTTGGAATTAGATCTGGAATTTACATGAGCTTTTCTGCTTAGAAACACTTCCATGACTGTCTAAATTTCAAATTGGGCAATCATTCCAGAAAGTCGCTGTCTGTGAATGGGAATTAATGGGAAATTCAACTGATCTTGTTTTTTAATATTATTTTTAAAGTAGTATAACAATAGTGTGCTTCACAGCTTGTTGAATATTATCATTCACCTCCTGGCCAAACTAAACAAATGGAAATGTTTCCATATGAGTTTATGAGTCACCCTGCTCCTGATATTTAATCATTCTTATTGCTGTCATGGAAGTCAACCCCCAATTTAGCACTGCTTTCTCACTGGGGGTCCAGCTTTGCTTGACTCTCATGGATTCTGCCCAACCCTCAGGGCATATCCTAGGTGGGTGCAGGCACCAGGGGCTGTGGACCGGTGGTGTCAGGTAGAAACAGTCCACACTTTGGGAATCTGGGAACTTCTGGGAAGACTATGACCTTTAAAACAATTATGCCATTTAGCTGCCTTCCTTCAACAAGGAATGACCTGGTTCTATAATCAGAGTGATTTCAAACAGATGGTTTGTCTTGCAATCTCTTAAAAATGTCGTATTTATTTACCCTCCCGCATAAGAAGGACAATTTGTCTTTTTTATAGTAGATTTTTGAGATTAAATTGATTATCCTATTAATCAAGGCAATCGCATTTACATCTACTTAAATACAAAGTTAAAACTCACAGAGGTCTAGATATAGAATGGGCTTGTATTAACTTCTTGCTATTCTTTAAATATAGAAAAAAGTGCTGAGATGGTTAATTTTTTTTCTTTTAATTTTTAGTTTCAGTTTCTCAAGAATGGTATAACTGCACTTCGTCGTGCATTTAGACAACTATGAAACAAATATCTCCTGACCTGGAAAGTACAGCAGTGCTGTTTCCAGAAAGTTTATAGGAAAAGCTGGAACTCTTTGGTTACCAAAGCATACTGGAAACAAACTACATTTGTACAAAGAAAAGGAAAAAACAACAACAAAAAAAAAACAGACTAGCAGCTGCATGAGCAAAGCCACTGCCGTTGAAAGACTGGTATCTCAAATGTTGTTTACTCCAAACACTAGGGGGCACTGGTGAATTATTCAACTTCTCTCAGTCTTGCTCTTAAAATTTCAGTGAATTGCCAGCAACTTTTCAACTTTCAGTAGGCAGGAATGGAATGGAAAATAACTGTTTAAAAGTTTGTATTTTGAGACAGAGAGAGAGAGAGAGACAGAGAGAGAGAGAGAAAGAGAGAGAGAGAGAGAAGTTTTAAAATGTTCTCTGCAGAGCCCACCAGCAGAAAAAGAAGCTACTAATAGCTGTATCGTTCTGCTTAAGTCCTTATCTTGAAGTTGTATTAAATTCCAACTTCATATGTTAGTAACCTTAATGCCAGAATGAAGCTCATACAATAGGGAATGGTTAGTTCAGATTCTACATTTTCCTTTTCATTCTTATTTTTGTTGTTATATGATGACAAAATTTCCAAGCATCGGAAAAACATTTTGGGCTATTACTACTGATTAAACAGGCTATGTTCATTTGGACTTAATGAGGTGAGACAGAGGATTAAAAAAAAATGACACTGACAGTATAAACCACCTTCATATAGGGTTTTAAATAGTAGATAGAAACCTTGTCTGTGTGATCTGTGCTCGAGATGCTTTGAGGCAGAAGGGCAAATAAACAGCAAAGTCAATAGTAGCTGAAAAAAAATAAAGAGACACTAATATTTGATGTGAAACATTAAAGTAAAAGAAACAGTCAATTAAAAGCATTGATGATGAAACATGTGGCCGGGATACTCAAAAGAACAATAATCAAACAAAAAATAATCTACTTGCTCCATAATATTTTTTGCTTATAGCTAGAAAATTTAAAGAGGGAATCTTATTTTTTCCAGAATCTCTTCTCGTTTGAATGTATTAGCTGTTACTGTACACAAACAGGCAAGTGTGGCGTGGGATTCAGTGTCCTCCAGGTACCTCTAGAGGCACAGCCTAGGAGTGGCCAAGGTAGCCTGGCTCCCTCTGTCAGTGTAGTCTACCATAGAACATGGCTCACAGTGACCCTTAAAGGCCGTCTGATCCCCACTGCTCTCACACATCATTAGTCAGAGTAAGTCATCTCCAACCTGACTGCCTTCTAGGATAAAGCACCTGTTTGCTGTGAAGTATATGATGACAAAATTTCTTGAGCAAACAGTTACACAGAGGCACATCAGGAATAGTATTCAGGACAATAACCATGAAATCAGTTCCTCCTCTCTGTCTCCTCCTGGATCCTGTGTCACTTTCTTACTCTCTAATAAATTAGTTTCTCCTGATCCCAGTAAGCTTCCTTTACCTAAAAAGGTATTGTTTGCTGCCTGCTTTCTAATTCCCATACAGACGACTAGATTGTTTTCTGACTTCCAGAGTCCTTAGTTGTTGGCTTGAGGCGATAGCAGTACTCTTTAGAAGAATTCACCTGCAAGCTTTCACAGCTGAGGGAGGAGAATGGAGCACCTTACCAGATATGATTTTGTTAGCAGGAAAATTGACCTTTCTTATTGCGAATAAATTATTCCCTGAAGAGTAGTGTGATAGAGTCCAATATTATTGAATTAAATTAAATCTGAAAAATATAATTGCTTCGCTTGTAGAAGCTCTTTCCTTTGGTGGGTTTAGGTTTTGGACTTGCACATTAAAACCTTGAAGTAAATATTTAGGATCTAAAAATCAATGTAGGTGTTAGGTAATCAGTTTGTCATGCTTTTTTACTTTTTACTTTTACTGCTTTATATTTCTTTCATAAAATAAAGATCCTCATAACTGGTTTTCAAGTCTGCATATTCTCTCATATATTTATGCTCAGACACACACACACAGACACACACACACACACATATATATATATTTGATGGTATTAATTCCTATTTTCCAGAAAACAGTTGATTTTTCAGTCATGTTTATTTGTTTCTAAAATGACTGAGTTTAATGTATTATAGTGAAAAGAATAGGATAATACAAAGGCTCACTTCTTTCCTAATTTTCCCTTCTTCAAGCAAGATTCAAATATATACATATATGTGTTTGTTTGTATATGTGTGTTATAATGGCTATAACTATTATATGTATATATGCACATATGGGTTTTTAATTTTTTATAGTTTAAAGTACTTTACCTTCTGCTGCAATTTGGATGTTATGTGTCCCGTAAAGGCCTATGTGTTTAAAGCCTTAGTCCAGAGCTCAGGGCTTTTGAGAGGTGGTAGAAAGCTTAAGAGATGGCATAGTGGGAGGTTTTGGTTCCCTGGAGGTGGGCATCCAAGTGGACTGTGAAAGACACAGGTCTGTTCCTCTTTTTCTTCTCGTGTTCCACAGTGTGCTCCCCAGCACGATGTGTTGCTTCACCACCAGCCCAAAGCATTGAAGGCGATCAGTCACAAAATGAAATCTCCAAAACTGTGGGGAAAATTATCTTTTATTTCTTTTTCTTTTTTTTTTTCATTTATTGAGTTTATTGGTACATTTTAGGTATATAGTACAGTTACATTCATTATTGGGATCTTGTACCTTTACATGACAGGTCTTGGTTCTCATTTTTTCCCTTGTCCCTACCCTCCTTTTACCCCCTCTTCCCCTCCCCATTTACAAACACTTTATTTCCATTTTTCCATTTTCTCATAAATTTTTGCCCTTATTACATTTCCCCTACACTTCCAACTTTCCCTACACCTTTAGCCCTTTTCTTCCCATTTCACAATGTCAGTTATCTCACTAGGATCTTATGTATTATTAGAGCTTACTCACACCAGAGAATCTATTTGGTATTTACACATGTGTAACTTATTTATTACACTTAGGAGTAGATCCTCAATATGTATCCATTTTCCTATGAATGAGTCCAATTTCTCATTCTTTATGGCTGAGTAGTATTCCATTTTATAGAAAAACCACATCTTTGTCCAGTCTCCAACTGATGGGCAAATGGGATGTTTCCAAGTTTTAGCTATTATAAACTGTGCCACTATAAACATGGATGTGCATGTATCACTCTAGTATGATTCTTTTAATTCTTTTGGAAAGATATCCAGCAGAGGGATAGCTGGATCCAATGGAACCTCTAGTCCCAGCTCTTTGAGGTATCTCCATATTGATTTCCATAGTTGTTGCACCAGTCTGCACTCCCACCAACAATGGAGAAGGGTTCCTTTCTCCCCACAACCCTGCCAACAATGATCTTTTATTTCTATAAATTCAGACCTCAGATATTATGTTACTGTGATGAGAAGCTGACCATTTAAAGATTTCTTAGATATTTTGTTAAAGTTTAATTCTTTATCAAAAGGAAATTTTTCTTCTAGGGGAAACTCGTTTAGAAATTGGAGCCATTTTGAGTTGAATTTTTTTTTTTAACTGTCAAAAAAAAGACGTGACTTTTTCTTTAGTGAAGGTTGTTTAAGCTTCCACACCCTACATATCTCACAGTCAGAAGATTATTTACATTCTAGGCTCAGGAGCTATTTTATGATTACTATTGTTTCTTTCTTTTATAAACAACAATAAAATACCCCAAAAGCCAAAAAATTCTATTCTCTTCAAAGTTGAGCTATTGGAATCATTACTTACCTTTTGCAAAGTCATCAATTAATGTTCCCAATACGCTGCCCCCTCAAGTGCTACCATGAGGCACAGAGTCTGAAATTTTTTGCTTGACCTCCATTTCTTTTTTTTTTTTTATTGAGTTTATTGGTACTTTTTAAGTGCTCAGCACAGTTACATTCATCATTAGGATCTTGTACCTTTATATGACAGATCTTAGTTCTCATTTTTCCCAAACTTCTGTCCTCTCTTCACCCCTTCAACCCTCAATTTCTTGAATGTCTCATTTCCAGTGATTCTTTTCCCATTCTTTTGAGCCAGATACTCTATTATGCTATGGAAATTTGCCCATTATCTGGACATAAGTGATTGGGAGATCTCCTTGTTTGACCACAACTGTTTCCCCTGCTGGTTGTTCTATCAAATGTCCTCATTCATCCTTTCCACTAGCTCCTGAAAATTTTAGCTTGGTCCATCAGTGTCCTCCTATTTTGAACTTCTGTCCTAAATCAGTTTGGGTTCCATAAACCAGCTGTTTAGATATTTTTGCTATTGTTGTATTATAAGTTCTTTTAGTTATTGCTTTTTTCTCTGCCTGACTTACAGTCCAACCACTATTCCTGTCTGACACATTAGTGGTCTAATATATTATGCCTCACCTTTAATCTGTGGTTTAGTTATTAGTCAAGTCTTTTCTGAACTCACTGTACCACAGAACCTTATTAGCTTCATCTCATGGTTCTCCAAAGATCTTTTATTTCCTAGTTACCATTACTCACACTGAACCGCATGAACATGGTTTTGTCTTCTCTAAGATTGTCTAAATTACCTCCACTGGAGGACCTGCAATCTTTCAACACCTGGCACTGTATATATCTAGTGCATAGTAGCTACTAAAAAATAATTTGTTGAATGAATGAGGTAGGACTTTAGTATTCAATATAATGATATTAATGTTTCATAAGAAAAGCTCAATTTCTCTGATTTCTTCTGTTACATTTATCAATATGATTATCATGTAATATTAATAAAATTAGATTTCATATTTGCTGTGTGATTAATTGAATCAAGAACTAACTTGGAAAATCTAGGCAGAACCAATGTTGTTCTAATTACAAGTATATGACTATGTTAATATTATCTCTAAGAGTATATTTAACCTGTGATGAAGGGAATTTTTAAAAAATAAAGGCTTCTAATTCTAACAGTAGTAGATTGACTAAAACTCTATATTAGGTAGTATTTATGTTTCAGCTGTAAGTCCTTTCAAAAGTGTTGCATTTTATATTTAGAACCTGTTACCCTCACCTTTTCACCTACTCTTTTCAGTGTTTTGTTCATGTTATGAAGAGAAATATTCCAACAAGTGAGGATGACTATTATGTTCATCTATATTTCTTTAGAGACACAAAATATTCTTGATTTTTCATCTTTTGTTTTTTAACTGATGCCATGTGCCCTGGCTTTGGTTAATGGGAGATAGGCTAAAAGGAATGTGATATTTAGGGCCACTGCCTAAAATTCCTCTAATTTGTACCTGTTGCAGCATAACGATTACCCCAAAACTTAGTGGTTTAAAGGAAACCACATTTGCCATATCATAACTTTTTGTGGTTCTTATTTAGGGCCTCTCATAACAATGCAATCAAGATATCAGTGGGCTGCTGTTATCTGGAAGATCACCAGGACTCAGATTTGTTTTCCAGACGGTCCACGCAGTCATTTGCAGGTATCTTCAGTTTCTCATTGGCTTCAGTTTTCTCCTAACATGGTCTCTCTGTGAGGCTGCTTGAATATCTTCACACACAGCTTTCTTTGCAATTAGTGGAGCTAAGTGCAACAGTAACATATGGGGTTTCTTGTTAAAAATTATGAATAATTGTAAGTTGGTGAAGAGTGGGCATTAAAACAAATGTGGGCACTTTGGGACTGCAGAGATCACACAACCATGAAGCCAGCCTTTTCCTCACAATCTGGTATTTGGGTTTTTCCAGGAATATAATTCAAGAAAAAGAGAAAGGGAAGGTAAAAACAAACAAGCAATCAGAAACAAAGCATAAAAACAAACCTGCCTTCTATTATCCAAAAGGAAAGAGGGAAAAGAAAAAATATGCGAAAAGGAAAAACATGGAAAGAAAACCTTTGTAAATAGGGAAGGGTAGAAAGGGTAAAGGGAGAACAGGGAAATGGGAAAAAAATGAGAAGCAAGATACACTATGTAAAGCTACAAGGTCCTAATGATGAATGGAACTGTTTGTTGTATACCTAAAATAAACCAATAAATTTAATGGGGAAAAAAAGTAGTAATTTACAATCTCTTTTTCTGCTCCAATAAATTGGTGAAAAATCAATTACCAGTTCAGGCCAACATTTAAAAGAAAGATAATTTCTTCTCTCTCTTTTTTTTTTTTTTGATCTAGATATTTATTTATTTTTTTCTTTTTATTGACCTAGATATTTAAATCACTATATATTAATGAGGAACCTGAGACCCAGAGTTTTAGTTATATATATAAATTACAAATATGCAACACCGACCGATAATCCAAATACATTATTAGTTTGATATGGTCTTCAAACATTATATGTTCTTTCTCGTTTTCTTTTCATATAATTTTTTTTAAATATTGTATTTACAAATAAAACAAAGTTACATATTATAGTTGAGAAACTGTTCTCAGAATTTTATGATTTATAAACTCCTTGGCTTTATTAATTTGATAAATATCATATGCTTGTTGATTGTGTCACTTACATTTTCTAACAAAATTTCCCACAGAAAAGAAATATACTTATATTTGAAATCCAAAAACTAAAAGAGTTCACATATTTAAGATCAGAACTTTCTATTTCTTTTTTATTATATCCCATACTTATTTTTATTATATTTTCATAAGCACAATGATATAATTTAATACCAATACATACGTAATATTCTTCCCAAATTACTATGAATTAAATCAAGCATCTAATTTAGAGAAATCATAAGGTTGCCAGAGAAACTATCGATGTGCCAAATGTGCACAATCCTACCACATTCATGACCATGTTTCTCATTAAATAGTGCACACATATGTGTAAAATCATGCTCCCCACACATACACAATGCATATATTCTATAATACAATATATACTTTGGTATAATAAAACATTGCAGGGATGTGTGGAATGTTTGTGATTTGTGTGATTTGAGAAAAATAAATATCATCTTTGAGGCAGTTGGAAAATTTGTAATATGTACCAGATACTGAATGATATTAATGATTTATTATCCATTTATTGGAGTATAGTTATGATAAAATTTACTTAAAAATTAATATTCGTTATTGGTAGGAAATAGGTGCAAAGATATACTGATAACATAACAAAATTTTTCTTAACAAATTTCCAACCAAACAAATTGTAGTGACAGAAAAAGAAGTTTCTTCTATCTCTTTAAGAGAATATTTGGAGACATTTTAAGATTGAGACATTTGAAATATGTAAAAATCAAATGCAGTTTTTTTTCCTTTATTTTTTAGCTAAACAGGAATTGAGAAAGCATAGGATAGAAAAATTTAGTTCCGTGAATCATTATTTGGAGAAAATTATGTACAAGAGCAAGTAATTCCATCTTGGGCTATGTATGATAAGAGTTTGAAATAAATCTTTCTGTTAAGTCACTAAAATATTAGGGTTGTTAGGCATTAATTACCTTTTCTAATTTATAGACCTAGTTCAGAACTTACTGACATATTTTTAAGCACATTTTGAATATGTACACCATAGAAAAAAATGTTCCATGTTCAAATAAACTGGGGAAAAACTACACATTGCATTTTTCTCTTAAAGAGGCATCACATGAACTACCAAAGTTAAGGCTCTGAGAATTTTATAGAAAAAAAAGTGTGTTTTTTCTTGCTATCAGGGATCAAACTTAGGACCTTTCACTTGTGAGGCAGCCTTGGCACTACTGAGCTAAATCCTCAGCTGGAAAAAAAGTGTATTTAACTCCACACTAGTCAAATGTATGAGATCTCACAAATAGATGGTAATACTGGTATTCAGCTGGTGCAGAATGGAATAATTATACTGTTGTTTCAAAATGTTGAACAGATTACATTTTGTTGGTTAATTAACCACTGTTCAAGCCTTTCAGATATCTTCACCGTCTTGGTCCAGTCTTAATGGGAAAGAAACTTCTGGTGAATTGACTACTGATCATCCAACAAGCTGATCGCAGAACCTACAAAGACCCCTGAGAGATGGCATCTATCACTGAACTATTTTCTCTGAGGAGTGGCACTGGCTGTCAGGGGAAATCAGCAAACATTTAAGGCACTTTTGTCCCCCTGCTGTTTGGCTTTGAGCTGTAGGTAGACTTCTACAGAAATGTTCTCAGATGCTATTTTCATAGCTTGTGGTCACTTGTGGAAATTGTATCTTCCAAAATTTTCCCTATCATTGGCTAAATATTATTTTAATCCCAATTCTCTGCAGAACCACCAGAATTTTAATCAGTTCCTGTTGGAATGAAGACTTTTTTAAAAAAATCCTGACTTTCTGCCTTATCAACATGTAGCTGAAATGAAATAAAAATATAATTTACTTTTATTTTCAGATCGATTTAAATCGTCTTGGAGTAACATGATCTTTACTGTGTGCAGAAACATTTAACCTGAGCCATAGGATTAATGCACATGTATATCTATTAATTTGAGCAACAGAGCCCATTTTGCCATCATGGCACATTCCTCTTTCTTATTTTTCATTTATGGAATCTCTCACATCTGCAGAAAAGACTCAATTAATACTCACCATATACAAAGAAGATCAGTTGGTACCACGGAATAATGAAGTTGAGCAAAGGTAGATTACTACCCGAAAGTTAACTTGCTTGCTCAAAGAACCAAGATTATATGGATTACTAGGTACTTAGAGACTCACAAAACTCTGGACCAAATACACATTTACCAAGAACCTCAGTTCTGCTGAAAATATGTTCTTTTTTCATGCACATTTAGCCATTATGTTAACCCCTTCAAATTTTCAATTTAGTAGTAAATGAATAACGGAATACATTATAAATTAT
>NW_022900936.1:50700507-50849011 GCF_012274545.1 Fukomys damarensis | reverse complement strand
ATATATATTCCTTCATTTAGTCTTCATATGTTCTCCCACAAAATGAAAACACCTTGAAAGTATCAATTTTACAAATTATTTGCTTATTATCATATGATGCACATTATGTCTTATTGTTATCTATTAGGCATTCTTACTGGTAATACTTATGAAGTGCACCTGAACTTCAACCAAGAAGGGAATTCACCATTTTCAAATTATTATTAAAGAATACAAAACTTGCTCAATAACTGTCTTAAGGTGAAAGTGTCTGTAAAATATAGTTAGCCCTAAACAAAGTTTTAAGAAAAACATAGTTCATTCCTACTACCAAATAATACTTATTTAATTAAAAAAATACTGAAGTGAAGACAGAAGAAAAGGTCTGGAGTTATCTTCACATCAAGCAAGGTAAAGAACAAAAATATTACTGGGGTAAAAAAGCAGCTCTCTCGACTAAAGAGATTGAATTTCCCTATTAGAATCCATCCCCTCTCCTTCTACTGCTCTCACACACAAATCCATGTTCAGGTGGCTTCAAATGCTTCAAGTGTTAAATAAAAATAATAATATCATACAAACTCTCTCCTAAATTGAGAAGGATATAGTACTCCTTAATAAATTTTATGACATCAGCATCATGCTGCTAATAAAAATCTGAAAATAGCAATGTGAGGAAAACATCAAATATTATCTCTCATGAAGACTGCAATGAAATTATTAATAAAATATTATCATATCAAATAAAAATGTAAAATGGGACAATAAACAGCCTGATAAAGTTCATCCTGGGAATGCGTGGCTAATTCATTTGAAAAAAATCAAAAGAAATTCATATTAGTAGGATACATTTTTTAAAATGACATAGTCTTTTCAGTTGAAATCCCAAAAGCATGTGAAAAAATTCAGAATTGTTTTATCATAAACATTCCACTCATCCATTTATGATAAACAGAAAAAACATAGAATGAAATTTCATCCATCTAATAAAGACTAATTATGAAACACATATTATACCATTTTTCTTGACAGTGAAGAACTGAAATTTCCTTCTCTAAGATCTTGAACAAGAAAGATTGCTTTTCATGACTTCTGTAAAAAGCATAGGAAAGGGGCACAAAGCACGCAGATTTGTCAAGCAGCCAGTGGAACTAATAAGCTTAATAAGGTTGGAAGATACAAAGTAAATGCATAAAAATCAAATTTATATATCAGCAAAGAAAAATTGGAAAATAAGTTTTAATATACGTATGTTATTAATAACACGAAATAAATGCAAATAGACTTCAAAAATATGTGCAAAACTAAAAACTGAAATAAATTGCTGATAGAAGTTATAGATCTCAATAAATTAAGATTGAAGCCATTATTATACATTAGAGGACACTATATGTTCCACATGGAACAATGATTTCCATCCACAGTTGTGAGATAGGCTAAAAGTCAATTTACTCCTCTCAATTGACAAATCTTGATCCTCTCTATCTTGTTCCAGGTACTCTTTAAATTTTGAAGATTACAACGATTGAAATACAAAGATATGACCTCCCCCCAAATCGTTTTCTATTTTGAACAATTAATGTAAACACTATAAATAACATGAGTAATTCATTAGATGGCAAGAATTATTGAGTAATTTTTAAAGGGTATGCATGTTGTGACTGGAAGGTATGGAGCATTATATTTACCATAGGAAGATCGGGACGACTTTAATGAGGAACATGATACTGGAGTAAAGACCCGAATAATGTGACAGGAATTCACGATGCAACAATGTAAGACAAAGGCATCCCAAGCAAAGAGAGTATAAAAGCTCTGAGACAGGAGCGATCTGGGACGTTACAGAATAAGGACCACTGCAACAAGAGAAGACGTTGTGAGTGGACTGGAGGTCACAGAGAATTTTAGCATATGAGGACATGTGCATCACAGGATGGCTTTGATCTCCTCACTCTGCTACAGGAAGCCATCAGAAAATACTGAACAAAGGAATTACCTGATTAGCCTTTTTGCTATGTTGAGAAAGACCAAAAGGGAATAAGGGTGAAAACGGAGAGAATAATTAGAAATCTATTAAAATAATATTAGAAAGAAACAAATGATGTCTTCTTGAAAATTACTGAAAGTACATTTGAAGTGTTGTCACCAATAAAAGGAAAACCAATAAAAACATAAGTATGTAGAGTAATGAATATGTGAATTAGCTCGCTAGTCATTCTACAATGTATTCTTATTTTAAAACATCTTGTATGTGATATACAGCCAAGAAAAATAAATGCTTTTTAAAAGAAATAGTGCCTTAATAGTACTATAACATATAGAATAAGTAATTAGATTCCAGATATATTTTTATTATATCAATAATAAAATTTACAGTCAAAAGTGCGATATAAAATCGGACTTGAGAAAGAAGTGAAAAATGATTTCAGCAGTTTGGATCTGAACTATTAGGAAAATGATAATCCCATTTCCTGAGAGGTGGAAGCCATGTGATAAACAGATTTGGAATAAGTGTGGAACGGTATACAGAATGTTAGAAGCTTAGTTTCAGACAGTTTTAAGACAAATCTGACACGGGAAATGATATGGCTATACAACCGAATGTTCATATCTGTGGTTCAGTGAGAGTTCCAAGCTAAAGACAAATTTGAGAGTCATTGTATATAGGCAGGGGTTAAAGAAGTGAAACTAAATGAGAGGGAAATAATGAAATGAGAATGAGGGATTAGGTGTGGATGCATGAGAAAGCTGTCCCAGGACAAAGTCCTGAGGTATATCCACATTAAGAAATAGGGATAGCTTCTCCCGCCTGGAGCCGCCATCGCTCCAGTGCCAGGAAGGTAGTCTGGGCCCCGATCCACCAGGGAAAGGAAATAAAAATGAAAGTGTGGGGCTGGGGATTTAGCTCAGCGGTTTGGTGGCCTGCCTTGCAAGAGCAAGGACCCGAGTTCAATCCCAGATCCATGCCTTCTCCTGCCCAGAGCCACCATGGCTCCTTTGCTCTCAGTACATATCATTTATAACCATCAATGTCAATGGCCTCAACTCACCAATCAAGAGAAATAGAATAAAAAAAAAAAGAATGTGTTTAATATTTTTACTGTAGTAATATGAATTTCAATATTTACATACTGCTAAGTATGCATTTTTTAGTGGAAAAGAAAATCAGAGACATACAGTTAGTTAGAAACTGTACATGAGTAGCATGTCTGGGCCATGCCTTTATCTTCCAGTGGGGACCCCAACCTCAGGACTTTGGATGTAAGAATGAAATATTTATTCTATTATTCTGGGTATTATCTTTTTGTTTCCATTTCACCTAAATCTGTATGTATCCATTCAATGCTGTATTTGTGAACAATCTTCTCTGTATAGTGAATTAAGAAAAAAATACCAAGAATCTGAGTAAAGAAGATTATTTGAAAGAGCTCCCTTGTCCATATCCATTTCAGGTCCACAGTCAGAGCTACATGTACAACATCTCAACATATGTTCTTAGAGTATTTCCTAATGTAATTGTATTATCAGTAATAAGCTCTCAGTTATATTAAATTTTCCAAACTGTAGAGCAAAGGGTCTATAGATTAGATTTTGTGGTTCTGTAATGAAAAGTCTGGCTCTGTGCATTTCATAGCAAGTGATTTTCAACAGTGCTTAGCTTCTAGCTAAAAAGCCAGTGTTAATCTGCATATTAGTCCACCACTGATGGATAATTAGATAGATAGGCAAACTCAGCAGTATGATGACTCTTGGTGGTGTAAACCACAGGAGCCAAAGTAACTGTTTCTTCTAATTACATTTTAGCTAAGCTACTGTGCATATTTTTCATTGAATATGATTGAATGCATTACTTTCTATTATGCTTAGAAAAAAGGTCTTACTATTTTTACAGTTTTAATTCTTCCAATTACATATTATAGAAATAAGATAAAGGTGGCTAGTCTATTATTACTATATGGTAAGATGCATATATATTAAATAAACTAGTGTCTAGGACTCTTGGCTCTATTTAAATGATCATCCTTAAAACAAATTCCCCTGATACATATCAGATGATTTGAGTTTTGGTTAATTTTTCCTTATTATTTTGGAAAATGACATTTGGGGTGATCTTCAGCTATAAGTCTTAAAACAATGAAGTCCAGCTGATTTAACAAGCTGTCCAGGATTCTTCAGTTCCATTCAGTTTTTATTTAGTCTTTTAAATGTTTTCCCCATAGCATACTAATGGCTACCAACAGCAAATGGGACAACCTGCATTCTTGTTCACCTACTTTATTGAACTATCAATCTCCACAATTCCTGGCACAGTTGTGATTTGTCTTCTACTCTAATTGCTCTATGTAAATATCTCACGCTGGGTCAACAAATACTCTTAAGAGTAATGCTATAACACTAATTAGACATATACTTAACTTGAGGGATGGAATTTACAATTATTGGTGTGGTTGACCAGCATCTACTTTTAAAACCCCGATTGGCCCATTTTGTTGCATCACATGAAATACAATGGAGAGCTGAGGATCCTTTGGTAAAATTGATGCTACATACTGGGAGGAATATGTAACATCAAAGGTGCATAGTATATAAAGAGACAGTAGTGTCCACTACTTGCAGTTATCTTAAGATCTCTTTGGTTCTTATATGAAATTTTTATTAGCTATTTCTAGATTTATCTTTAACAAAAATGTATTTTTCCAGTAAAATAAAATAGTATAACAACTTATTTATTTAGTTACCACTTTAATTCTACCTCATTTAAACCAATAAAATCATGTATAATTTTACATTTGTTTTCACGATTTCCTCTTGTACTACACTTCCAATTCCTGTACGCAAGAAATGTTTCTTTCATCTTTGCATTTTAATGTATTTTGCTTGTAGTTGGAAGCCAATAATTTTTTTGTTAGATGAATGACTGAATGAAACAGATAAGTCATCAAACAATTTGGTTGTATTACACTATAGCTTTACTTATTTGTATATAGAAAAAATGTTTTTTTTTTATAAATAACAAAAAGAAAATGGATAGGTATATTATAGTACAATATTGAGTTTTGCAAATTTAATTTAGAAGCTTTTAATAGCATGAGAAAAGTTAAATGTTAAGTGAAAAATTGGTGCACTAATTACATACATTTATTATAAAATAAATATAGAAAATATTATTTATGAAAATGTTTTCAGCTTTATACCTTTCTGTGTATTTTAGGATGCTTTGAGCAACAAGAAATTTAGCTAATTTGTTACAGAATGTACATGTTCACATAATATAAGAATCTTGAGTTAGAGCATTTTTAGGGTTGCTTAATTTGGTGTTTCACTGACATAATGAGATTCCAGATCTTTCTAAATCTTTGAAGCTTGCTTTCTTTAGTATGTCATCACCACTCTTTCCTATGTTTACAAAATGGCTCATACAGTTCTGGAATCATGGAGGACAGAAAACCTCTACCAGGCGCTCATTTTTTTCTTCTTGTATGTCTTATTTTAAAAGCCCAGAGAGTCCTCACAGAAGTCCTCCTTCAGCTCTTTTTACATTTTTATCCCAGTAGGTAAGCATGGGTCAGATGCCCACCTCTAAAGGAATTACTAGAAAAAAAATAGAAATGTTATGCCTCACCAAGTCCACTGAGATACATGAGGTAAGAAGACATCTGAATAAAATCAGTAGAATAAGTTCAGTACTGAAAGGAAGAAGGCTGAACTGTTTGAGTAGGGACTATTCCATCTTCACCAGTGTAGAACCAATATTAATTGCTAGAATGAATTACTTCTTTCTGTGTTTTATTCCAAGGACAAGATAAATCTAATGATGGTACATTTCAGTTGGCTTATGAAATAGCTTTTATTTTCAATGAAAATTATTTATAACACATTGCTGTACTGGGTCATCTATAATTCCAAAAGAATATGCTAAATTTGTCACTCGGAGTTCATTTTTTTTATCTTGTTATCCATATTGCTGCAAGTTTTTACTATTTCCTTTATCTCTGGGTGTCATTTTGATCAACTTCCCTTTGTTAAGTGTTTTATATGTCTCAAAAGCAGAAACTCTAGATATCATTATTACTATCTTTAGTATGATGTAGGATAACAAAGATATGAATTTATCAAGGGGAAAATCATATGTGAACGAAACTAGCTAAGTTCTACAAATGCTCAGCTATAAAATGAGATATATGTACTTTGAAATGATATAGCATATTTTATTTATCTAACACTTCTATTATATCTTCAGACAAAACACAGTAGAAGGTTGTGTTTTATTTTCTAACTCCTTTTCCTATTTTCTCAAATAATTCTAATGTGCAGCTACGAATACATTATTTAATATTTAAGTGTATTTACCTTTTAACAATGATGCATTTAAATCCATTACTCAAAGAAAGAAAGAAGAGAAAGAGAGACAAATGGAGGATCATTACATTGGAGTGAAAAAGTTCAAAATCATGGAAAATATGAGTTCCCACAATAGGCATTTGTGATTAAAATTATTTTAGATAGACTGTTAAGGGAAATAACACACAAAGTTGTTCCTTTCTAAGAATGCCATATATGTTTCTGTTTACTCCATCTACTTCTAGTACTGACCCTATTTGAATCCTACAGATGAATCTGGATTCCAAGATTTACACAGTTATATAGCCTCATTAACTTTATTAAAGCAAAATATATATTTTTTTGTATGGAAATGATTTCACAAGTAAATTCTGGCAGTCTACATAGCTTGACGCAAAATTTACAAAATACTTTAGAAAAAGAATTATGCAATAAAGAATAGGACCTAGAACTCATTGAGCATGTATTACACTTAGCAGTTTCTAGAGTTTAATATCTTTAAGTCCTTACAGAAATCATTTAAGCAATATGAGAGCTGCTTTAACATGCCAAATCACTCATACAATTAGTATATAGTACTTAGCATAAGTTCTACTCTAAAAATTCTCAATAAATTCCATCATTAATACTTTTTTGACCCAAAATCATGCTATTAGTGTGACGTGAAGCTTTATTTCAAATCCAGTCTCATTAGATTATAAAACCATTTTTTTTTTTTTTTTGGCACCAGGGATTGAACTCAGGCCACTGAACCACTGAGCTAAATCCCCGGCCCTCAATTGTAAAACTTTTTATTCCAATATTCTATGCTGCAATTATTTTCTGAAATATATGCATTGATTGTGTACCACTTCCTCTCCTTTTAGCATTCTACTCCTCAAGAAGACTCACACCAACTACACAGTAAAGTCACTCTAAGGGGCTTCACATGTCCTTCTTGCACTTTACTCAACTGAGACTTCCTGTAAATGCCAAGTGAAGGTGACATCCAAAGAGTACTCTACCCACTGAATTATTTCTGCTACTTAGTGAAGATCACAGGAAATATTTTGCATTTTATGTGAGCTAATTTTGGATTATTATCTGTTCAGTTAAAGTGACTGATAGAAATGGCCAAAGGCTCTGCCTCATTAACTTTCTAGGGTACCTCATTTATACAATATTATTTTTGCAGAAAGAAAATAATAATTAAAACAGTATTGCAAATTCATCTCAGCTTTGCTGTTTATCAGTTTTCTAGAACACTAAGTCCACTATAATCTATGAGGAATATGGCATAAAAGTTAGAAATAGTAGGATCCATGTTCACAGAGATTGCAATTTTTTGAGAAATTTCAATCCAACCAGTATTGATCTCCCATAAATACTGTCAAGTTCAGAGTTTGGAAATTTTGGACTCGGGGATTGCAGCGTTTGAGTGGAAAGGAAAGGTGACGTGTTTTCCTCAAGATAGGGGGAAACTTGGAAAAAGCAGTCATAAATAAAAGGGGAAGAAAATCAGGATACGGATGTATTTGAAATATAACGTCTCTGAAAGCTTTTTCATGTTTTTGTATTTTTATTTAGGTTCTAGAGAACAGTCAAATGAAAGTACATTTCCTTCTTTCTATGCTATTCTTTAGTTATTTATAACTCTGATGAAATCCAATAAAACTATATTAGGAGACTGTTTTGAAGAATAAGGGCACGAGGAAATACAAACAAATGCACCTTGGCTCATATTAACCTTGATATTATTCCTCTGCATAGTAAGCCAGGAACTGCCTCGGAGACCATCTAGACTTAGCAGTTCTACATATTGTCCAGAGTTAAAATGATTGGTGCCCTTGTGGCAGCTGGACTGAAAAAGCATTTGGCATGGAGGTGCAGAGAAATAATTTGGATAATTTGGCAACAGGAACAGATCCACCACAACTGGCTTCCCTTTGCCCAACATATATTTGAGTGGTATTTCTCAAAATATGGTAGCCAGGTTTCCCATTGCATGAAACTGGAAGGCCTTATAATTTGAAGAATTCTGAGCTTTGGCATAGATTTCTCAAAAATGAATCTATGGTAATGATACTAGGAATAAGCACTTGAGCTTAACTCTAAAATTGATTTTAATGTGTATTATAATTTGAGAAATCCCAAGTTAGGGGGGATCAACCCTTGAAAGGGAGAGAAGGTGCCTGGATCTATTGCTTTACCCTGTATAAGCAGAAAGATGTGCAGCCCTTGACTGGGTCACATTCTGATGCAATCAGTACAATGATGCTGACTCCTAGACGCATTTTATCTGACAGACTGTCATCACACTGCATCAGTCCCTAGCTTTAAGTTTAATCAAAGCAGGCCATATTTATTTTAGGGCTCCAGTTCATTCTGTGTGTCAGAAGAAAATACATGATTTTTAAAACTATGTCTGTTTCAGATTGCCTCTTCCATCACATCTTTTGCCTATACAATATTTCCTACGATTCCATTTTAAATTTTATTCTCATATTCAAAAAATAAATGTTCCCATAGTGCTTTTCCCTTTTATTCACTTACCTGAGTTGCTTGGTAATGACCATTATTCCAGGGGCAGTGGACTGGTTATAACCTGTGACTTTAATGATCCATCCTTCCATTGATATCAAGTGAAACTTTGAAGTAATGTTGCTCAAGGAGCTGGAAGTAATAAGTATAACAAAACTGGATCAGATGCCTGTCTATAGCAACTCTGTTATTATACTTGGCCTCATACTCCTGACTTCAAAAGCTTTTGGACTTTTGGAACTTTAAAGGCAGATAAAAATTCATGACAAAATAAAATATTGCTAGCTAATTAGGGCAAAGCCAGGACGTGGAACTCCAAAGCCTTTCACTATCCTGGTCATTAATTTGATCTCTGGTTTTCTTATCAATCGAGTTCATTTGAGGATAATATGTTTCATAAGAAGTACATGTTTGCAGAAATTAGATTAAATTATTTGGGAAAACATTGTGCTAAGAATCTAACTTTCCAGGTACAAGATGATTTAAAAATGTAATCTTCTATAGTATTCGATAAAACAAAAAAACACAATAATTTTTACAAAGCAGTTGATAATTGCATGTGTGTTTGAAGAATGGAGTCACATAGATTTTGTCATCCCCAGATTGATTTTGAGGATACATGTAGTCTTTCTATCAGTTGGTCTTACTTGACTGGTAGACAGAAAAGTCTGTTAGAGGGCCAATCTCAGCTACAGTACATGAGGTTTATCTCATTATGTGATCCTGTTTTATTCTTCTGGTGCTGAGAAGAGGGGTCAGACAATAAATCAGTTGTTCACTTAAAAAAAAAGTTGAGTAACAACTTGGGTTGAGTAACAACTATGGGTAAAATGTGGTACCAAACATAGTGGTAGGTTCAATGATTTAAAAAATAATAATAAATAGACATGCTCCTGTTTGGGAAAGCCAGTTTCTTAATCCTTAACATCTTAATGCTAGGAATTTAACTAATAAATGTATAAACACTTTTCTCATTTGAAAAAGTGTTATGTCCCCTCAAGATCCTGAATGTTAGTATGGCCTTTGCTCTTTTGGACAAAGACTATTCCACTTGAGAAAACCTAACATACACTTAGCCTGTTTTCAAGTTTATGAGTTTTTCTTTCCCTATGTGTTTTTTAATTTGATTTCTTCACTTATTTAAATAACTTTATAAGGTTTTTCCTTGTGGCTTAAAAGAAACAATTTCTATGATGGATGGGAGGAGGAATCATAAGTTATATTCAAGTGTGAAAATAACCTACAAACTGAGCCAAGGTAATTGTCTGGATTCCGTTAAGTTGTCACTCCTCCATATAGACTCAAGTGGTATGTTTTTCTATAAAAATCCTGAGAACTTACACTAGAGCAGTTTATGATCTAGCGTGGAAGAAATATACACATATATAAACTCAAATACATATGTATGTATATATATATATATATGTGTATAAAATTGTATAAGTGTATGGATGCATATTCAGCATATCCTGAGATTGCATCTGGATTTTTCCAATCATAGATGGAAATATCAGAAAAAAATTGTGTCTATATTGAACGCATATAGATACTTATACTATAACATCTACTTATGTGATATTTTTTGTTTCATGAAATATTATAAATAATCTAGAGTTAATTTGAAGTATATGGCGTCTTGGGATCTAACCTCAAGTATGACTAGTTTGTATCTGTATGTGCAATACATTTATTTAACGTTGTAATTGAAATTAGTGTAGGTAAAATACAACAGTAAGACAAGTGGTACATATGCAAGGAAGAAGGTTGTTTAGTGGGGAAATTTGAATATTTTAGATTTTTAGTTTAATCTTTACAGCATCAAAGCTAGTTTGAAACTGTTACAATTCATTTCTGTTAGGAGTACACTTGGGGTCTGAATCCAGCAATGAATGTGGATTATTTTACTCATTGGTTCATTCTTCACTTTAAAGACCTAGTTGTAGTCGCTTGCAAAACATTTTCCTTGGGATTGTGTGTGTGTGTGTGTGTGTGTGTGTGTGTGTGTGTGCACACGTGCGCATGCACACATTTGTGTTTTACTGAGGATTCATAACAGGGCCTCAAACTTAGATACATCCCCATCTCTCTTAATTTATTAATTATTATTTTGACAGATTGTTGCCCAATTACCTAGATAGAATTGCAACATGTAATCCTCTGGCCTCAGCCTTTCAAGTGCTGGGATTACAGGCATGTGCCACCTTACTTGATTTTATCTTTACTCGATTCATTAAGGAAGGAGACAGAAAAACTATAATAACAGTAATGTTAAGGGCTTAGACATAGGTACCCACAGGGCAGTGTGAGAACGTAGAGAAAACATATCTAAAGAGAGTTAGCTGCTCGGGTCTATAGGACCAAATGCAGAATTTTTAACTTTGTGTTACACACGTCTTCGGAGTCTTCTTTAGTTTATGGGCACCTTCTTAAACTACTTTTTAGATGCATATATTGGAATATATAGGATTTCAAAGGTGTCAAGAACAAAAAAACATGTTTGTCAATATATTTATATGTATTTTTTGTTTATTTTTGAGACAAAAAAGCTCCAACAGCAGACATAACAACTACTATAATTTTGAAGTGATAATGAGTATAAATAATGCTTTGAGATATATGTAGCAGTATTACAGTGATATAAAAATATCTGTGATTTCTTGGTGGACAAGTTTCAGGTACAGATGATGCAACAGTGGTTGAATCTCACATTTGTAATTGGAGAAATGTTAGTAGTCAGTTACATTTTGAAAAGAATATAGAAGTAACTTTTTGTCCATCCAACTTCTCTTTATGGTAGGATGCATTGAGAAATAATGGTCCCCTGGCTAAGGGCCCTGCTTTCTATGTAAGTGTTACTGAGAAATCCAAACTTGTGCAAGTAGGAAGTAGGGTCACAGTCCCAAGAGGATGAGGGTAGTTGTTGGTAGGATGGTGAAAGAGGAGACAGATGCTCAAGATACAAAATTTCAGCTCAGGGGAATACGTATTTAGGATCTATTGCATAACATGGTGATTGTAGTTAATAATAATATGTTATTTTAAAGTTTTTCACAAATTAGATTTTAAATATTGTCACCACTAAAAATAAGTATGTGAAGTGATGTGTATATTATTTGGTTGGATTTAATCATTCTGTGATAAAATACATATTAAAACCACATTTTACCTCATACATATACACTTAATATTTATCATTAAAAATAAATGTTAATGTAGTTTTAGGTAGAGAAGGATACAAGTATTCTCTGTATAAAGGCCTCTGATCTCAACTAGATAGATTTAGAATTTCTGAACATCCTAAAGCATCTTTATTTCTTTCTTCCACATTCTTCTTATAGTTGAGTCTTTTTTCCTTTCATTTAGAATTTTGTTCTGTGTTAGACTAAGTGCAGTAATCCCTGTTAGTTTCTTTCTACATTATGAAAATTGACCCAAGACCAGTATTCTAAACATAAATCCTTGTCCTTCTTTTTGAAATACTGTTCCTGTTTGGAAATCTTGCCTGTAACAATTAATGAATTAGGAAATATTTTATGAACTGCTACCATTTGAATTTCCCAAAGGCCCATGTATTAAAATATTAGTCCTCAGCTTGGTCTCAAGAGGCTTGGTATGGTGGAAGAGAGGTTTTTGAAAGCATGGTCTCCAAGAGCCTGGTGAAATGGCTGCTTCTTCCTCTTTTCTTTCGCTCCTTGTCCATGAAGTGGGTAGTTTTGCTGCACAGAATGCTTCTCAACAGGGCCAAAAGCAATGGAAACAATCATTCATGAACTGGAACCTCCAGATCTCTGAGCCACGAAAACACTTTTCTATTTATAAATTCATTATTTCAAGAACATGTTGTAGTGATCTAATGGCTATCAAATGCATGTTCCTCTGTGAGGACTAATAAATTCATCTTTGGGGATTTTGTTTTTACATTTCTGATTTTTTCCGGTGATTTTAATTACTCAAGTAATTTATATGTGTTTCAAAAATCATTCTTTATACAAAACGTGGAAATTGGATCATTTCAAAAAAATCATTATAATATCAAAAGGAACAACTTTCTATTTTATGTCCTTATCGGGCAGAAGTTTGTTAGACATTCTCATATATATATTCATATGCGTGTATATATATACACTTTATAGTCAGTTTTATGTAAAATATATGATCATAGTACAGAAGTAGATTGACTATCTACTAGACTACTTTTTGTTACCTTAATTAGATGTATCTTAACATTTGCATTATTTGTTCAGCTTTTCAGAGTAAAATTCTATGAAAATGTTGGTAGATTTTCTTAATTAGTACATATATGCAGTACGTAGTGTTTACATTCCTTATGTGGAGTTGATGCATGTACTTAGTACATCTTAATTCCTTTCTTTAATCCCCGTCCCCTCCTCTTCTCTCCATCACTGGATCTCCTGCACCTTTGAGAAAGATCTACTTCCCTACCTCTTATTATCTTTTATTTCCATTTGGAGTTCCACATGGAAAACCATGTGATATTTAGGCTTATGTGTCCAAATTAGTTCACTGAATGTTTTGGTTTCAAGGTTTTTGATGTGGGAAGATTCCCACATAAACATCGGTTGGTATCTTTGGAAATTTTCAAGACATCACTGAGCCTTCCACAAGGGAAAGAATTTCTGAGGAGAGAGTTGGTTTAGAAATGTAGCATGCATTGTACCGTAAAGAGGCAGTAGAACAAAAAAATGAACTACTGCATTACAGGAAGATAAAATGAATGAGAAAGGGGGAGAAGAGCAGCTGCTTCTCTGCTTTAGTCACTTTTCACAGCAAAGCAGAGGTAAAATGAGAATGGCCAGGCGGGTCAGGTTTTTATGCCTCATAAGCTACAAGATACTATCTTCTGGGTATCTCTGTCATCACTCCTTTAAAAAAAAATAACTACTGTGTAAAAAAGTAGCTAGAAGACAAATACAGACTTTGCTGTTATGTTTAGGTATTTACCATTGCTTCTGTTACTGGCATCCTTCTGTTAGTACTAAAGGTTATTAAACAGCCCTGACTAATTTATTACTGCTCAAACTTCATTAAAAGTGAAGCTCTCAAGACTATTTTAGGAAGTACAAAGGATACTTTCAAGAAAGCAAGATGACTGAGATAAGGTAAAAAGAAATGTGAGAAATGTTTAAGGAGTAACACTAGACCTTCGTTATTTCAAAATTAAACCACAAATTACATGGAGGTGGCACTTAGACATCATTTTCGGAAGTGTCGCCAACATTCTTCTCAGTCAGCTTTGGGAATCTCAATGACAGATCTAGACCTGGCCCACATGGAAGGCTTATTTGTTCTTGTCACTAAGTGATCACAACAAACACACATTTTTGAGAAGGTGGAGAATGACCATCTCTTGTGGATAGTTACAGTATAGTTTGTGGCTTTTATTCTTTTAAACAATTTTTGCATTGGTTTGGATGTGCTCCGGAATGATTTATAATGACAAATTAAAAAGCTACACTTCTACTTTAAACTTTCTATCTATCTAACTAGTAATTTAATATGTAAATTTATTCTGAGGCAAAAAGAATTAATCTTATAAGGTGAAAATTTTGAAATAACCAAATAGGACAGCTAGGTAAATTTCTAGCTTTACTTTGGCATCAATGTTTTATCCTCTGTAATAAGTGAAATATGTACTCCAAGTTATGGAATAATTATAAAATAATGAGTGCGATTTGCTTTAATAATATATTCCTTTATGTATTCATATCTTCTAGATCATTGTTGATTTATCTGATGGTCAGGTTAATACTTATGTTTTACTGTGAGCTTCCACAAAGTTGGGAGGAAGCGGATCTTTATCTTTTCCACCAGCACAGCCTGCACCATGCCAGACTCTCCTTTTTCAGTGAATTGTCCACTGTGATTTCCATAGTAAAAAAGGTTAAAATGACCATCTTTGAGAAAGAACCAGTAAGTACTCTTAACATGTGTTAAGAAGCCATGGGCTTATAAAGTAGATGAGTGTGTTATCTTTTTAGTAGTAGTGTCTCTGAGCACAGCAAAATACTCCTTCAATATCCTCTTAGTTTGGGAATAGTAATATCTGCTAGAAGCAAACAGGATCCCAATAAATATGATCAATATGTTTTTAAATCACAGTCTGTGCTATTTGCATTTTATGACCGGAAAGTTATGACTCTCCAGTGCCATTAGATTGTGTTTTGGAGGTAATACATTGTGAACCAATGACATAGAAAAGGAACAATACAGTTCTACTCTGTCTTCCTCCCTCCCCTCCGCCATCTGTCTCTCTCCGTCTCTCTCTCTCTCTCTCTCTCTCTCTCTCTCTCTCTCTCTCTCCTTATTAGGACAAAGATAATTATAATCAGGAGAAAAAAACCTATATATTATCAACAGCAAGACATACATATAATAAAAATGAAATATGGATTCTACTGTCAGGCTTGAATATTTTCTCGCTGTGTGGTCTTAGGCAATTTAAATCGTCTTTTATTAACCATTCACATTTATAAAGTGAGGATTTTAGATAATTCTATCTTAAATACTTATGAGACTGTTTTGAGATTCAAATAGAGGGATATTTTTAAAGTGGAAATCATTACATAAATATTAGTTTAAAATTATTTTATGAATTATACTAGTTGCTTTTGTAAGGGACAGACTTTTAAAATAAATGAAAATAAATGAATATTAGCAGTCATGTGTGACTCCTGTTATATAAAATAGCTATGAGAATGTAGAATTTTATTAACTCTTTCAGAACAGGCTACATTCATTCTAAGTGTCTAAATCACTCCTGATGTTTGATTTATTAAAAACAAAAGAATTGAAACTGACGTTTTGTTGTCCATGAAATATAGCAAGCTAAGAAATCCTATATTTATCTTACCATGGAATTCAAAGTAGGAAAATCCTTAAATCGGGTCTAGTGTGAACTGCTTATGCTGAATATTGAAATTAAGTCTCTGAGAACTTAAAAAATATGTACATTCATTTATAAAATGCACTTGAAGTTGGGGATTGAAGGACAGTAAATCAGATGCACTGAAGATGCTCCTGTCAGAGACATGTAAAAGTGATGACAAGGAACATTGAGACAGAAAGAACATAAAAATAACATGGTGAGCACTATTATTGCTAGCTCTTATTCTATGTTAAATACTGACTGCTTCTGTAGTTCATTTAGTCTTCTTGTAATTCTATGAAGGAGGTATTATTATTATTATTATTAATCTTTTCTTATGGATAAAGAGGTGGAGGTATTAGCAAGTTAAGTCAATTGCCCAATATTACTCATGTTGGAAATAATGAACCTGGTTTTCAAGAAGACTGCTTTTCAAGTTCACCTTCTATGGAGTCTCTTTTAGACTTGTAGATATTTAAAAATATTTATAGATACCTAGATTTTTGTCTAGAATCTCCATAATTTCTATTCATCTATTAATTTTCATTATAAGAAGTAGGAATTCTTGTATTAATCAAGTACTGTGACACTAACTTTTGACAACTTAATCTTTTTCAGGTTGATGTACAATAAAAACTGCTTTATTGCTGCATTTATTTATACTTCTTTTTATGAGAGATTCTAAATATCTTTTTATGTGTTTATTACCTTTTCACATCTTTTGTGTGCCATATAATGTTCCCATACATCCTTTATTGAAATATTAAACTGCATATTTTGATTTTTAGTGTTTTATGTAGGGGATAATAGTCTTTTTTTTTTCAATAACATATTGCATGTTTTATCTATTCTTACTTTCTGTGACTATTTTCTATGCAAATTATATAACATTGCTAGGCTTCATGACTTTGTGTCATTCTTAGAATGGCATTTGCCACTCCAACACTCTCTATCTATCTGTCTATCTATCTATGTTTCACACTCATATATTTATATGTCTCACAGACACACATACACACACATAGGTGTCTCACTTTAAAGCACTTCTACAAAACTATTGTAAAATTGTATACATTTCTCATATATATGGAAATTTCACGGTGTATAAAGAAGAAGAGAAAATCAATTTCTATATACACATTACAGTTTAGCTCTCCATTCAACCCAATACTATTTGCTAAATAACCCACTTTATACTTCCCGTGTAAAAATGTTGCTTTTATTAACAAATACATTCCGGATATAGTTAGAGATTTTTTTTTCTGGAGTCATTTCAGTTTCCCTTGATCAACCTGTTTTCATGCCAGAAGTAAATTGTTTGAACCACCACGACTGATCATAATATTTTCTTTCATGACACTCCATCTCTTCTTGACTTTACAAGACTGTACACTCTAGGTTTCTTCGTTCCTCTGGTTTCTGCTTTGTTGTTGCTCGTTTAAATTTTTCTCACTCCACCTGCCTGGTTCAAAATTCTTCACTGTGCATTCACCATTATTACCAAGCATCAATCCATGTGGATGCTTTACAGTCAGCTTAAATTCAAAACATTAAATCTTCTCTGTCTGCCCCACCTCATCCTAAACTTTCTCTTCTTTCTTTGTTTTCACTGCTTCCTACTGACTGTTACCACTCACTATCCACCCAGTTTGCTTAGCCAAAACTCTGGGACTAACTATGATCATTCCCTCTTCCTCACCACCTTTTTGAATAGGTAATAAGCTTTTTATGCAAATGTCATCTGCTTTCTCTTTTTACCTCTCAATAATATCCCAATGCTTAAGACCTATGCCTCCTTCAGCATTGTCTTCATATTTTCTGCAGACTATCTCAGTAGCCTTGTTCCTTGTTGATAAACCTTCTATGAGTTATTGTCTTTGTCTTTTCTTTGTAGCTGGACAAAATACCTGGCACTCAAAATTTGAAGAGAAGTTTATTTTGGCTCGCATCTCAGAAGTGTCAGCCCTTATGCGGTCTTTGGCATGGTAGAAGGGTCTAGTCAGAGGACAGCTGCTCCCATCATGGCCAGGAAGCAGAGAGGCAGGAAAGGACTATGGGAGGGAGATATAGCCTTCCAGGTCAGGTCCCAGTGACCCGCCTTTTCAGACTGGGCTCTACCTCCTAACTAGTTGGGTATAACACCCCATAATTCACTCTCTTCCCAAAACATCTACCTGTGAGGCTTTCAAGGAACATCTAGATATAAATCCAAACGTCCACCAAATAGGTTTGCTTACATTGCAACTTTAAGCATTTTGCTTCAGGTACATACATTCCTTACTGTCTCTTACAGCTCAACTTTTATGTAGTGTTTAGAAGACCCTGTGTGGTTTGTTCCTGGCATACCTTATCTTTTCCTAATGTTCACCTCCACTTAAACTTTTGGGAATACTGAACTCATTCATGATCTTCCCTTATACCCTGCTCTCTTTTCCTTGGGTCTTTGTAGAAGCTTCTCTTACTGCTAGGAATCCCCTTCTCTTCTTTCTCTGAAAAATATGGAGCATCCACTTATCTCAGCTGAAATGAGACTTCTTCTTGTGGACATAAACCCATCCCGTTTGTTCTGTGGTAACATGCAGTATTCAAAATGCCAAGTTCAATACTTGGTATACTGATTAAAATTGGGAAACAGAAAAGAAATTATTGTGACTGACACATTCATCACTGTAACCCCAGAACCTAAGAAAGTACCTGAGAAATCAGAGTGCTTTCTAAATATTTGTGTAAGAAAAAAAAGAAAAGAAATGGGTAGAAATGAGGGAGGATTGTGTGAAGGAAGAAAAAATGCATTATGCACATAATGTCTTTCTCTTATACATAAAATGAACATGCAGAGACATTAATTACATATATACAAATGTATAAAGTTGCATCAGGAAATATTGAAAGTAAATGCAGTAAAATATTTTTGTGGGAGTTGAAATTACAGGCAAATTCCATTTTCTTTTTTAGTTTTTCTATATTAGCTAATACAAAAAATCATAAAATCTATAATCAGAAGATTATTAAAAGGTGCTCTAAATTCTACCTGCAGTTCTTAAAATACTTTAACATAGAATACAGATATTTTGGTTTTGTGTTGTATTCATTTTTTATGATTGCTATAATAAAGTACCACAATCTACATGGAAAAAATAATTGATGTTTATGATCTTATAAATCTGGTCTCTAGAAAGCCAAAATCATAGTATGAGAGGCTCTGGCTCCCTGTGAGAATCTGCATAGTCTTAATTCCCTCTTATTTGGCTTCTAAGGATGGCAGTCAATCCTTGATATTTCTCACTTAGTTCTCAGCAGGTCTCCAATTTGTGCCTCAGTTGTCTCCTTTCATTCTCTTTCCTGTGTGTCTCTTTTCTCTTCCTGTATGTACCCTGGTCGTATTGAATTAAGAGCCATCCCACTTCAGAGTGACTTCCTCTTAATGTATTTAATCTTCTTTGCTCCGTCCTAATTTCTATAAGGTCACATTCTGAGATTCAGGAGGCTATGACATCAAGATCTTTTGGGGAAGAAAGCACAGTTTAAGTCACAGCATATGAGAGGCACATTTTCTTGTATATGTCATATATGTAATGATGAATAATGAGACTATACTTTTAAATCCAAAACAAATGATGAAACAAAACAAACATATTATGACACACATATTATTATCCATGAAAAGTTTAGATGTGAAAAAATGTTTTTCTATTACTATTTTATTTTTCTATTCTGCTACTCAAAATTAGGTATTTTTTTTTCTTTTCTATTTTTTGTACAAGTTAAGGACTGAATTTGATTTCAGTGGGACAACCTGACAATATAAAAAGGTGAAAAAATATGAGAAAATGTATAAATGGAATTAAAGTGCTTGAAGGTGGGGAGGGGAAGAGAGGGTGAAAGGAGGGTGGGGATAAGGGGAAAAAATGAGAACCAAGACCTGGCATGTAAAGGTACAAGATCCCAGTAATGAATGTAATTGTACTGTCTACCTAGAATATACCAATAAATTCAATTAAAAAATAAAAAATAAAAAGATGGACGTTTCTTGCAATGAGCAATCATAGTATAGACAGTAACTAGTATTGACATCTCAAGCAGGTCAGGGCCATAGAATTGTGATATCAGGTGGTGATTTTGATGTAACATGTTTAAATATATAATGCACAATCATAAATAAGAAGAAAGAGGAAGATATGAATTAACTAATTAATTCTAAATAGGCAGCCAAGCATGCCCCTCTTTGTAAAGAGCTTTCCCTGAAGCTTCATCCAATTCACCCAACAATTTCAGCAACAACTAATTAGCCAGAATGTGTCACTTAGCCACCACTTTCTGAAAAGGAAGTTGATAAATGAGGGAGTATCTAGCTGCACACATCACTGACCTTAAAAGAATCAGGATTCTGTTCCTATGGAGGAATGGAAAGAGAGACATTGGTAAGTAACTATCTGTCGCACTCGTGGCTCTTTAGCAGACTTGTTAATGGAGAATGGATGGGAGGCAGAAGGGAAGTGGGACGGAAGACATTCTGTGTGTTTCCTTCCTTCCCCCATGCAACCCGTCACAGAGACTTACAGATAGTTACCAAGAGTTGGAGGATTATGTGATAGTTTGAAGGACATAGGTCATAATTTGGTCAGGTTAAATTTTTCAAATATAAATGAAATATATAACAGTAGAGACAGGCACTGCATCAAGAACTTTAAGTGTAGCCTATACAAATGAGTATAAACAAACACTCACCTACTATCTGGCCCTACATTCTGACAGCTGTCTTACACATCACTGGTAAAATAAGAATGAGAACAAGTTAAAATCATTCAATTTAAAGAACTGCCCTTCCTTTTCAGATTATGTCCTTTATATCCTTTGAGGTAGCAATAAAATGGCCTTTCTTATAAAAAATATTAGCAATAATAAGTGGAAAGGTTTCTGTTTTACTATATGATAATTTTCTTAGGAAGAAGACAAATTATGTTCAATCCTTTTTAATTTTTATTTGTCTCATGAGATCCAGAAATCTGAGAACCATAAGCATTTATTTACTGTAGTATGCATTTAGTATATATTTTATACAAAATCTAAGTATTTTTATTTTAGGATTTAGATGACTCTGTCTTTATACGAATAAGGTTAAATAGAATTAGCTCTCTTGAGTTCTGTCTTTGTCTTGGCATCAGCTTAGATGTCTTCTAAATAGTATGGCATTTACAAAACAAGGGCATAGTGAAAACTAAAATACCTACAGCAAAATATCTTGGCTGAATGTCAAACTGTGTACTTTATGGGTATTAGAATTTTTCCCACTTTGTTCTTCACAAAACTGTACACTACTGTGACTAACCCACAGGTGAAAGTTCTGATGGTCAAGGAATTCACGTGACTTGTCAGGTTTTCACCAAAAAACAAAGGAAATATCAGGATTCAAACAAGTTCTATCTTTTTCAAGATCTGTTGAGACAAAACATTTTATTCCTTAAACTTTTGTGAGTGGTTATGCCTTTAAGACTTTATTCATAATTACCCTGACTTTGTGATTCAAGCAAAACTATTCCTGTGCCTAATATTATTATTTTCCCTTGTAAAGATTTTCTTCTGAAAAGGGCAATCTACTCCTAAGTTGTTTAGAAGAATAAAATGACTGTATTACAGTATTTATTGAGTTCTGATTGACTCTTTTGAAGAAAAATATAAAAGCATATTAACTTTGCTGAATTTTTAAGGATGTGAACTGAAATTTTGGTCATCTAGTGGAAGAAGATAGATGTCCAGTGGAAACAGAACTGCTGCTGAGTTTCAGTTTGGGTGTACTCATAGGCAGGGATAAGAGGCTGAAGTGCTGGAGGCTTCCTGGCCACTTAAATGGAGCAGCTCCTATTAGCCAAAGTGGGTTATTAAAATGGAAGAACACATATCTGTTTTACCCAAGATCTTTAAATAGTAAAGAACACCTTGACATGTTGAGTTTGTGTAGAAGCTCTCCATTTCTAAGGCCAGCAAAGAGCTGACAATAGGGAACACTTTCCAAGTCAACAGTGGATGGACTCAACAGAAGCTTCAGAGATCATTAGTAATGGCTTACAGCAACTCATTTAAGCTCTTCTTCTTATGCATGTGTAATGAATATAATGTCGGACACACAATGGTTACACAATAGCTTTCTAACCTATTGCTCCAGATACAAAGGACTGCTTTGCAAGGGTCCAATTTCACTTTGAAAATAGAGACTATTTATCAGGAGAGGATTTTAAAATTGGTCTCAGTGAGCAAGCACATAAAGCAGACACATCCCCACAAGTAGAGAAAACTGAGTTGTGACGTAACTACACCAGGTGCAGACTGAAATAGGACTTAATAAACATAATTAAAATATCACTTTAAGATTATTAGGGTTTTTGTTATCCAGGATTGCTTTTGCTATTCTGGATCTCTTCTGGTTTCATATGAATTTTAAAATTGTTTTTTCCAGGTCTTTGAAGGACGTTGTTAGTATTTCAACTGAGACTGCACTATATCTAAATCAGTTTGGGAAGTAGGGCCATTTTGATGATACTGGCTTTGCCTATACAGGAACGGGGGATATCTTTCCATTCTCAGATGTCCTCCTCCATCTCCTTTTACAGAATCATGTAGTTTTCACTGCAAGGATTGTTTGCTTCCTTGGTTAGGTTAATTACTAAGTATTTATTTTTCTGGCATATTATGAATGGTATTTTTCCTAATATTATTGATGTACAGAGCACTATTGATTTTTTTGTGTATTGATTTTTATATCCTGCTACATTGTTAAATTTGTTTATTAATTCTAGGAATCCTTCAGTAGAATTTTGTGGGGTCTTTTATGTAGAGTTTCAGAAAATAAGAGGCATCACAATCCTGGATTTGAAGTTGTATTACAAAACTACAATGATAAACAGCATAGTAGTGGCATGCACACAATAAAAACACACACAAAAGACATAAGAAACAATGGATCAGAATAGAAGGTATAGAAATAATCTAAAGTAGATTCAACTAGTTAATCTTTACCACAGGGTCAAAAACATACACTGGAGTAAAGATAGCCTTTTTTAATAAATGGTACTGGTAAAACTAGCTATCCACATGCGGAAGATTAAGTCTAGTCCCATATCTCTCACTATGTACTAAAATAAAATAAAAATGAATTGAATATCTATATTTTAAAACTGAAGTACTTAATCTGCTAAAAGAAAAAAGACATAAAACTTGAGAAGTCAGAGGCATAAGCAAGACCTGAAAAGAACCCCAGTTGCACAGGAAGTAGTACCAAGAATCCACAAATGGGATCACATCAAATTAAAAAGTTTCTACATAGCAAAAGAAACAACAAAGTAAAGAGACAGTGTTCAAATCAGTTGCCAGTTATTCTTCAGACAGAAGACTGTTATCTAAAATACATAATTTTTTTAAAAAAATTAGACCTCCCAAATAAAACAACCTATCAAATAATGGGCAAATAAAATGAATATAGACACTTCTCAGAGCTACAAGTGGTCAATAAATATATGAAGAAATGTTTGACATCATTGACCATTGCAGAAATGCAAGTGAAAACAACATTGAGATTCCATCTTACCTTAGAAAGAATGACTATCAGAAAGAAATCAAATAACAAATACTGATAAGGCTGTGAGGGAAAAAGAGCCCTCCTACATTGATGGTGGGAATGTAAACCCGTTCAACCACTATGGATATCAGTATGCAGATTCTTCAATAAACTAAAACTAGAAATTCCATTCAGCCCAGCTATTCCCATTCTAGATACCTTCCCAAAGAACTATACATCATACTACAGTGTTACATCATAGCCATATTTATAGAAGCACAACTCATAATAACTAAATCATGGACACACCTATATATCATTAACAAATGAATCAATAAACAAAACATAGTATTTACACACAGCAGAGTAATAGTCTGCTCTAAAGCAGGATAAATTGGAAGCATTTGTAGGGAAATGCATGTACCTTGAGACTACAATGTTAAGTGAAATAAATCAGACACACACAATTAAATATCACATAGTTTCTCTCGTGTGTGAAATCCAAAATACAAATAAAGAGCAAAATGAAAGGTAGATAACAGGAAGACGGGAGATAGATCTTCTCAAATGTGAAGGTGATCAAGAGTTGGAAGGATGTAGAGGGAGTGCAAAGAGAGGGAATGAAAAAGAATTGATTTGTGTTACGCACCTGTACCAACTCCCTACACGGATACAATTATTATGCACTGCATAAATGCACTAGTACAATTTTTTTAATAAAATGATTAGGCCCTTGATGCTGAAAATGCATTTAAAAATGCATTTAGAGCCTTGTAGAATATGTGGAGTGATATACAAAGACGGCTCTGATGTAAGAAATTATTTCTTTCCAATGTAGCTAAGGTTCAGGAGCTGTGTCTTACTCAGGAGCTGGAGGAAATAGCACCAGAATCCACAGTATATTATTCCAACTTTATTGTGATTTTTTTATCAATTACTTTTTAGCACTTTCAAGGCACCCGAAACTGGTGTAATGGTCTAGTGACAGAGTCATGCCTAAGACAGCACTAACTCAGAAAACAAGGAGTAGTTAGTAATATGAGCTCAGACAAGGAAAATTTTCTAAGGAAATTTAAATAGGAAATAAGAATGAGTCGGTGTGGGCCAATTCTTGCACACGGTGGTTAGAAAGACTCAGTGAATGCAAACTTCATGGTGAGGAGTGCAGAGCTCTGAGAAGGTATGCAGGAAAATGCCTCAGCAGTAAAGAATAACTGCAAAGGCTCTGGTATACGAACAAGCCTTATGGCTACCCTATAGTTGAAGGTCTCTTTACAGAACGTGCTCACCATCTCTTCCAGCAGCACACTTAGACCTTTTTAAAGGTATTGTGAAATATAAACACTTAAAGCTGTTAGAATTATTGAAGTGCAGAAGCATTTAAATATTCTCTGCCCTTTCTCTCCCTCCTCTTCATTTATTTTATTTTAAGGATGAGTTAGTTGAAATTCCATTTATTCATGAGGAAAACGGAGTGTCTACAAAGCAGACATAAAGATATATACAATCGGTTCATTGTGTTCAATGCTTTCTCTAATAAATTCTTCTTGGCTTTCCTTCTGATGATGGAGAAACAGATTCTGAAACAAGATCCAATGACAGCAGATGCATTTACAGGAAAACAGAGGAAGCTGCACTTTGTGGGGAAGCCAGGAAACATCTGTGAGCCCGGGCAGGCCATGGAGCTGTGGTTGAGTGGCTCTGCCAACTGTCCACGTTGTCTCATCTATCACTCGCCAAGAAAGGTCTTTAACACATACCATTTCTGGTGGGTAATGTAGGAAAAAAACCACCCTTCCCTGGCGAGCCACGCAGCTCAACGTTTTCACTATGTTTTCTGGATAAGCCATATTACTGTAGCCTAGATGTTCAGCTGGAACTACAAAGAGAATTTTGAAGATGACCCGTTCGTGTTGAACTATATTCAATGCTTCCCTACCCAATGTAGTTAACTATTCTCCTTCACCCATTACTGACCTTTCAAAAAATAGGGTCTAGGTCACTTTGTATTCCCCATGTGGGGATTTTTGTAGTTGTGTTTAGAAGATGGGATGGGCCATCCTATATTGGTTCAAGGTAAAACTGTAAAGAGCACAATTTGACTTCCCTGATCTCTTAGTCTCTTGGTTTTGGGTTATCCCCATTCCCCTTTCTGGATACCTACTCTTTGATTCCCAGGATCTCCATGTTAGTCTTCCTTTAGTTTTTTGTTTGTTTGTTTGTTTGTTTGGTACCTGGAATTGACCCTGCTCTCAGGAGGCAGGCAGCAGCACCACTGAGCTAAATCCCCAGCCCTAGTCTTCCTTTCTGAAAAAATAATTGGTAAATCAATTTATGCTAGAAAATAAATTACTGTTCCCTTAAAATGTTTCTCTCATTTTCTTCTCGAAGATTTTTACACTTCAACTAGTTGGAGAGTTTCAGGGGAAGGGAAATACAAAACAAACAAACAAACAAACTAGTACCTAGGAGATTTTACTCTCCAGCTCTCAGGTACTTGTGTATACATGGAAAGTAAGATTTATAGATTTGTTTGCATAACACCACTTAGGTGAATGCAAATTCAATCTGCATATTACTAGAATTTAAATTAAATATTTACAGTCTGAGAAAGTCTAGGCTTTTAAAATAAAATTAGGACTTAGTTGAGAAGGATGTTGAAGTCTTAAATTATTTATGTACTGAAAAGAGTTAAATAACATTCATAATGTCTGCCCAGTCCATCAGTGAACTCAACCTCGATTTATTTCCCAAAATATACAGCTGTCAAATTTTAACTTCTGTTCATCAAATCATCATTATCTTTCCTTGACTCAGAGCAAGAGCACCCCAACCAGTCTTCCTATAGTTATTCTTAACTCCCCTGCAGTTTGTCCCCTACCCACCAGCCAGTGTTTTTCTTTTTTTTTTTTAATTAAAAGGAGTGTATATTTCTCCATTGGTTTAATCCCTTCATGTCTTCCTATTTTAATTGAAATAAGATGCAAATGCCATGACATTTGGGTCTCCGCATGTACACCCTCCACTGTCTTTGTTGTCTAATGCATGCTTGCCTGAGCTCTGTAAAGCTTCCTTTGTCCTCCTCAGTCATGGCAGACTGGCTTCCCATTAGCACTTGAGTGCAGAGAGCAACCTCTGCCCGGAGAACATCAGCTTGTGTCAATTCTGCCCCTCTCTAAGCCAAATCACTTTCCAGTCACCCCATCCTAAGTAACCAGCACACTAGTCAATGTTTCATTATAACCACATCATCTTTTTTTTTTGCTTTTTACTTTTATTTTTAAAATGCTGATCAGTCATAAAATTATCTTCTGGTTTACCTCTTCTGTTTGTTTCCTATTCCCCAAAAGAAACCCATTTCTGTTTTGTTTCTCTTTTAAACATAAATGATGTCATTCTTCATTTCTCAACTTTAGTCCTATTTGTTGGTTTTCTTCTTTAAAATATGGAGCTTTTGTTCACTCGCATCACTCTTCATTTCCCCACATCCTTTGCTCCCAAAGCTGATGATTGTATTACTGATAATTTCTACTATTGGCCTTTAAATTTTGAATAATAACCAAAAATTTCAATGCTTTCTCCTATCAACCTAACAGAATATTTCTTGAGTCCTCACAATGTAAATGAAAGATATTGATGTCCTTTCTATTCTTCGTACATATATTAACTGCCTCTCGATTCCTGTCATATGAATTTCTTTTATTCCCATTTAAAAAAGAATACATACATATAATACATGCATATATATGCACATAATATGCTTATAATGTGAAATCATAACATATGCTGTTCATATCTATCCTTCCCTCTATCCTCCATGCCCACCTTTCCTCCCTCTTATTCCATTTTATCTAACAGAAATATCTGTTCTATCTAACAATGATATCCTTTTATCTAACAGTAATATCCCTTCTAATTTTGTGTCATCTCAGGTTATTTTAAAATTTTTTGTTTGTTTGTTTTTCTTTTGAGACAGGGTCTCTATGCAAGTTCAGGCTGACCTTAAACTCACAATGTAGCCCAGGCTGGGCTCCAACTAAGAGGGATCCTTCTGACTCAGGCTCCTGAGCTCTATGAATACGGGCATGCACCGCCACATCTAGCCTATTTTAAATATTTAAATCATTTTGTATCCCATATATTAAGAGAAACATCTGACACTTGTCTCTTTTTCTGTCTCATTTCACTTAGCATCTCCAGTACCATCCATTTTTCTGTATATGCCATAGTGTTATTCTTTTAATTGGGTCATTTGTTTTCTTATTGTTAAATTTTAAGAATTTTTGTATATTTTGTGTAAAAGTCACTTATCAAATATGTATTTTTCAAATGTTTTCTCTTAGACTATGATTTCTCTTTTTATTCTCTTGAGAGTATCTTTCATAAAGCAAAAATTCTTAATTTTGTTTAAGTGTAGAGTAGCAGTTCTTTCTTTGAGGGATCATACATTTGGTGTTATCTCTAAGTAATTTCAATCACTACATCATCTCAATTTTCTCGTACATTATCTTTTAAGAGTTTAATCTCCCATCCTTACAAAGATTTGATTATAATATTAGACCTTGGTTAGTATAGAGAATTTGATTTTGGGAGTATTCATAACCTCCTAACTGATGAAAGTAGCTCAGTGCTCCTAGACCATTTATAAAAACAATACGGGTTGTGGCTGATTACCTGCCACTGTTCAGGAAGTCTGAAAGTTTGGGTTATGCCAAGCAAGGGGTGCTTACACGATGAGTCCTTAATAAAAGTCCTTGACGTTAAGACTCTAACTGTCTTCCTGGTTGACAATGCTTTAAGTGTTTCTACAAACCACTGCTGGGGAATTAGACATGGTCTGTGTTGCTCCCTGGGAGGACTCTGGGCCTACTTTCTCTTTGACAATGATGCGTGCACCTTATTCCTTTGCTGAATTTGCTTTGCACCATTTCACTGTCATAAATCATAGGCATGAATATGTCTACAGTATATGTTCAGCCCTGTGAATCTTCCTAGTAAATTTTCAAGGATGGTCCTAGGCCCTCCTGATGTAAACCGGTAAAGAACATTTAGATGAGTCTTGGGCATATAATAAGCATGGACTAAATGTCCATCAGCTAGTCTATGGTGCACTCTTTCCTAATGTGAAACTCCTCCAGGCTCTATTACCTCTATACTGATAACTGACAATTTCATATCAGCATTTTATTCTTTTTCTCAACTCCAGATCATTTACTCAACTTTATACATAGTACCTGAAGCACTGAACATGGGCCAAAGAAAACTCTGGGTTTCTGCTAAACAAATAAAACAAACAACAACAAGCCTCTATCCCTCATTTTTCTCAGAACAGTTGACATTGCCACTATCACCCCGCTACTTGGAGTCTCTAGTGTTTTCTTACATTTCTTTATCCTCTCTGCCCAGTCCATCAGTGAACTCAACCTCGATTTATTTCCCAAAATATACAGCTGTCAAATTTTAACTTCTGTTCATCAAATCATCATTATCTTTCCTTGACTCAGAGCAAGAGCACCCCAACCAGTCTTCCTATAGTTATTCTTAACTCCCCTGCAGTTTGTCCCCTACCCACCAGCCAGTGTTTTTCTTTTTTTTTTTTAATTAAAAGGAGTGTATATTTCTCCATTGGTTTAATCCCTTCATGTCTTCCTATTTTAATTGAAATAAGATGCAAATGCCATGACATTTGGGTCTCCGCATGTACACCCTCCACTGTCTTTGTTGTCTAATGCATGCTTGCCTGAGCTCTGTAAAGCTTCCTTTGTCCTCCTCAGTCATGGCAGACTGGCTTCCCATTAGCACTTGAGTGCAGAGAGCAACCTCTGCCCGGAGAACATCAGCTTGTGTCAATTCTGCCCCTCTCTAAGCCAAATCACTTTCCAGTCACCCCATCCTAAGTAACCAGCACACTTTCTAGTCAATGTTTCATTATAACCACATCATCTTTTTTTTTTGCTTTTTACTTTTATTTTTAAAATGCTGATCAGTCATAAAATTATCTTCTGGTTTACCTCCTCTGTTTGTTTCCTATTCCCCAAAAGAAACCCATTTCTGTTTTGTTTCTCTTTTAAACATAAATGATGTCATTCTTCATTTCTCAACTTTAGTCCTATTTGTTGGTTTTCTTCTTTAAAATATGGAGCTTTTGTTCACTCGCATCACTCTTCATTTCCCCACATCCTTTGCTCCCAAAGCTGATGATTGTATTACTGATAATTTCTACTATTGGCCTTTAAATTTTGAATAATAACCAAAAATTTCAATGCTTTCTCCTATCAACCTAACAGAATATTTCTTGAGTCCTCACAATGTAAATGAAAGATATTGATGTCCTTTCTATTCTTCGTACATATATTAACTGCCTCTCGATTCCTGTCATATGAATTTCTTTTATTCCCATTTAAAAAAGAATACATACATATAATACATGCATATATATGCACATAATATGCTTATAATGTGAAATCATAACATATGCTGTTCATATCTATCCTTCCCTCTATCCTCCATGCCCACCTTTTCCTCCCCCTTATTCCATTTTATCTAACAGAAATATCTCTTCTATCTAACAATGATATCCTTTTATCTAACAGTAATATCCCTTCTAATTTTGTGTCATCTCAGGTTATTTTAAAATTTTTTGTTTGTTTGTTCTTCTTTTGAGACAGGGTCTCTATGTAAGTTCAGGCTGACCTTAAACTCACAATGTAGCCCAGGCTGGGCTCCAACTAACAGGGATCCTTCTGACTCAGGCTCCTGAGCTCTATGAATACGGGCATGCACCGCCACATCTAGCCTATTTTAAATATTTAAATCATTTTGTATCCCATATATTAAGAGAAACGTCTGACACTTGTCTCTTTTTCTGTCTCATTTCACTTAGCATCTCCAGTACCATCCATTTTTCTGTACATGCCATAGTGTTATTCTTTTAATTGGGTCATTTGTTTTCTTATTGTTAAATTTTAAGAATTTTTGTATCTTTTGTGTAAAAGTCACTTGTCAAATATGTATTTTTCAAATGTTTTCTCTCAGACTATGATTTCTCTTTTTATTCTCTTGAGAGTATCTTTCATAAAGCAAAAATTCTTAATTTTGTTTAAGTGTAGAGTAGCAGTTCTTTCTTTGAGGGATCATACATTTGGTGTTATCTCTAAGTAATTTCAATCACTACATCATCTCAATTTTCTCGTACATTATCTTTTAAGAGTTTTACAATTTTGTGTTTTACATTTATGTCTGTGATCTATTTTGACTTAATTTTATTGTAGGCTATAAAGATTTTTTAATTTTCTTCCCTTTCTTCCTTCCTTTCTCATACATAGATTTCCAATTATTCCAACATTCTTTGTTTAAAAATAAAAACAAAATAATTTCCCTTTGCTTTTTATAAAAGACCAGTTGACAACATTTACATTGATGTATTTTTGTGATTTATTTTATTACATGTATTGATCTGTCTCTTATTTGGCCAATGTCACACTCTCTTTATTATTGTAGTTTTATGGTAAGTCTTGAAATTGAGTATAGTAATTTTCCAACTTTCTTCATGGCTGGTACATAGGAAAGCAGTAAACTTGTAAATTTTCATTATAGTGTATAATCACAAAAATCACAATAATATCAAGAGGGATTTCAAAGATTTTTCTTGATTTTATATATAGGTGATTGGGTCATCTCAGAAAGAAATTGTAAATTTTCTTGGCATATTCTGTGCATTTAATTTATTTTTAAAATTCATGAATTACAACTTCTGAATCTTTTTCTTCTAAAGTTATTGATGAGAGGGCACATTTTGCTTTGTTCCTGTTCTTAGAGTGAAAGCTTCAAGTTTCTCACTATTAGGCATATTAGCTTTAGATTTTTTGTAGAAATTCTTTACTGAGTTGAAGATCTTCCCTTCTGTCGTTAATTTACTGAGAGTTTTTATGATAGTGCTGAGTTTTGCCAATACATTTTTAAAGGTATTGATATTATTCCTTTTTAGCTTCCGATATGATGGATTATGTTGTTATTTTCAAATACTGAACTAGGCTCGCACAGGTTTTGGTCCATAATTGGCTGGCTCCAAGGCAGGATGGCACATGGCAAAGGAGCAAGAATTCATGGTGGCAGAAGACAGCAAAAGCAACAAGAGAATCTCCACACCATCTTTCTGCCCCTTTCATCTTATCCAGACTACCAGTATTAGGGTGGTTCCAAACCAATTAGGGTACTGTTTTAGTAGTCATACACCCTTAATCCCAGCATCACACACTCTAGATTCAGCCACCTCTAAAAAGGCTCTGTGGCCACTTGAGCTTTGAGGGGACATCTTGACACAAACCATAACATGCACTTAAGTCCGACTTGGAAGTATTATAATATTGTTTATAGACATTATTTTTTAATATTGTATTAAGAATTTCTGTGTCTATGTTTATGAGGTATATTACTTTATACATTTTTGTAATACATTTTGTAGGTTTTAGTAGTAGAATAATTCTGGCTTTAAACAGTGAGTTAGAAGTATGCAAATCTTCTCAAGAAATAGAAATAGCAAATAAATGTATGAAAAAATGTTCAACATCCCTGGTCATTCAAGAGATACAAAAGAAAACAACACTGAAATTCCACCTTACTCCAGAAAGAATAGCTGCTATCAAGAAATTCTTGTAGAGAATTAGTAAAATTTCTTCAAGTGTCTGGTAAAATCATTCTTCCTTCTTCAGAGTAAATCTCACTTGATTATGTTAAAGGATATTTTAATGTGCTGTTGAACTTAGTTTGCTAATATTTTGTTGAGGGTTTTTCATTTATTTTAATCAGGAATATTGACCTATAATTTTCCTTTTCAGTCACTGTCTCATTTTAATGTCAGAGTAATGCTGCCTCACAAAATGGGTTTAAAAAAATTCCTTTTACTTCAATTTTTTGAAGAGTTTAAGAAGTAATATAAGCTCTTATTTAAATAATTATTACAATTCAGGTATAAAGCCATCTGAACTTTTCTTTGATTGTAAGGTTTTTTTATTACTGACTGAAACTGTACTCACTATTTTTCTAGTGAGACTTTTCTTTTTTAAGATTAAGTCTTGCCGTATTGTGCACCTAAGAATTTTCTTCTTTCTTCAAGGTACCCAGTTTATTTGCATATATTGCTGGAGTATGATTGGTTTCATTCTTTTGTGAAGATACTCAGCAGGGGAACATCTGGGACAAATGGGACCTCTAGTTCTAGTTTTGTGAGGTCTCTCCATATGGATTACCACAGTGGTTGCACCAGTCTACATGCCTACCAAAAATGGAGAAGAGTTCCTTTTCCCCCGTATCCCCAACAGTATTTGTTATCAAATAGTTTCTTGATAGCAGCCATTATTTCTGGAATGAGGTGGAAATTCAATATTGTTTTCTCTTGCATCTCTTGAATGACCAGTGGTGTTGAACATTTTTTCATGTTTATTTGCTATTTCTATTTCTTTGCCTGATAAATGATTTTCATTTCAGAAGCCATATTTGGATTGGGTCTTTAAATTGGGGGTGTCTGATTTATTTAAATTATTCACAGATTTTAAATAGTAGATTTGTCTGAGGAACAGTTGATAAAAAATATTTTATGGGTTCTCTCTTCACTCTGTTGGTGGCTTCTCTTGCTGTGCAGAAGCTATTTATTTATTTATTCATTTTGTACCGGGGAATGAACTGAGACCTTGCACATCTGAGGCAAGCAGCAGCACCGCTGGGCTAAATCTCCAGTGAGAACCCTTTTTGATGAGATCTCAGTTGTTGATTCATTGTGCTAATTTATGTGTGACTGAGGTTTTGTTCATCAAGTCTTCTCCTATGTCAATGTCCTTAAGAGTTCTTCCTAAACTCTCCTTCAGTCAGCTTGATATTTCTGTTTTAATATTTAGATCATTAATCCATTTCAGTTTCAGTTTAGTGCCTGCTGAGAGATATAGGTCTAATTTTAATCTTTGGCAAGTTGAAACCAAATTTTTTCATCGCTGTTTATTAAAAGGCTATCTTTCCTACAGTGAATGTTTTTGGCTTCTTTGTCAAAGTTGTGGTGGCTGAGTATGTCTGGAGCTGTTTCTGCCTCTTCTAATCTGTTCCACTGATCCTCTGGTCTGGTTCTTTGCCAGTACCGTTCTGTTTTTATCATAATGGCTTTGTAGTATAGTTTTAAATTGGGGATCATGATACCCCCCGTCTTGTCCTTGTTGCCTAGAATTGCTTTTACTATTCTAGGTCTTTTCTTGTACCAAGTAAAATTTTGTATTGTTTTCTCTGGGTCTGTGAAGTATGTTGCTGGAATTTAATTTGGGATTGCATTGAATCTATATAGTAGTTTTGGAAGTAAGGCCATTGTTATTATATTTGTTCTTCCTACCCTGGAGCAAGGGATGTTTTTCCATTTTGTAATATCCTATTTGATCTCTTTTTTTCAGAAATAGTTTTCAGAGTAGAGGTCTTTGACTTGTTTTATTAGATTGATTCCTAGATATTTCATTTTTGGATGATTTGAAAAAAGGAATTATTTCTCCAATTCCTCTATCAGAAAGTCTGTTCTGTGTGTACAGGAAGGCTATTGATTTTTGTTTTTTTATATTATATCAAACTACTCTACTAATTTTGCTTTTTAAGTCTAGAAGACGTGATGGAGTCTTGTGAACTTCTATAGAATATTATGTCATCTGAAAATAATGACAATTTACCTTCTTCATTAGCTACCTTTAATATTTTATATGGTTTTTGTCTTTGGCTCTGTTAATGTAGTGTATTACATTATTGATTTGCATATGTTGAACCACCCCTGAATCCCTGGGATGAATCCCACGTGTTCAGGGTGTATGATCTTTTTGATGATCTGTTTGAGGTTCATTGTTAGGTTGTTTATTTGAGCTCACTATGTTTTCCTAATATGAGTATTCACCACTATGAATTTCCCTCCAAAGACTCCTTTCTCTGTGTCCCATAAATTTTGATATGTTGTATTGTATCATTGAATTATAGAAACTACCTGATTTCTTCTTCAATCTCTTCTGTGACCCATCTATTGTTCAGGAGTGTGTTGTTCCATTTCCATGTGTTTATGAAATTCTTGTGGTTTCTTTTGGTATTGATTTACAATTTCACTGCCCTATGACTTGATAATGTATAGGGGATAAATTCAATTCCTTAAACATGTTCTATGAGCAAGTTTGTGGACTATTCAGGAGAATGATCTGTGTGCAGCCAAAAAGAATGTCTATTTTGATTTTGTGGGGTGAAACACTCTGTAAATAGCTGTTAAGTCCATTTGTTCAAGAGTTTGGTTGAATTCTGGTATTTCATTGTTTATGTTTTGTCTAGTTGATCTATTTGTGACAGTGGGATATTAAGGTTCTCAACTACTATTGTTTTCATGCTTATTTGATTTTTCATGTTCATTAATATTTGTTTTATATAGTTGAATGCACTGTTATTCAGTGCATGTATATTTATAATTGTCATCCTTTTCTCTTGGGTTGTTTCCTTTACAAGGTTGCAATGGCCTTCTTTATCTCTCCTAATTAGTTTTGATTTGAAATCCATTTGATCTGCAGATAGGAGAGTTTATCCTGTTTTTTTTTTTTGAGGGGGAGGTTCCTAGCTCATGGAGTATAGTTTTCCATCCATTAACTTTCAGTCTATGAGTTTTTTTGTGTTAAATGTGTTTCTTATATGAAGCATATTGATGGATCTTCCTTTTTTACCAATTCTGACAGTCTATTTCATTTGATTGGTGAATTGAGGTCATTAAAATTGTTAGTTATAACTGATATCTATTAACTTATCCTTGTCATGACCTTTTTTCTGTTGTTGGATTCCACCCCACCCTTTGCATTGAATTTTTTGTTGTTCCTGATGGATTCATTCTTCTGGGCTTCATGGGGTTGTGACACTCGTTGTATTTTCTTAGCACATTGTTTAGAATTGTTTGGAGTGCTGGTTTAGTATTTATGAAGTTCAGTAGGTGATCATTGTTGTAAAAGTATCATATTTCTCCACTGATTATGAAAAATAGCTCTGTGGGGTATGTCAATCCGAGTTGGAGGTGTTTTGTTGTAGGGCTTGAAATACTTTAGTCTAGGCCCTTCTAGGGCCTTCATGGATTGAGGGTTTGAGTTGAGAAATCTGCTTTGATTCTGTTGGGCTTTCCTTTGTTTGTGATTTGTTTATCTTTTCTAACTGCTTGTGGAATTTAGTTCTTCTGTTGCATTTCTGGAATCATGACTACTCTATGCCAAGTGTAGATTTTTTTTTTTAACATGGCTAGTTGGAGTCCTATATGCCTCACTTACCTGTATGTCAAATTATTTCCCCCTTCTTGAGGAGTTTTCTGCCATTACTTCTGTGAACGGTTTTCTTATGTCATTTTCACTATCTTCTATTTCTTCATTGACTTCTATCCCTCTTAGTTATTCTTTTTTGTATCATCTAGCAGCTGCTGGTCCCTTGCTGTTTTTAAGAAATCTTTCTTTCGTAGTCATTAATCCCAAACCTGTTTTCTATATCTGCTATCCGGTCCTCACAATGGCTCATTCTGCTGAATAAACTTTCAATGGAATTTTTAATCTCCTGGATATCTGTTTTCACCTGCTTTATGGATTCCATTTTTTCCTATGCTAGGATTCCATCATATTTCTCAGCTCCTCTATTTTTTAAATCTGTGTATGCTCTAGAGTTATTAATCATGTCTTTCACTGTGTACACATTCTCTGTTGTTATCTGAGAAATTATTTCTGGTTTCATTTTTTGCCAGGTCCTCTTCCATTGCCAGTTTCATCTCTTTGCCCCTTGTGGTTGTCTTAAGTGATCTGGAAGTCTGGTTTTGAGACTTGTGAAGGTATTTCTTATTTCAATCAATTCAGTTTGCTGTGTCTTTATTGGGGTGATTCTTTGGGCTTCCAGTGGGCTTCAATTCTCATCAAGCCTCAAAGAGGCCTTTTCTCTCCTGCTCACCACTGTGCCAATACTTGGGATCAGAATAATGGCCTTCTGGATCCCTGTGCTGGGCTGTGGTCTGGATGGGCTTCTGGCTGCGGCCTGCACATACTTAGTGATGGTATCTGTGCTGTCCTCTGGCTTGGGCCTGCATGGCTCCACAGCTGTTTCTCAGGCAGGCCTTTGGCTGGGGCCTGTGCACCCAAGTTGTTGGTGTCTGGCAGGACCTCGGATGGGACCTGTGCACCCTCCTAATTCTGCTTTCTGGGCAGTCCTCCTTATTAAAGATTTTTGCATCTATGTTCATTGGTGAGATTAACCTACAGTTCTCTTTTTCAGTTGGATATTTCTCTGCTTTGTGGATCAGGGTGAAGCTTACTTCCAGGAATTAATTTGGGAGTATTGCTTCCCTTTCAATTTCATTCAAGAGTTTAAATACTAGTTGCAGTAGTTCCTCTCTAAATGTCTTGTAGCAGTGAAGTCATTAGGGCCCAGGCTTTTCTTAGTTGGTAAGTATTTAATTACATTTTCAATTACATTGGTTAATATTGGATCATTCACAATTTTTAGGTCATCTTCATTTGGCTTTGATAATTCATGCATATCTAGGAATCTGTCCATTTCTTCTTCATTTTGCATCTTATTGGCATATAGGTTCTTGAAGTAGGTTTTAATTTTCCTCTGGATTTCTGCTAGGTCTGTTGTAATTTCAACCTTTTAATTCTTAATTACATAGATTTGGGCCTTTTCTTTACTTTTTTTTTTGATAATGTTGACTATCTGTCAATTTTGTTTATTCTATTTATTTATTCTATTATTATTTATTCTTTATTTATTTATTTTTGGTTTTTTTGAGACAGGGTCTCACTATGTAAGTAAGACTGATCTGGAGCTCACTATGTATCCCAGGCTGGTCTTGAACTCACAGAAGTCCTCCTGCCTCAGCCTTCCGAGTGCTGGGATTACAGGTGTGTGCCCCCACACTGGCTCTAATTTTTTTCTTATTTGTTTTTGTTTGTTTGTTTGAATTTTGTTTATTCTTTCAAAGAACCAACTCTTGGCTTCATTGCTTCTTTGTATTGTTCTCTTAGTCTCCATTGCATGGATTTCTGCCCTAATCTTTATATTTCATCCCTTGTGTGAGCTTTGGGTTTCTCTTGCTCTTCTTTTTCTAGAAGCTTGAGGTTCAGCATCAGGTTGTTTAATTGAGCTCACTCTGTATTCCTAATATGAGAATTCACTGCTATGAATTTCCCTCATAAGACTGCTGCTCTAATTGTGTCCCATGGATTCTGATATGTTGTATTGTCTTTGTTAGTTAATTGCAGGAACTGTCTGATTTCTTCTTTAATTTCCTCTGTAACCCATTGGTTGTTTTGGAGTGTACTGTCCCATTTCCATGAGTTTATGAGATTCTTGCAGCTTCTTTTGCTATTGATCTCCAATTTCATCACACCATGGTATGATAATATACAGGTGGTAACTTCAATTCCTTTGCACTTATTTAAACATGTTCTATGAGTGAGTATGTGCTCTATTTTGTAGCATGATTTATGTGCAGCTGAAAAAGATGTTTAAGATTTTGTGGGGTGGAACATTCTGAATATCTGTTAAATTCATTTGTTCAAGAGTTTGAGTTCTAGTATTTCATTTTTTAGTTTTTGCTTGGTTGACATATGTATTTGTGGCAGTGGAATATTGAAGTACCTGACCACTACTGTATTAGTTCTTATATGAATTTTCATGTCCATTAATACTTGTTTTATATCGTTGGGTACACTAGTGTTTGGTGCATATATATTAATAATAGTTCTCTCTTTGTTGCCTTTTCAAGGATGTAGTGGCCTTCTTTGTCTGCCTTAATCAGTGTTGGTTTGAAATCCACTTGATCTGCAAAGATGATAGCTACTCCTTTCTGGGAGGTTCCTGTCACATGGAATATTGTTTTCCACCTTTTAACTTTTACTGTGTGAGTTTCTTTTTTGAAGTAAGTGTGTGTGTGTGTGTGTGTATGTGTATGTGTGTGTGTGTGTGTGTGTGTTTTTGAATGCAGCACATTGTTGGATTTTGCCAATCTTTTTTTTTTTTTTTTTTTGTTTTGGGAATTTAGACCATTAACATTCATGGTTGTAACTGATATGTATTGACTTTTCCTTGTCATGACTTTTCTTTTTGCTGGATTCTCTCCCTTTGCATTTAATTTTTTGCTGTTCCTGATGGATTCACTCTGTTGTGCTTTCTGAGGTTGTGATCCTCATTGTCTTTTACTAGGATATTGTTTAATTTTTTGGGGGGAGTGCTAGTTTGGTATTCATGAAGTTCATAAGTTGCTGTTTGTCATGAAAGTGTTTATTTACCCACCAATTTTGAAAGATTGTTTTGCAGGGTACATCAATGTGGGTTGGAGTTTGTTTTCCTTTAGCGTTTGAAATACATCACTCCACATTCTTCTTGCCTTGTGTATTTGTTTTGAGAATTTTTCTGTGATTCTGATGGGTTTTCCCTTGTATGTGATTGTTTCTCTTCTCTAACAGCTTGTAGAATTTTTTTTTATTGTTGGGTGACTGAAATCTTAACTCTTACATGCCTATGTGTAGATTTTTGTTTAACTATGGCTAATTGGAGTCCTATATGCCTCACTTTTTTATATGTCAAGTTCTTTCCTCCTATTTGGGAATTTTTATCCCATTATTTCTGTGAAAAGTTTTTTTTTATGTCATCTGCACTCTTCCTATCTCTTCAGTGACTCTGATCAGTTTTATATTATTCTTCTTTGCATTATCTAGCAGCTGCTGGATTGATTTCTCATGGTCCCTTACATGCCTTCTTATCTCAACAGATGCAGCCTGAGGTGCCTTTGTTGAGGTGGCTTTTTGCTTACCCAATACTCTTCAACTCTCAGCAAGCCACTAAGCAGCCTTTACTCTGTTGCTCACCAGTACACCAATTACTGGGTTTTAAATGGTGGTCTTCTGGATCCCTGAGCTGACCTGTTTTCTGAGTGGGCTTCTGGCTGGGGCCTGTGCATACTTGGGATGGTATCTAGGTATGCCTCTTAGTGGGGGGGTCCTATGTATCTGCTGTTGGATAGGAACTTTGGCTGTGAGATGTATACACCAGATCCTGTTGTCTGCATGGGCTTCTGGCTAGGGTCTCCATGAACTTATCAATGGTATCGGGATGAGCCTCTGTCTTTTGCTTGTGTGTCTGTGTAGTTCTTTTCCAGGTGGGCCGTTGGCTGTGGCCAATGGTATGCCAGGTCTCTGGTAAAGCTTGTGTGCCTATGCGGCTCTTTTCTATGTTGGCCTGTGTCTTGGGATGGAGTGCCCATGCCTCTAGGGTTGGGTCAGGGCCATGACTGGGATTCACCTGCATCAGTACCACTTTGGGCCACACATATCCCCAAGATCTGTGTATATTTACAGGTGGTATGGTGGGCCTCCATCTCAGAACTTGGGTTTTAATATGAATGGGTATAATCATTCTAACATTCTAAATGTACTTTATTGTTCCGAGAGAAGATGATCAAAGTATAGAATAAAGATATCTGTTGGCTTTTGTTGCATGCCAACTATCCTAAAGCACTGCAGTTTACAAGAAAGTTATTCTCTTAGCTTATGGTTGTGTGAGCCAGGACATTGAACTGTACTCAGTCATGTAGTTCTGAGTTCTACTGAACACACTCATGTGGCAGCATCAACTTTCAAGTTAGCTGGGAACAGGTTGGCCTATGATGGCTTCAGCTGGAATGGCTCATCCTTACCTCACTTCATCTTGGTTAAAACAGGCAACCCTGGGTTTATTAAAGTGGCAGAGGGAAAAATCACTGTATGTGTACAAACCTTGAATTCTTGGCTCAAAATTAGCATAATCACATGCCACAGGCCAAGGCAAATCAAAGTTCTAATCCAGACTCAATGGTGAAAAATTGATCTTTACCTGCAAAATCACTCGTAGCAGTTATAGACTCTCGATGAGAAAGATTTAAGACCATTTCTATAATCAATGTATTTGAAGAAATGTTTATAATTTTGCTAAAATTATTGAACCTTAAATGTTAACATCAGGAAAATAAAAATGTTATATATGGAATGGTGAAGAAAATAATGGGCCTTGATTATGAGTAAAAGGGTGATAAATAAGAAAATGAAAGTCTGGCATGAATAAAAAAATGGAATAAAAAAGCATTGAATCAATGTTTTTCCTATGTGTTATTAAGAACATTGAACAAATGATGTTTTATCTAATTGGACTCAGCAGAAATTAAGTCTACTATATATGCTTAGGTAAAGTTTCTGAATGGGAAAAACTCTACTCAGTTTAATGGTGTGTGATTATATTGAAATATTTGCAAAAGGGAGTCTAATAATTTCAATACATTCTTAATTATATAGTCTAATACATCATAGCAAAGACTATAGGTTAACTAATACTCATTTTCCTATAAGTAAATTAAAGTACTTCAATCGTTCACTAGTAAACAAAAATTGCTAAATGACAGTACCACCTACCTAATGACTGCCTGAGAATATAATTAAAATAGAGGGAAAGGAAATGATTTTATTTTTGATTTAGCTACATCTTTGAGCCTCTGTGAATAGCTTATTTTTGATACCAGCCACATTGGCATTTCTTAAATGAAAAAGAAAATCTGTCTTTGATAGAGGATTAGTGCTGCTTAGAGATTCATATGGAGAGATTCACTAGGGAAGAGATTTTAAATAGCTATTTAATAAATGTTTGGTATATTTCTTGGTACAGATAAACCATACTTAATGCTGAAAATTGATCTTGAATAATGCTTGTGACTAAATTTTACATGTATACTTAAGGTTATGTGAGTGCCCAGAGAAAAGCCGTTATGTACTGGTGCATTTCCTATTCTAATTTCTCTCAGTTTTAATAAGAAAGTAGGTTCTTGCTAACTAACAAAGATGGTTCCAATGAGCAAACTCCAGGAAAAGTATTCACATATGGAATGTGTTAAACTTGCATCTGTTTGTATGTGCTTACAGCTCACTATACTTCCTCTGGACTGAGCTAAATCTTCTCAAGTATATCAGCTTAGTTTTTCACAAGCCATCTCATTTATTCACTTATTTTCTCATTGCTTCATTATTTTGTTCTGTTTGCTATTTCTAAAGAATTCATAGGACTATATATTCTATTAAAATATAACTAACTATATTAGGGTTCTCCATGGACTAGTGAGTTTGACACATGAAATTATCCATCATAGATATCATTCATTTAGAGTCTTTATCTCTGCTTTCTAATAGCTTTTTTGAACTTTGGTAGATGTCTTCTGGAAGAGAAACTTTATCCTCCTTTACAGATCCAAAAGAGTAAGATTGTTGATAACCTAGGTGAACAGACTAATCATATCATAGATAGAGCAGTAGCTTCTCCAAATTCATCCTGTAGGGAAAGAGTTCTATTCATATATAAAATTTTATATGATGTTTACTTGCAACAATAAAATGTTAGCACAGGGGCAACCCAATTTCTGGTCCACCTTCTATCTCTTAGACAGAAGCTTTCTTTCCTTCAATAAATTTTTCCTACTCTTAACCTCTGCTGTTCCGAGAATTCATTCTTCAGTTTTAGAGAACATGAACTCGCATTTTGAATATCTAGCAGGTTTGGGAGTTACATCTCTTCCCCCTATGCTATTTTGGAGGTCTTCCACTGAGATTACCAGTTAGAGGTGAGAGTTTTCTTTGGTCTTTTTGCTTCATAGATTATAACTTGTTTCCTAGATTCTGGTTTTGTTTCATAAATTCTGGCCTTTGTTTTGGCTTTTGTTTTGGAAGTGTCTTAATTTTAAGTTTTGTGTTTTAAATGTTTGCAAATTTCTTGTTTTCCTTATGCATTGTGTTTTGTCAATGTTACATTTTATTCTTGTTTTGCATTGCATTTGGATTTAGTAGCTTAAAAATGTTGTAAAATGGGTCTGTTATTGCATCATCTCCGATAAAGACAGTTCAGGCCTTTATCTGTCCCTTATAGAATCATAAACAAACAGTGGTTATTCTGCTAGCTAGTAATTGCCTTTAGGGCAGCTGCCACTCTCAACGCAGAGGACAAATTTCTCCAGTTGCCCTCTGGTAAATCCTCACTCCCATTGATGTGGGTGGAACATTGACAAGATAGGCAATTAGGTTCTTTTCAGAGACAGAACTCTTATTGTGTGGAACTAGTGGAAACTGAGGTGACTACTGAGGGATCATACTAGGTGAACAGACTAATCATATCATAGATAGAGCAGTAGCTTCTCCAAATTCATCCTGTAGGGAAAGAGTTCTATTCATATATAAAATTTTATATGATGTTTACTTGCAACAATAAAATGTTAGCACAGGGGCAACCCAATTTCTGGTCCACCTTCTATCTCTTAGACAGAAGCTTTCTTTCCTTCAATAAATTTTTCCTACTCTTAACCTCTGCTGTTCCGAGAATTCATTCTTCAGTTTTAGAGAACATGAACTCGCATTTTGAATATCTAGCAGGTTTGGGAGTTACATCTCTTCCCCCTATGCTATTTTGGAGGTCTTCCACTGAGATTACCAGTTAGAGGTGAGAGTTTTCTTTGGTCTTTTTGCTTCATAGATTATAACTTGTTTCCTAGATTCTGGTTTTGTTTCATAAATTCTGGCCTTTGTTTTGGCTTTTGTTTTGGAAGTGTCTTAATTTTAAGTTTTGTGTTTTAAATGTTTGCAAATTTCTTGTTTTCCTTATGCATTGTGTTTTGTCAATGTTACATTTTATTCTTGTTTTGCATTGCATTTGGATTTAGTAGCTTAAAAATGTTGTAAAATGGGTCTGTTATTGCATCATCTCCGATAAAGACAGTTCAGGCCTTTATCTGTCCCTTATAGAATCATAAACAAACAGTGGTTATTCTGCTAGCTAGTAATTGCCTTTAGGGCAGCTGCCACTCTCAACGCAGAGGACAAATTTCTCCAGTTGCCCTCTGGTAAATCTTCACTCCCATTGATGTGGGTGGAACATTGACAAGATAGGCAATTAGGTTCCTTTCAGAGACAGAACTCTTATTGTGTGGAACTAGTGGAAACTGAGGTGACTACTGAGGGATCATGGCCAGGGATACTCTCTGGCAGATAGCCAAAGGCCCCTCAGAAGAAAGTAGCTCCCCACAGCCAATCTGAGTGATCAGCAGAAAATCTCCACATCTTGCCCTTTTTGGATTCCTCTGTGAGGTGAAAGGGAACTCTGTCAGTGATCATCAGAAATCCTCTGTCCCAGATTGATCTGAAACGATGCTATCAGAGCCCTTTCTTAAATGTGTTAAAGTTGAGCACCCCCTATGCTATTTTGGAGGTCTTCCACTGAGATTACCAGTTAGAGGTGAGAGTTTTCTTTGGTCTTTTTGCTTCATAGATTATAACTTGTTTCCTAGATTCTGGTTTTGTTTCATAAATTCTGGCCTTTGTTTTGGCTTTTGTTTTGGAAGTGTCTTAATTTTAAGTTTTGTGTTTTAAATGTTTGCAAATTTCTTGTTTTCCTTATGCATTGTGTTTTGTCAATGTTACATTTTATTCTTGTTTTGCATTGCATTTGGATTTAGTAGCTTAAAAATGTTGTAAAATGGGTCTGTTATTGCATCATCTCAGATAAAGACAGTTCAGGCCTTTATCTGTCCCTTATAGAATCATAAACAAACAGTGGTTATTCTGCTAGCTAGTAATTGCCTTTAGGGCAGCTGCCACTCTCAACGCAGAGGACAAATTTCTCCAGTTGCCCTCTGGTAAATCCTCACTCCCATTGATGTGGGTGGAACATTGACAAGATAGGCAATTAGGTTCTTTTCAGAGACAGAACTCTTATTGTGTGGAACTAGTGGAAACTGAGGTGACTACTGAGGGATCATGGCCAGGGATACTCTCTGGCAGATAGCCAAAGGCCCCTCAGAAGAAAGTAGCTCCCCACAGCCAATCTGAGTAATCAGCAGAAAATCTCCACATCTTGCCCTATTTGGATTCCTCTGTGAGGTGAAAGGGAACTCTGTCAGTGATCATCAGAAATCTTCTGTCCCAGATTGATCTGAAACGATGCTATCAGAGCCCTTTCTTAAATGTGTTAAAGTTGAGCTACAAGTTTGGACTGCTTTCTCTACTACTACTAAGACAGACCTCTAAACAAATATAAAATAAAACTGAATCTTTCATAGATTAAAAACTACCCAAACCTTCTCTACCCCTCCTAGGCATGGTCTTCATCATTTATGTGTCTAGGGGAGAAAAATGCCTTCGGAACACTGACTGTGGACATATAAAATGCTATATGGTTATTTTTTTGAAGTTAACCAGCATGAGCTTTATTTGGACTTTTTCTTTCTGCTGGTGAGTTAGAAACTCCCCTTAAACTTTTATCCAACTTGTTGGGAGTCCATTTGAAAACCACTCCTAGTCAGGTGACCACTCCTCTTTCCAGAAAGTCAGACTAAGTAAGGTAACTCACAACTGTTTTGTCTTACACTAGGGAAATGGTAATCAGTAACTTGCATTTGTGTATTTTATGTGCTAACTAGAATATGTGACTATTTAGTCAGCCTTTCTCTTCCTGTGTGTGTGTAAGGAATTGATAAAGGTGCCTTTACTATGTAAAATGTGGCTGCTAGGAAGATCTATGGGTTTCAAATACTTAGTGAATTTAAAATGGACCTTAAAGGAGCAGACTTGTCTTGATGCTAATAAAAGTTGCCTAAAAGACTGGATAGACAATAGAAATTTCTCAGATCTTTCTCTACCCTAGGACCCAGGGCAGAATCTCTGAATTAGCATCTATGGAGGTGATCAGTTTTTCAGGAAAATTGCCCTATTTTCTTCTCTCTCTTTCAAGGAATTAAAAAGCAGTGGTTTGAATCTCTTGGTTTGCTAGTGATACTTCTGTAAACATGATTGTTATAGCTAAAGTCAGTTGTAACTTGTGCTTTGAGAGTACTTACTGGAATAAGGATATGGTTTACCTAGGAAAATAAGATTACACATGGTAAAGGTAGATAGTCCAGGCAGATTTTATTTTCTGGTTCTCTCTGTAGATGGCAGCCACCTACCCTGGAGTGGAATAAACCTTGGGGACATCATAGGAGGCAAGGGAATTAAGCAGAGACTTATGGGATGGGATGCCATATTATTGTCTTATTTCAGATTAGGTACTCCATATCTGAACCTTGTACTCCTTTGGAATGTGTTAAGGAGTAATTTAGTATTTCTCTACAACCACATGTGGTGTGTAAACATCCTAAAGCCAAGTACACAGGGGAAAGTACTATGATGCTATTTTACAATAAGAATTATATTAAAAAATATATGTTCAAAATCATTTTAGGTTGAGATTTTCTTTACATTAAGAAGTAATTCTTGCTGTGTTGAAGAACTCCTGATTTTAATTGTCCTTCTATATGTGAGATAGTTGAGACTTTGTCCTTGTGCCATACTTAAGGGCACTTTTTTGTCCCTTCTCCACTGCCCTGTCCCTGAGAAATAACACAGTTCTCAATAGTATTCAAATCAAGACACTTCCCTCTTCTGTGGCTGCTGGATTTTAAGACAAAGCTTCCAGAATGGTGAATTTTCCTTTCCTAGAATCCTTCCAGAGTAAAACTGACATTCACTTATTTCTGGACCATCAAAAGAAAGAAAAAAAAAACATCTAGGCTTGATCCCAAAACTCCTGAATGCTAAATGTAAGTTTTAGTCCATATGTATCCGTCTTTCAGCCCTCAGGTGAAATTAGAGAATGAAAAGAACAGCTAACCTGGCTCTGGTCACTTCCTTGTACCTCTAGTCTGCTACCACTGGCATTGGATGAGGTAATCTAAGGGACACCTTATTTTGGGCACAGAACAAGAGGGATAGATGGATATGCCTTCTTTCCCTTTGTTTTTTTCAAAATAGAAAAAAAATGGTCCTAGGTAGACATCTGTAACATAATAGGTTGGAGCTTTGGCAGGCCTTCTTCTCTCACTGCATGGAATTCATACTTATCTCCAAGGAGTGTCACCTGTTCTCTTCTACATACAAACCTGGCCTAAGTGAGCACCCAATAGAGACAGTTAAAATTACAATAGTCTGTCCCTTTAGAGAAGAATAGTCATATGTGGCTATCAGCAACCATGAGAAGCCTGTGTAACTAAGTATTCCAGCCAGATAAACTGTCAGATTAGTTCCCATCTTAGAACTGTTTTTGCTTTCACATGTATAGAGATTTTTATTCCTTATTATTCTTTTATTTTATTTCTAACTCTTTATATTCCATTTTATTCTTATTACAAAAGATCTCTCTTAATTGATCTACAAAGTTCTGATATCTTTTTTATAATTACAAAACTAAAAATTATAAAAGTTTTTATAATTCTACTTGACCAAATAAATCTGACTGCACTCTAGTTTATAAAAAGTTGTGCGTGTGCATGTGAACCTGTTTGTGTGTGTGTGTGTGTGTGTGTGTCTTTCTGTCTGTCCAACTTGTTGCAACACATACAGCTGTTTTGTTTGCGCTTTTTGTCTTTTGGCATTTTGGATTTATTAAGATGTTTGCCTGTAACTCAGGTTGACTTATAGATAAATGTCACTAAAGACATGTTTCCCCCAGGTTGCTGGATGATCCAAATAATATCAACTGGTTTTACAAATACAGTACATATTGTTTTCTATATATTATAACTCAGGAATCTTTTATTGGTCAAAAATAATTTGTTAATTGTTATGATCTGGTTCTCATGGGTCATCTAAAAATTTGTTAAAATAAAAAAGACTCTTGGTTTTAAGAAAACTACTGGACAGGACTCCCCTTGGTGAATAAAGGATCAGCTGCCTGGAAAAATTTATTCCAGCCTTAATTCACAAAGTGGACCCCAATAATTTCAGTAGATTTGTGGAAAATACATTGATAAATAATAATTGTTATGATCTGGTTCTCATGGGTCATCTAAAAATTTGTTAAAATAAAAAAGACTCTTGGTTTTAAGAAAACTACTGGACAGGACTCCCCTTGGTGAATAAAGGATCAGCTGCCTGGAAAAATTTATTCCAGCCTTAATTCACAAAGTGGACCCCAATAATTTCAGTAGATTTGTGGAAAATACATTGATAAATAATATTGTAATACGTTTAGCAGTATATATGTTTAAACACATGGTAAAGGTAGATAGTCCAGGCAGATTTTATTTTCTGGTTCTCTCTGTAGATGGCAGCCACCTACCCTGGAGTGGAATAAACCTTGGGGACATCATAGGAGGCAAGGGAATTAAGCAGAGACTTATGGGATGGGATGCCATATTATTGTCTTATTTCAGATTAGGTACTCCATATCTGAACCTTGTACTCCTTTGGAATGTGTTAAGGAGTAATTTAGTATTTCTCTACAACCACATGTGGTGTGTAAACATCCTAAAGCCAAGTACACAGGGGAAAGTACTATGATGCTATTTTACAATAAGAATTATATTAAAAAATATATGTTCAAAATCATTTTAGGTTGAGATTTTCTTTACATTAAGAAGTAATTCTTGCTGTGTTGAAGAACTCCTGATTTTAATTGTCCTTCTATATGTGAGATAGTTGAGAATTTGTCCTTGTGCCATACTTAAGGGCACTTTTTTGTCCCTTCTCCACTGCCCTGTCCCTGAGAAATAACACAGTTCTCAATAGTATTCAAATCAAGACACTTCCCTCTTCTGTGGCTGCTGGATTTTAAGACAAAGCTTCCAGAATGGTGAATTTTCCTTTCCTAGAATCCTTCCAGAGTAAAACTGACATTCACTTATTTCTGGACCATCAAAAGAAAGAAAAAAAAAACATCTAGGCTTGATCCCAAAACTCCTGAATGCTAAATGTAAGTTTTAGTCCATATGTATCCGTCTTTCAGCCCTCAGGTGAAATTAGAGAATGAAAAGAACAGCTAACCTGGCTCTGGTCACTTCCTTGTACCTCTAGTCTGCTACCACTGGCATTGGATGAGGTAATCTAAGGGACACCTTATTTTGGGCACAGAACAAGAGGGATAGATGGATATGCCTTCTTTCCCTTTGTTTTTTTCAAAATAGAAAAAAAATGGTCCTAGGTAGACATCTGTAACATAATAGGTTGGAGCTTTGGCAGGCAGGTTTCACTTTAACTTGGTCTTAAAACCCTGCAGAAAAGAATAGCCAAAAGAGGTATAAAGTAATGCCATAATAAAAAGCTAGATGTAAAAAGGGTCTCCAGTCACCGACCCCTCCTGGCAGTTTCCAGCTTTACCAGTAGCTGCCCATGATTATGGGTCATTAGGAAAAACTGTGGTAAAATGTATAAGTGCTCAGCTAGAATTTTATATTTCTTTGCAAAATTTGTTCTTCAAATTGTCTCATTTTCCAGTTAAAACTAGAGAGATTTATGGCAAAGTATCAGGCTTATAGATAACCCCTATCAATAAAACCCCTAATCTAAGACTAGCAGGTTCAATCACTGTTTCAATTTCTAAGTGTGACTTTCTCCCCAACCTGCCCTTTCATTATAGTGTGCTCATACTTAGATTATGCGTACTCTAATTTCTTAAAAGTTTTGTTTATTCTTGCCTAGAGGCTGCCAAACTCCTAGCAGCCATACAAATGGAACCAATGACAAATGGGCTAGACTTCTTTTACTGGGATCCACCAGATTGACCTTGTAAACCACGCATAACTGCTGAACTATACAATATGACTTCTATGTTGGATTCTAAAGTCCCCTGGACCTTCTTTTTATCCTCTTTGTGGGCTATATTCATAGCAATCCATCTGACCTTATAATTTGGCTCATGCATTCTTAACTATTTCTTTGGCTTTGTCTTCTACAGACTTAAAAGCTAGGCAGCTGCCAAGATGACAATGTCTGGCACCTATCAAAGGTCTTTAGATAGATCCTCTGTTGAGTAACTGACTGCTGATCACAACTATGGCCCTCTTCAGCTGGAAGTAGCCAGAGCTGTCTTTGCCCCTCTTCCCCTTTCAGCAGTTGGGGTACTTCTTCAGAGAGGGGAATATTGCAGATAGGTAAATTTATTAGATATTTTTAGGCAGTTAGAGAGGAGCCAACACAGCAAGGAGTCAACATGGAGGACAATCATGGCACATTCACTGAAGGGCAGAATTGCAAAAAGGAGAGAAACTACTATAGCCTTGTGCTTCCCCTGGGGATGAATAAGTGTAAGTCACCCGGTTGAGGTCCAAGGTCTTCACCCAGCCTTTCCAGGAAATATCCCTGACCCCCAACCTTACTGAACATCCTTGTAAGCTTGCTATGCGACTTGCTCCCCCATTTGAACCCCACTTAATCAATATTACCTGGGTGACTGTACTTGTAATCTTATTGGTTGGTCATTGTTCTGCCCCAACTCACGCCCACCTGTAATTTTCCACTGGGTCTTATAGTTTTGTCCCACTTTGTACTCACCTCACCACATGGCTTTGCTGAATAAAACATCTTTGAAACATCTTTGAAAACATCTTTGAAAAGGGCAAGCAACACACTTTCTGGTCCCCCTTCTGTCTCTCTTAGACAGAAGCTTTCTTTCCCTCAATAAAATTTTCTACTCCTAAATAAATAAATAAAACCTTAGCACAGAACATGGGAATCTGTGCTTTAAAATACCAAATGTTAAGTTAGATTCACTCATAGGAAAATAGATACATTTTGAAGATGTAATCCTAAGTGAAATAAATAAGCCACACATGTGTAAATACAGAATAGTTTCCCTGGTGTGAAAAACTATAATAGTACATAAGATCCTAATGAGATAATTAATAATGTGAAATAGGAGGAAAGTGCTAAAGGTGTAGGAAAAGTGGGAAGGGTAGGGGAAAGGGAACAAGGGAAAAGAAAAAAATATATAAGAAAATGAAAAAAATGGAAATAAAGTGTTTGTAAATGGGGAGGGAAAGAGGGGATGAAGAGAGGGAAGGGACAAGGGGAAAAAATGAGAACCAAGATCTGTCATGTAGAGGTACAAGCTCCCAATAATGAATGTAACTGTACTGTATACCTAAAATATACCAATAAACTCAATTAAAAAATACATAAAATAAAATACCAAATGTTGGCAGTTTGAATCGCGGTGTGGTGGAGTAGTAGCGGTGGGCCCGGCTGCGTGTTGGACAGGCCTGTTCACTGCTTGCGTGCTCGCGCCTCAGTGGAATTGGAAATGGCTGGTGGGAAGGCCAGGAAGGACTCCAGAAAGGCCAAGACAAAGGTGGTTTCCCGCTAGGAGCCGGCTGGCCTGCAGTTCCCCGTGGGCTGCATCCACCGACACCTGAAGTCCAAGACAGGCTACAGCATGGCCATCCTGGAGTACCTCACTGCGGAGGTACTGGAACTGGCGGGAAATGCATCCAAAGATCTGAAGGTGAAGCGCATCACCCCTCGCCACTTGCAGCTTGCCATTCGTGGTGAGGAGGAATTGGACTCGGTCATCAAGGCTACAATTGCTGGCGGTGGTGTCATCCCACATGTCCACAAGTTTCTGATTGGGAAGAAAGGACAAGACTGTGGAAAGGATGCCTGGATTCCTCACTCTCTCGGGACTAAATACTCTTTAACAGCTGTCCAGTGTGGTGATTCCAGTGGACTGTATCTCTGTGAAAAACACAATTCTGCCTTTTTGTAATTCTATTTGAGCAAGGTCGAAGTGTTATTAGCTTTCCAACCTACCAAATTTCTGCATTCGAGTCTTAACCATATTTAAGTGTTACTGTGGCTTCAAAGGAGCTATTGATTCTGAAGTAGTGGGTTTTGATTGAGTTGACTGCTTTTAAAACTGTTTTGATTTTAATTGTGATGCAGAAGTTATAGTAACAAACATTTGGTTTTGTAGACATTTCTTTTCACTCTGGTGGATGAGTTCAATAAAGGTCATATTCCCTCTCCCCCAAAAAAGATACCAAATGTTTCTATTACATGTTTTTTTTTTCCTGTTCACTATACATAATAAAATGATGCCAAGTGCTTCACAATTCTTTTAGGACAAGTCTAGCATCAATGTAACTGAAAGTAAAAAATTATGTCTCTGAAGTTAATCTGGCTGTTCCATTTACTATAGTTTCTTGAACATGGGAGAGTTATTTTGAATATATATGTCATCATTTCTTTGACTAAATGGAGTCAATGAACTGTATGACTATGGGCTTAATTATAAAATTAAACTCTTCCAGATTTAATTTCATCAAAAAAATAATAATAGAATACTTCTTAAATTAATGCTGAAAACTAAAGTGTAATCACACATATAATGTATCTCCAGTCTTAGAAGTCTGCATTATGATTATCACAATTAATAATTGCTTTTGATTATAATTATTATTAAAACCAATGACTGAACACTGTGATACACCCACATATTCAAAGGTCATCATCGAATTACAACATGCCCTTTAGTATTTTCTGCTCCTAATATTATAAAATATTGTAACATTTTATTGCAGTTTTGCTGCATATATCACAGTTTTCATTAATATTGGTTGAAAAGTGAGATCTCTAAAAATTCATAAATTATATTTTTTAAATGTTTAAATAATTTGAAAATTTAGGTCTTCTGATCCTTTACCAATATACTACCTCCTGGACAATATCTTATTGCACTCATCGCATGCTATTCATCTTCTTTCCTGTCCTTACCATCTCCTGCCTTTTACCTGGGTGCTACTTACTCCTCAGCTCTCAACGCCTTTACTCTTTCTATGATTTTTTAAATACCTTTCCTGCCTTATGATCCAGGTGTTCAGAACTTGAACTCCCAGGTAACCTCACACTTCAATTATAATGGCAATTAAATGCTCTTTCCTATGTGCTAGTGTCATCTTATTTCTGATGTCAAGTCACAAAGATAAAAATTATGCTGTTAACCATCTATCATACTGAGGTCCTGAAATGTGGAAGATTCTTAGAGAGTATATACTTGATTGAAATGTACACATTTCACTAAAGTTGATCACAAACCATAACTGTCTAAAAAATGTTTTTCAATTAATACTCTAGGAGATCAAGAGAAAATCATACATGTATGAAATAAACAATAAAAGTAGATCTATTATTTTAACCATCACACTTAATTATAAATAGTACTTTGCCATCATCAAGAGCAAGTTACTTTTTAGAGAATGATGTACAGTATTTGGAGACATTCTATGTATCTGCAGTAGAAACAAAGCCACATGGTGTTAAATTTGGCTCTTCATACCCAAAGGTACCAAATTTTGATCAAAAATCAAAAATTCAACTTATATGAGATTACCTTTTAGACAATAACTATACTTTTGAATAATTACTGTAATAATCTTTTCTTAAGACTTTCTGCAAACTTACCCTTTTCTCTAAATATTGTGACACACCAGTAGTAAAAAAGACCTCAAAAGAAGCCATCTTTTTTTTTTCAGCTTTAATTGAGTTTATTGGTACATTTTAGGGATACAGTACAGTTGCATTCATTGTTGGGATCTTGTACCTCTACATGACAAGTCTTGGGTCTCATTTTTTCCCCTTACCTCTGCCCTCCCTTCACCTAAGTGAAATAAATAAGTCACACATGTAACATGTGTAAACCGAATAGTTTCCCTGGTGTGAATAATCTGCAACAATGCATAAGATTCCAATAAGATTACTGACATTTAGAAATGGGAAGAAAGGGCTGGGGATTTAGCTCAGCGGTTTGGTGGCCTGCCTTGCAAGCACAAAGACCCAGGCTCAATCCCCGGTACCAAAAAAAAAAAAACAAAAAAACAGAAATGGGAAGAAAGGTGCTAAAGGTGTAGGGAAGGTGGAATGGGTAGGGGAAGAGTAAAAAGGGAAAAGAAAAAAATGTGAGAGAATGAAAAGACGAAAATAAGGTGAAGTGAAAAGAAGCCATCTTAATCAGTGTGGCACAGTTTTTTTTTAAATAATCTATTATACCCTTCAAAAAATTAGTTGAATTTATATTTTATCATTTAATGAATAAAATTCTAATGTTAAGATATTCTCCAAATAGTTAACAATTTGACATCCATTCACTTTGTTACAAATTTAACCTGTAGTCCTGACACTCAGGTATATTTTCTTATAATATATAATTCTTTCCAATTAGAACTATTTGTGATTAAGTATAAGTTAGAGTAGCTTCAATATATTCTAAAGCATGTAATCTAGATCTGTTTTTAAGGTTTAGACTTCTGATTCTAAGGTCATCCTACTGTGATTTGTTCATTGGATAGGCTTGATAACTGTATTGTTCTAGGACTATTTAGCAGAGAGACAAAAATACAAAGTAATTGATGAGAGAAGTTTTAATATAGCAGTTATTGAACTACAGTGCAGTAGTAACTTTACAGACATAGAGAGCTTCCTGAAGGGTATTCTAGAATGGGGCAAGAGTGCCTAAGGAGAAACAACTGAGGCCAAGTTTCTCACAATAGCTGGCATTCAGAACTTCTTGAGAAAGATGTGTTTATGATCTACTGGATGGCAGCAAAGCTCTTTCAGGCTGATCTTAAATATCTCTGTTTTTACTTTATGCACAATAAGAGGTTTTACAGCACTATCCTCCTTCAAGAAGCTGCTTCCTCTGAGAACTCTGTGTTGTGTGCTTCTTTGTTTTTCATTATGAAGGAACAGAAGAGCAAGAGAGAGATAAATTCACTTTGAATTTCTTCAGTATAAATAACACATCCCTCCAGCTTTTCTTGTCATGCTCTATTGCAAAAATTATTCATTTAATACCACCAATAAGCTTTTAGGGCAGTGATAAGGTAAGGAATGTACAAACATTTGGTGAACACTGATAGTCTCTATCACAATCTGTCAAATGTATAAATTACTTCTGATGCTTCATCATGCATAATAAATTAATCAAGTTAAATAAGACTGAGAGCCATGCTATAAGGTTATGGATACATGTGGTATTTTCATAACATGGGAAAATCATTGTTTAACAAAAAAGCAAGACACCAGGGTTGTTTTCTAGATTATATTTTGGGGTTTTAATGATCCTGAGCTGTTGTTTATTACAAAGCATTTCTGATGGGAATATCAATAAGTAGAGGTTTAGTTACTTATTTCTATGAAAAAATAGGTTGTAGCCTTTTCTGCTTAAATAAGTGACAAAAGGGAATGATTTCCAAATTGCAAACATTTTGGGGAATGATTAAAAAGCTGTATTTTCAGTAATACACATTAACTTCAAACTGTTCCAATGAAGGAATTTGTGAGCAGGGAGCTGCTAAATAGAAACAAACTAAAATGAAATAAAGAAACGTATATATTCTAAGTTTGCAGTATACGTGTGCCTAGAATGTGTTTTACTGCTGGTGTCTGGCCTACAGATTCATTGGATCATGTTTTATAAATCAAAGACTAAGCCCCTCAGTAGACATCTTCTCAGTGGCAGAAATATAAAGAGCTATATGTATTTTTACCACCACTAAAGTACCTATGGTATATTTAGAGTATCTGAAGATATCATATCTAAAAAAAGTCAAGTTGACAAAACATTTTTGTCTAGAAAAATAACTAATATATATATATATATATATATCATATTAGTACTACTTATGAGAATGGTGACATTTTTCTTTCTTGCTTGCATTTTTTGTGCAATTAAAGTTTTGCAATGTTTCTATTTTACAGTAAACATGTGTTATTTTATAATTGGAAAAAGAGACAGATGCTTATTCTGGCATGTACCATATATGCTTTTAAATTATCTGACCTATATCAGGAGAATCATATAGTTTTACTGATTACATGATACAAGGGATCTTATTAAAACCAATAATGCTACTTTGAAGTTTTTATAAAACAATCGCAAATTTAAAATTTACTAATGAATGTTTCATATGAATGTCAACTACCATCACAGTATATGTTCAGATTAATTTTGTCTCTATGTACATGAGGAAGACAATGGTTTTAAAATATTACATTATTCCATCTTAACAATGGAACCTCATTGCAGTTATTTATGCCACATTTATTCTACAGTGAAGTTTTACAGTGCTATCTGAAATGTTTATTTTACTATTTATATTTTGGGGGAATTCGCATAGCTTTGATGGTCATTGGAGTAGGATGCTTTTAAATGTATTACATTCTTAAATAAATTATTTTATATAAAAATTCTAAACACCTTGTATATTGCATTTGTATTATGCAAATTTACTGAACTAAACATTTTGAAGTTGTACTAATATAATCTCTTTGGTTCTCTTTGTAGGCAGGCACATTTTTGGAGTATAATGGTAACAGGTTGTTTCTATCTAATCATTATCTATTTCTTCTCTTGTGTCTGAAAGTCTTTCTAGTAAAAGTAAGTGCTTATTATGGTTTTACTGATCTCCTGTGCTCTTGGGAATTTCATTACCGTTTGGTCCTTAACTATAAAATTTTTGTGGGATCTTGGTCTGTATTTTTATAAGGTTATATATTTACTTTATATTCGAACTTAGCCAAGAGTTTTTATCATTCATTTCTTTAATATTCATATCTTTTTATATTTTAATCTCTATAAACCTAGAATAAGATTCTATTTGTTTGGCCTATATTATTTCTTAAGTACATGCCTGGATTTGTTTTATTATTATTTAGAACATTCATTACTATGTGAAATTGACTTAGAATCATCAAAGATCATATTATTTTATCTAGTTTAATTTAAAGAAAGTACCAACATAAAAGAATTTTGGATCCTGTCCTGTTTCCTTTCATTCAAAAACAGTTGCACAAGGGTCTAGTCATTCTTTCAGAGTTTGACAGATACACTTCTAAAATACATGAAAATAAAGCTTATAAATAGCATATATAATTGAGTATTGGTTCAATATTTATGACAACTGTTTGAGGGCTTAGTAAATTGGAGACTGAAAGCCAAATATAGCTTACTACCGCTTTTTGCAAGTAAAGTTTGCTGGAGAAAGACCACACTCAATTTTTACATATTGTGTATGATTACTTTCACAGTATAATAGAAAATTGAATAGTTGTGTCAGAAATTGTATGACCTGCAAGGTTAAAATATTTATTTTTGGTCTTTTATAGGGAAAGTTTTCTAAACCTTTATCTAATCAATTTTAAATTTATTTTAGAAATTATTCCTAGTAATTACTGAATTGGTATTATTTTGCTGATCCTATTAATTGGAATGTCAGTCATATGACACCATACTCATATTATTTTATAATATAAAATATATAAATTCTTTGATAATCCCTAATATCATTCTAAATATTTTATATGATTAATTTTGTTTATTCTTTTCATGAATTGCTTAGAGGCTCATTTTGTTTATTTTATAATTCAGAAATTTGGGGGATATCCAAAACCTAGCAGGAGTGCACATTTCTTCCAAACAAAGATTAGTCCTTAAACCAAGCATGGTGACACACGCCTGTAATCCTAGCACTCTGGGTGTCTGAGGCAGGATAATGGTAAATTAAAGCCAAGCCTTGGCATCTTACTGAGTTAATGAAACCCTGTCTCAAAATGAAAGTTTGGGGATACAGCTTAGAGGGAACTCACTGCATTCAATTCCCAGCACTTCAAGGAATGAGATTAGCTTTCGATATATTATTCTGTCACTGAGATCAAAGCTAATTAATATAGTAAGCCAAAAGAAGGCAGGCACAGACCTGAACTTGAACTTCTAATAAGCCATCTTATTTAAAGTGTGACTTTGAACTAATTAATAACTCTTCTGAATCCTAGTATTCTTCTTTGGGTTATAAGCGTTGAAACAGTTATCAACAGTTCCCTACTAGGCTGTTTTGAACCTAGTATGTGATTTAAATCTAAATGGACTTAGAAGTCTCAAACTGATTAAGATCCACACAGATAAAAAGTAGGAGTCATCCTCTTCTTTCCTGTCAGCTTTTCTGTACAAGTCCATTAACCAATCCTTCACAGAAGAGGGTAGCAAAGATGTAGAAGTACCCTTTACTTGATAAAAGGTGGCAGATATGTTTAGCAGGGATCTGTCAGGCCAACTATGGGGAAACCAAAGGGTATCAATACTCTGGATGATCAGCTAGGACCAAATTGACTTCTAATAAATTGAAACTTTGACTGGAACCCGCTAGAAATGACACTTTACGTATCTTCTAGGTCCTGTTGTGCATGTCCCAATGCATATGGAACCCATCTAGTTTGTGAACCCTTATTTTGCTCCCATAGAGCTCCTTGGCACTGACAATGGATGACATACTTAAACTGGAGGTTAGTGGCTTCTGTGTGATGACTGCCATTTTACAAACTTCCTCTTTATTTCTCCCCTCATCATAGTTCTTTATCTCCTCTACATCTATTCTCCTCTCTTCCCCATCTTTACAGTCTCTGGCTAGGGCTTGGACTGCAAAAGTTTCTCACATTCACCTTACAGCCTTTTGGAATATGAAATCCAAGAATAACCCTTTGTTTCTACGATCTCATGTAACCCCCTTTCTGTGAACAGGGCCAGCAAATGACTAGCTCAGTAAGAAACTGGTGAGAAGCTAGAAGTAAATACTAAGAATAGAAACCTCATCAATTAATATTTGCAAAGCATTGTACTCCCTCAGGATTGAAGGAAGCAGTACAGCGACAACATCTGGATGAGCACTTAGCACACAGCAAGTCTCATTGCAACATCCGCTTCCTATTTTAAATGGCAATGTTTCACAGGATCTGTTATAGTGTCCTGGCTTTTGTCTACATCTTGCCTAAAATCTTGAACTCCATCCTTTTCATTTATATTTAGGTATCTGTTAACTGCCCCCTGCAAAAGTTTTCACTCAACTTCCTTTACCAGTTTGTCTTCCATTTTCACACCGAGGAACACAAATAGGTGCATTTATGCATGAGCAGGTTGTGGTGAGGATAAGAAATACAGATTATTGTAAGATGAGGTGAAAGGTCTTTCCTAGTTGTCTGCAGTGATAGTGAGGAGTAAAGCCACAGTTGTTTGGGAAACAATTCAGAACAACTATAGACTATGTAAACAATAAATTTAGAGATTTGGTAACATAATGAAATTATCCCAAATTTAATACAAAATCAGCTAGATAGAAATTTTCCATGAGGTGTACATTTATCTGAATGAACACATATTTTTGCATGTGGTGAAAATTATAACACAAACATGAAAACTTATTGCAATATTATTTAATGGATAAATAATTTTCCCTGTAGGAGGCAGTTATTCTGATTCTTAGCATTTGGATTTGCTGGTCACTTCTCACAACATGAAAGGAAAATAATACAATTTCCTTAAATGTGCTTAAGCTACAATGATACCAGCAGTCTCTGCATTGATTATTTGGGTGATTAAATGTGATAATCCACTAGAGAATGTGGGCAAAGCAGCTAATACATATAGTGGAGGTGTTTTGACTACTTATTGGTTTTGTAGTACTACAGATTGAAACTAGAATCTTTGCACTAAACTATATTCCCATCCCTTTTTAATTTTGAGAAAGTGTCTCACTGAATTGTATCATGCTGGCCTTGTATTTGTGATCCTCCTATCTCAGCTTCAAAAACAGGTGGAATTAGAGGCCTGTGCCACTACCTTCAGCACGAATTACATTTAAAGTAATTATTGATATAATTGTGTTTATATCAGTCTTTCTTTTGTTTTTTTCTATGTTCTAGTCATTCTTTTCTGTTGGATGATTCAATATTTCTTTTTTATTATTTTATTTAAAGCAGTTTCATTAATACATGTTTGCAATACATAATTATTACATTTATTGTGCAGAATGGATACATAAACATAACATCTCAACCCTTTTTTTCTCCTTCCCTTCATCCCCTTTTTATTAGTCAGCATCAGCTTCATTTATTTATCTTGTAAAATATTAGGAAGCTAATTATCATATGTACAGATTAACAACCAGATGAATAGGTCAAAGAACATACAAAATATGTAAGACAATTACACTAGATCAAAGTACACTATTTGATACATTGCCCATGCTGGATTACAATAACTTTTATTCTTTCTTGCTCTTTTTTCCTCTTTAATTTCACACTTTATTTAATTATTGTATTTTTCATTTAGGAGAAATCACACAATTTAAGCTTGTGTGTCTGACTTACTTAATATTATGGTTTGAGGTTCAGCCATTTTCCTACAAATGACTCAACTCTATCCTTCTTTACAGCCAAGCAACACTCCATTGTGCTTGAGTGCTGCATTTTCCTTGTCCATTTATCTGTTGAGGAAAATACAGGCTGTTTCCAGGATTTAGATATTATGTGTTATGCTGCTATCAACCTGAGTGTGCACATATCACTGTGAAATGATGTTTTCAATTCTTTTGGAAAGATACCCAGAGGGGAATAGCTGGGTCAAATGGGACCTCTAATTCTAGTTTTTTGAGGTATCTGCATACTGATTTCCACAGTGGTTCCACCAGTCTGCACTCTCACCAACAGAGGATATGGGTTTCTTTGTCTCCACAGCCCTGCCAGCATTTTTCACTGGTTGATTTTTTTTATCATAGCTCTTCTTTCTGAAATAAAATGGAGTTTCAATGTTACCTTAATTTGCATTTCTTGAAGGACAAGCAATACTGAACAGTTTTTTATGTCTTCATTGGACATTTGTGTTCCTTCAACTGGGTGATTTTATTTTTTTTTCAGGTGACTTATTAGCTATAACTTTTTTTTTTGCAATTTTAGTGGTTAAGGGGATGGTATGCATCTTTAGTACGTCAGTGCTTCAAACAGCAATCATTTTACATACTGAATGAGAACCTTACCACAGTGTATTTAGAGGGCTTTCTTTATAGGGTTTGTTCTATTATATATTTTATTTTTCCATGTTATAAATGCTACTACAACACCTTATATTTTTGCTTTAAACAGTCAGTTGTCTTTTAAAATGGTTTAGTAATAATAAAAAAGTCTTTATGCTTACCCAGTTATTTTTGGTATTCTTTCCTTTATAGATCCTTGTGTCCATCTGTCATCAGTTTTCCTATGCACAAGGATTTTCTTCAACATCTACAGTGCTCATATGCTTGCAACAAATAGTTTCTGCTGATACTGTATGGAATTTCTATTAGTTATTATTATTTTGTTAAATACTTTCACACTGTAAGAGTTCTAAGCTGGCATATTTTTGCTTTTAAAATATAGCACCACTCTCTTGTTTATAGTATTCTAATAAATCTGTTTTTATGGGCATCTGAAATGAACAGACATTTCTCAGATAAAAAAGTAAAACAGGAAATAAATATATGAAAAAATGCTCCACATCACTGGTCATCTGAGAGATGCAGATGAAAACAACACTGAGATTCCACCTCACCCCAGAAAGAATGGCTGCTATCAAGAAGGTGAAATAGGAAGAAAAGTGCTAAAGGTGTAGGGGAAGTAAGAAGGGTAGGGGAAAGGAAATAAGGGAAAACAAAAAAAAAAAGAAAAAATGGAAATAAAGTTTTTGTAAATAGGAAAGGGAAGAGGGGGTGAAGGGACAGCAGGGGTATGGGGAAAAATGAGAACCGAGACCTGTTATGTAAAAGCACAAAATCAAATTGATAAATGTAACTGTACTCTATACTTAAAAAGTTCCAATAAACAATGAGAAAAAAGAAATCTATTTTTTTATTCTGATAACAAATCTATTTTATGTCTGTACATAAGCTTTCTTTTTCTTTGAGAATATTTAGGACTTTTCTCCTGAATTTATTCCAAGATATTTGATTATAACCTAAATCTGTAATTTTCTTATTCTTTGAGATTGAGTTTCTTAGATATATGTATTTGTACTTGCTTTCAAATTTAGACATATTGACTATTTTTTCTTCAACTAACTTATTTCATTGTATGTATCTCCTCCCTTGATAGACTCCAATTTCTGTTTCTTTGCATGACTGGTAAATTCTAATCCGAAGCAACATATTACAAATTATCTGTGAATACTATATATTTTTGGCTTTCCTCTAATTCTGACTCATTATTTCTTCTCAATTTTAGTTGTTTCTTGGAAAAGGTGTGTTCTTCTTTAGTGAAGCTGTGAAGACTTTTTAGACAAGTGCAAAGTCATACTTTGTGTAGGGCTTACACATACTTTGTGTATCCCTTACTACTGGATCAAGACTTCTGAGTATTATACCCACCACTATAAATTTTGAAATTTCTCAGTTTGGCTAGTGGGAAGAGGCACTATTTCTAGTTCTCTGTGAATGCTGGGTACTGTTTCCTCAAATTTTTTTGCTGTTCTTTGCCTTAAATTAGTGTGATCAAATATAGGAACTGGTCAATATTTTGCTTTGCACTTTCTGGAGACCTGTATTTAGCTAGAGTTTTCTCTGTGTGGTTCTTTCCTCCTCAGTACTCTTACATGAACTCAGTCCACCTTGGGCCCTCCAGACTTTCATTATAGTCTTCTCCACTCAGACTACATGCTGGACTCTGCCTCAACTTCCTTCTCTGTTGCAGTACGGAAAATACATGCACTAAGCTGGCACAAAAGTAGGACTTAAATCATTCAGCGATTACTGTTGTACATTGCCTGACATCAGTCATTTCATGTGTATAGATTTCAGGTGTAAGGGTTACTCTGTTTTGGTCATAGTAGCAATTCTCATGCAATATTTCTGATATTTTCAATAAGAATATCTCAGGGTGTAATCCAATTTTATCTTTTTATTTATTTTTATTCTTACTGAGATAATATTATGGTATATCTATATACATAAAAGTGATCACAGCTCCATTGTTAGTGGGAGAAATGCTATCAATCTCTGAATACATATTGTGTAGAAAACTTAATGATTAATAACTAGCATAAGGCTACAGGTAAATAAAGATTAATTATTAATAATAAAATTTAAATATTGAAACAAATTTATTAAATATTGTAGGAATGAGAAAAGACCATTTAAAAATTAATTTAAAATGCTTTTATAGTCTACATAGTAATGCTGTCATTCTAATCTTTGGCATTTTAATTATAATTATAAAATTTTTGCACAAAGATTTTTGCTTTTATAAAGAACATTCAGTGTAATCTAACCCAAAGAATGTGATCTAACCTAAGGATAATCTCAATTTGCATATGGGCAATAGGTTTGCTTTATTAAAAGAAAATTGCTTAAATACTATTTATATCATTTTTAATACAGAGACAAAATAGAGATGACAGGTAAGTGAATGCTAAAGGGACAGATGTAAATGTCAGTTATGATCTGATGTATTTCAGAGAGAAAATTAATATCCATTTGAAGAATCCAGACACTACTGACTGTGGCAAACAGTCAGCAGCACACAAGGACTAATCAAAAGAAGTACCATCAAGTCAACGGTAAGGATTCTCCACTATATACACTTAATATATTGGGTCAACAAGAGTGCTTTAGATATGTAATTATTATTCCTAATGTTATTCCTATGGAAAAGTATGTTTCAGTATATAATTTATGGTACCAGCATTATACATTTTTCCATGGCTCCATTAGAGAATTGAAGACCATTGCAGTACTTGGGAGTTGCGTGCGGAGCATTTCATAGGTGATAGACACTTTTTGTAAAATTACTCATATTTTGTGTGGCTTCATTTTCTAAAAAAATATGTACTTTCATAAAATAAAATGTCTTTATTGGTCACATTCCTAAATTCCATTATTACTATTACTAATATTATTTCTATCAAAATATATGTTCAGGATACCAGCACCTTTAACTTCATTCCCACAGATTCACATGCTACCCTTCAGAGACTCCCTGCTTGGGTTCCCTCCTTTAAAATCTGGGTGCAAATCTCCCTGACTCCACAACTTTTTTGTTCTGCATATCCACGAAGCCAGCATCACATGGACAACACCAAAGACTGCCATGAGCACGAGCAGTGACAAGGTCCCAGTGGACCGTGAAGGTACAGCCTCCGAGTGCCTGGACGGCTGAGCAGAGTAAAATGAATTCATGGGATCCAATTTCATAAATGAGCTTTCTTTAGCACAGTGAAAATTTTACACTTTTCACATTTGAGTCTATGATTGTGGGGTCTTGATAATTCCTGAGATGCTCTCAAGACATATTTCTTCTCGTCCCTGTACAAAGTACTTGTTTTCTTTCAAATGTGCCAAAATCTTCAGCAACCACATCTCCTTTGGAAAGGAATCTTTGCTTAGACCATAGAAGAGAGTGGATATTAGTAGTAGTAGCAGTAGTAGTATCCCTTGTTTATAGATTCAAATGTGGTTGGTCAATACTTTGTTCTTTTTTCCAAAGTTATTCTACTTTTGAATCACTTAATAATACTTAATTTTGTTGCAGATTTCAAGTCACTTTCACAATACAGTGTCTCACTTGATTTTCAAAACCCAGTGCTTAAGAAACAGAAAAGTTGATTACCTTATGTTTTACATTACTCATAAATAAAATATATCCCCTGGAAATTAGCTACTAAGTGTTCAGTGTATCAATAACATGAAATTAGAACAATTCCATTTTATTTTACCACAGATATCTGATTGCTTAATGTATTAAAAGATGTTGAGCCTTAAAGACCCATCTAACTATTTATGGCTTGTACAATATAATATTGTCTGTATTTTATACATTGTGTTGTGTCATTTAACAAAATGCACAACAGCAAAGCATTTCAGGCCTACTTTGAAATAAGAGTTCTATAAATTTCAAATATTAAATAAGATTATAGATTATAATATTATAAAATAATTTTATAATAATAGTTACTATTCCTTAATCTCTCCTATGGTAGCTGAAAACTTCCACTTTCAAAGCAGCTGAAGAACTGGTTTCTTTTTAAATATTTACTTTTTTATATTGTGTTTTTTAGAATCATTTGTCACTGTATCTTCTCTATTCTTTTGATCTTTTGATTTTTAGTCTATGTTTGCATTCGATTTTAATTGCTATTGTTACTTGTTATCATTCCAGTATTCCTTAAGGAGGAATTGTCATCTATGTGCTTTTTTTGTTTTCTTATTTCTTGTAAATAAACTCAGTAAACTTGAGCTCATATCCCAATCTAACAGCTGAGAAATACACCAGAATTGAGGCCATCATACTAGCTATAAAATTGGAGATATATAGGCTTAAAGATATTAAATTCAAGCCTTCTAGATGATGGACAAGCTGATGGACAAAATAAATGCTCTGGTGTATAAGCGCTTTCTTTTGTATAAAATCATTATCTGACCAGCCAAGCCTTTTTGGCTAAGCATAATTAAAGTCAGTGGAGGGACAAGAATAAGCTGCAAGAATAAATTGCAACTTAAAAATTGTAATGGGGAAATTTTGACTATTTGTATTTTGGGGGGTAAAGCCGAATGATTGCGAGATTTTGCCATTTCCGTAGGCAAGCAAGAAGTAAAACCACCCACCTCAAGTTAAGTTCTACCCTCACCAGTCAAGGAAAGACATATGGGCATTGCTGCACTAGACCACATTAAGGTTGAGTCTGTTTGTGGTGTGTTTTATTGTGATTTGCATTTTTCTGCATATTAATTCGTAAGCTTTAATAAAGCACTGATTTATGTGCTGTTACAAAGAGCATCATCTTTCACACTTTAAATTAAACATTTCTACACCTTGTGTGTTGGTAGGGGTGGAGAATAGATTATCTTGATTCTCTGCCCTAGGGAAAAATCTTTTCTCCCCCATCTGGCCTCATTAAATGCAAAGGCTTTGTTGAGCTTTTTTTTTATTTATTTATTTTTTCATTTCTGAGTAGTTTGTCACTCTCTAATTTCTGTTAAATTTCATAAGACCTGACAAATTCATATTTACAGAGCTGTTAGATAATGTTTAGCACTTTTCATCTTCAAAGTGCTTTATAAATATTAACTAATCAAACCTGCCAGCACACCCATGAGGCAGAGAACTGTTTGGTGGTTATTCTTTTATCTGACTTGCTTTACTTTATGGGAAATTTGTGAGATTACTCAATTTTATAAACATGCACACATAACACATCTAACCCAGCCTTAGGTAGCTTTTCTCTATTAATAGCAAGTGTTATACCTTTTTTGAAATCTGAATGTGGAGGCCTGAAACTCATTCCTTACCAAATATGTAGCCTTTCATAGATCTTGGATTTATGTACTCACCTATGTATTATTTTCTTCTATAGATAGTTATCTTCCCTAGGATAAGGGACATTGCTAACTTTCTTTCTCACTCTTGCACAGTAGCTAATCTAGTGTAAACTTTTTATGTATTCATTCTTGCATTTCAAAAATAATGAAGGAGTGTGGTAGAATTGATGGAAATTTCTCTTACAGCCTCTGGAGACTTAGAGGAGAAAGGACACAAACATTTGCTAATTTACATAAGCACAGGAGTCATACAAAATATGAAGCTCAAGAAGGAGCAGATGGCTAAAGCATAATCACTTTCTTTATGGGAAATAATGAAGGGGGTGTAGCCATTATTAGAGGTGTGGTAAATGATTTAGGGGAAACTTAAACAGGCCCAAAGAAAATTGAATAGACAGTTTTCAAGGGTTCTTTTTTGTTGCTTTGTTTTGTTTTTGAAAGCTGAAGAATAGAAAACAACTTGATTTTTCTCTGGGAGTGGTGGCATTTTTTCACTTCCTTTTTTCAAAATGAATTTAGTATTCTCTGGTTAATGAGAATTCAGGCAAAAGGTCTTCAGACCATTGCATTTCTTTTGGAAGAGCTTCTTTCAGTGAGATAAGGAAACTTCACAGACATCCCCTCTTTGTGCTTCTTGGGGGAAACAGTTTCTCCAGCTGAGCATGTCAATTTGCCACACTTTTCATTTTCATTTTGTGAGCACCAACAGTGCCTACTCTCTTGTAGACATTGTACTAAATGCTGAAAAAATAATTGATGAATACTTAAAATTTCTTTTTGAAAGTGTATGGAAAGATTGAAGAACTGGATTGCACCCTCAGAAATATATAAAACAATTAGGTGAAGGAAATATTTAGTGTTTAAAACAGGATTATGAAAACTCACCAGCACTGATGAAGACCCAGGGACCAGAACCAATGGAAAGATATACATCCTCCACTAGTTGAATAGAAAAGGATCAGAGCCATGAAATAAGATTCATTCAACAAGAGAGGTAGCATTAGAAGAATGAAAACATTCTGAGAACTGTGATTAAGTTAGAAAGCAGTGGAGGAAATCCTCCTAAACCTCCATCCTCCCTCCATGTTGTGTCATGACAAAAACAATCAGAAACAAAAGATGGAGGGAGCCAGGCTGTTGGGCTCTTAGAAATATTGTAGGATATTGGACAAACTATTGTACAGAAATTTTTAAAGAATCCAACAAGTTCATGATTGAGCTAGTCAAATTTACATATGTGGGTAGAAATGTAGTACAACTAGAATAATTTTCTGTGTATACATCAAAGGTGGAAAACATTATACTTTCTGTAGGCTTTAGGGAAGGCCTTAAGAGTTATTGCATTTTGTTCAACAACCTATTGTTCGACATGGTAACTACAGGTAATAATAATTGGAAAATATCTAATAAAGTAGACTTTAAAGGTTCTCTTTGTATATACATAAATTAAATTGTTAGTTTAATTTAGCCATTCAGAAACACAGAGCAATGTATCATAAATATATGATTTCTATTTAATTATAAATAGCTAGTAATAAAGATATTATGAACCTATTAAGCCTTGAAAGTTGATGCTTTGATTGAATTAATTTGGCCTGTGAAGTCTTAATACTGCTTGACTGGTTAGAAAAGGTATAAACAAAAGAACAATTGCCCTTTTACTTTCTTTGTGCACAGATGTCTAACATCACTGAAAGTTCACAGTGACCTATGTAGTTTCTAGTCTGACAGTTTATTAAGCTATTTTTAAATACCACTAATAGTACAATTAAAATTACTATTTTGAAGTACTCTTTTTAAACCATTTCATTTTTTGCTTTAAAAATTCTACCATAATTTGGGGAAATTTAATCACCATGGAAATGAATTTAAGGTCCAGGCAGGATTTATTACTTTAGATTAAACATCTAAAGTTGTTAGTTTCCTACCCCATTTACATTTAATTCAATCAATGAATCCAATAGATGAAATATGATCAGTTTTATTCAAATAAAATTTTATTTAAAAGCATTGCCTTTTCCATTGTTCTCAGACACAAAACCCTTTGATATCCATCCTGATCTTTATAACATACATCTATTTTTTCTAAAGAAAAAGATTTTAAAGATTTTATTTCCTGTATATTTCTCCAAAAGTAGAAATAACAATGAAATAGATTTTTCCCATTTTTTTTCACTTATCATCACCCCTTAAAATCATTTTTATAGTAAGTATATCAAGAAGACTGATTCTGCTTGGTGCCTATGCTATGGTGGATACACAGTGAAAGACATTCAAATCTGCAATCCAAGTTCTCCCTTGGCAATGTTGTGAATCCACCTCTCTCACTATCCAAATGCATTTCCAAGAGTTCTACTTCATATTGGAAATAGTTTTTTGCTGGCTATCAAGAAAATGTTTCTGAAATAGCAATATAATTTAAACTACTGTCCTGACTGTTCACTCTTTTTACTCAATTTTGGCAATATTTTCAGCATTTCTTGAAATGAATTCTGTGCAACATTTCCGGTGCTAGACATGAAAGCAAAACAACAAAAAGCCAAGGGGAGATGTGGTGCTCAGAATTATCATCATTTGCACTGCCTCTGGACTTGAATATTTTCAGGTGTCATTAGAAGTGTTACTGGAGGCAATCATACTTATGGTTAGTTTGAAAGTGTCCTTTGAAAGACTATATACCTATTTTTCTTTATGGTTCAGCAGCTGTTTCTAACCATTTCATGCTTAATATTGCTACATGCAACAGTTACCCTGTCAAAGGAGTTAAATTATTAGTCCCATCAGCTTACATAGCTTTGGAAAATGTGAACATGCAAGATCCTTTCTGAAACCATGTGAGATGCCCTTTCATCAGTCAGAAGATCATGGAAACCAAAGCAAATTTTAAAATCTACTATGGGAAATAATGCCGTAAGTAAATTACACTAGTAAGTAAATTATAAACATAGGAATATTTGTATTTCATGATCTTACAAAGGGATACTATATGAGTGATAAACATCTCTCCAACACTCTGTTGACTCCTATCCCCAATTGTGTGATCATTACATTTGACTTTTCATGAATGTATTGAAATATAACATCTACTATATACTATACTTGTAGAACAAATACATAATTGTAATGTATAATAATTTGTTCACATTAAGAAATATATGAAATTAATAGTATATACTTAGTATTGCGTTTTATTTACAGAAATATTTATATTTTATAAAATATAATAATTATATATTACCACTACATATTATGTTATAGTTATATCATTATAATTTGTTGTCATTCTCTTAACATAATTTTATATTTAATAATAAGAAAATCTCATACTATAATTTACAAATGATATAATTAATATATTTATCACTAAGTATATTATTGTCAGTATATTTTATATGTACACTTTATTACTAAGTACTATAGTGCTAATATACTATGTATATATTTATTTACCAAGTATATTATTGTTAGTATATTTTATATGTATATTTTATATTTTATACATTAATATATTTATATATGTACATGTAATATATAATTCATTTACATATTTACATATATTTACATACAATATATTTTACTGTATGTGAATCATATGCTGTATATATTATAAAATATAATCAATACTATTTATAATATTTAATTGCATAGTATCTAGTTATGTACTATATGTTTCATTTATTAAAATATGTGCAACCATGATCTTATCATATATATTATATGCAAATTTATGTGGATAAATTTATAAATAAATAATGTTATCTATATAAACATCCATATACTATTACTCATAATAAAACATTATCAAGATATTAAAAAAGAAAATATGTACATGCCCATGTAATGTTTGAAAAGGGATTATATTAAATTCACACTGACAACTATTTATCTTGGAGACACAACGGTGTCATATTCATAATTCACTGAAAAATACTTTAAATGATAGATGGACCTTTTCATTTTGTCCAAAGATATTATTGCTAATAAAATAATGTTATAATAAATTTAAATGCATGAGCAGGCATATATATATATATACATGTACATATTATATGTATGTAAATTTTACCAGTGTATACACATAAAATAAATCATTCCAGTGAAAATATTGTCAGAACATAGATATATTTTTTATTTTGATGCATATAGCTTAAATTATCTTAGAAATTATTACAATTTATACAATTACAAACTATGAATACAAATACTTGTTTTCTCCCTATAGTTTCATTAATACCAAACTTTTAAATTGTTAGTGAAGAAAGTAACTATGGAAGCTTTAATTTGTTTTAATTGATGTTTATTTTAGTGAATTGATTGCATTAATTTGTAAAAAAGTATGAAGCATATGATTATCACATGTCTCACATTATCATAAACTTTCTCTCCAAATTTTTAAATTCTGATTTGATGTTGCTAAACCCAAGATATTAATAAAAAATAACCATCTGGTTATTTTGAAAAACACAACAAAAATAATTTACCATTTTTAAGCTAGTGAAGTGAATTCCTGTGTAAATTTTATCAAATTCAGGGACAGAAAGCAAACATAATATTAAATTAAGAGTTTAAAGTTCCCATCCCACTTACTAGTTATGTAATCTTAAACAAATTACTACATTTTTGTTCTTTGTAAAGGGGTGTTAATGAATTTATCTTAGAGTATTGTTATGCAAAGTGAAATGATGGTGTGAGAGATAATTACAAGCTCTAGTGCTCCTCATAAATGTTGCTAGCTATTAGAAAGACATAATTAGATGAGAATCTAGTACCTTAGAAGTTGGCAGAGTAGAGGTATATGTTTTAAAGGTATAGTGATCATAGTAATCTTAACTCTGATAAATTTCAAAAGACACCCAGGTTGATTGCACTGGTTATGTGCATCATTGGATCTTCTCTGGTACCTTTCTTATTCTGCTGACAGAAATTTACTTTATTTTGTAAGACAGGCTTCTTTGGAACACTGAAAGTTGAGACAGTCCCTAACATCCTGAAACAGAAAAGTCTACATTTTACTTACAACCTACAATGCCCTATTCCTTTCAGGTTTGTTTTTCTATCAACTGTTCTTTTGATGCAAAGAAAAAAATAAATCCATAAAGTGGAATCTAGCAATAAAATTTGCCTTCTCTATAGCTGACAGTAACTTTAACCTAGCTAGCTCCTCCCTCTTCTTGCTCCTTCCTCTTTTATTTAATATAAAAAAGTCAAAGAACAAAGGTTGAAATAATTTTCATTGATTTGTTTTCTGAATACTATTACTAATCTTTAGTTTTGAATTTCTAAGCATCTACTTGACTTTTCTACTGTCAGTTATCACTCAGCAATTTCATTAGTTTGATATCAAATTTACTTGACAAAGGAACATCTAATACTGTTATATTTATCTTTAGATAATAAAATTTGGTTCACACCTTATAACCTCAGCCAAAGTGATTGCATTTCTGCAATTACATTTGTTTTCCCTGAAGCAGGTTAATTGAACTCCTGTGTACTGTTTGTCCAGATTTATCCCCTTGTATAAATCTAGTTGCATCAGCTGCTGTAGCACATTGTTCCAAAGAAATCAACCTGCTCTAGAAAAAACCAAAACAAGGCTCATAATTAGAGTGAAGAAAAAGACAGATTCATCTCAGCACTGATTTGAGGGGGAGAGATGAGATGGTGGCTAGAGAGAGACCAAGTTGCATTACTGGATGGTGGTTTTTGGTTGGGAGATTTAAGGTCTGATGAAGACAATCCTTTAGAAATCTTTCAGTCCTTCATCTCATGCAGGGTGATGCTTTTGAGAGGAATGTTAGCTATATTTGCAATAAAATGTTTGTATTTGGGAGCTCAAAAACCAAGGCTGGTGTGTTTTGTGACGGTGACAATATTTGTTTCATGATGTCATTTCATCAGTTCTGAGAAGTCTATCTATTATGTGTGTGTGTGTTTATGTAGTGTGTATGAATAGTATAGTATAATTAAAAATAAGAGCATTTGTATAATTTTATAGCTATAATTAGACATTTTAGAATATGGTTTTAAAGTAATATCTTGGCTGGTGATTTAGCTCAGGGGTGCTGCTGCCTGCCTCACAAGCACGAGGACCTGAGTTCGATCCCCAGTACCAAAAAACAAAACAAAACAAAATAAAGTAATATCTTAATAAATAATAATTCTTTGTTATATTTTGATACAGGGCAATTTTTAAAAGTCTGGCCTTACAAATTCAGTAGTATTTTGTAAACAAGAGAATGGAAAAGAAAGATATGGGATTTTAAACAGAATACCTGGAGCTCAAGTTAGAAAAGAAGGGAGGTCATGAGAAATTCCTGCTCAGTGAAAGTCATTGTTTTGTGACTGCAGAGGACTTCATTATCTTCAACTAGTGATGTAGCTAATTACAGATTATAAGTTCAAAGGAAAGAGGTCGCCTTGAACTGTAATAGACTGAAAATGTTTCATGAAGAAATCTCTGCAAGTCATATGGAGAAATTAGGTGAAATTTGACAAGTTAGTATAAATTTATCATGGAAGTAAGGAAAAACAAAATAAGTTAAGCATGGTGGTACACACCTGTAATCCCACCACCCTGAGAGGCTGGGGCAAGAGAATCACAAGTTCAATACCAGCTTGGGCAACTTAGCAAAACACTTTTTCAAAACTTAAACAGAAAGAACTGGAGATGTAGCTCAGTGTGAAGGCTCTGGGTTTAGTCTTCAGTATACAATAAAGACAGAGAGAGAGAGACACACAGGCAGACTGACAGGTACAGTGAGAGAGACAGAGATAAGAGAGCAGAGAGAGAAAGGAAAGAAAATGAAAGGAAAGGAAAGGAAAGGCAAGACAAGGAATACTGGAAGCAAGTGTTACTTTCATTCCCAAAGCAGGAAAAGACCAAACTAAAAAAGAGAACTACAGGCCAATCTCCTTATTGAACATAGACGTAAAAATCCTTACTAAGATACTGGCAAACATCCAAAGGGCCATCAAGAATATCATACACCCTGATAAATAAATTGTATTTATTCCAGGGATGCAAGGATTGTTCAACATATGTTAATCAGTAAATGTAATGCACTATACTAAGAGTCAAGGACAAAAACATTATGATCCTTTCAATAGATGCAGAAAAAGCATTGACAAAATTCAACACCAATTCACGATAAAAACCCTGCAAGAAATGGGAAAATATGGTCTATATCTCAACTTAATAAAGGCTATCTATGAAAAACCAATAGCCAACCTCATATTAAATGGCCAAAAACTGAAAACCTTCACATTAAAATCAGGAACAAGATAAGGATGCCTACTATCACCACTCCTCTTCAATATAGTTCTGGGAAAATTCACCACAACAATCAGACATGAGAAAGAAATTAAATCAATAAAGATGGGAAAAAAAGAAGTTAAACTGTCATTATTTGCTGATAATATGATAGTCTACACTGATGACCCAAAAAAATTCCACCAAAAAATGTCTAGACTTAATTGAAACTTTAAGCAGAGCAGCTGGATACAAGGTCAACACTCAAAAATCAATACCTTTTTATACACAAATAACAGACCCACTGAGAGAGAAATTAGGTAAACAATTCCTTTCACAATAGCATCCAAAAAAAAAAAATGAAGTATCCAAGAATCAATCTAACAAAGGAAGCAAAAGACCTCTACACTGAAAACTACAGCACTCTGAAAAAAGAGATCAAAGAGGATATAAGAAAATGAAAAGATATCCCCTGTTCCTGGGTAAGAAGAATCAACACAGTGAAAATGGCCATACTACCAAAACTGCTATACAGATTCAATGCAATGTCAATTGAAATTCCAACACTATACTTCACAGAAGTAGAAAGAAGAATCCAAAAATTCATTTGGAGCCATAAGAGACCTAGAATAGCAAAAGAGCCATCCTAGGCAACTGAGACATGGCAGTGGGTATAATTAATCCCAATTTGAAACTATACTACAAAGACACTGTGATAAAAACAGCATGGTACTGGCAAAGAAACAGACCTGAGGATCAGTGGAATGGATTAGAACATGCAGAGATAACTCCAGATGTACTCAGCTACCTCAACTTTGACAAGGGAGCCAACCATCCTCAGTGGAAGAAAGATAGCCTCTTTAATAAATGGTGTTGTAAAAACTGGATCTCAACCTGCCAAAGATTAAAACTAGATGCTTTTCACCATGCATTAAACTGAAATCCAATTGGAGTAAAGATCTAAATATTAAAAAAGAGACACTAAATTTTCTGGAAGATAAGTTAGACAGAGCTCTTGAAGGTATCAGCATAGGAAAAGACTTTATGAACAAATCCTCAGTAGCACAGGAACTAGCAAAAAGAATCAACAACTGGGATCTCATCTTATTAAAAAGATTCTACACTGCAAAAGAAACCATCAAAAGAACTAAAAGACAACCTACAATGTGGAAAAAACTTTTACCAGCTGCTCCTCAGACAAAGGACTATTATCTAGAATGTATAAAGAACTAAAAAAAATCAGCACCCCCAAATATAAATATCCCATTCAAAAATGGGCATCTGAAATGAATAGATATTTCTGAGACAAAGAAGTAAAAGCATCAAGTAAATACATGAAAAGAATGTTCCACATCTTTGGTTATTTGAGAGATGCAAATGAAAACAACACTGAGATTCCCCCTCATCCCAGAAAGAATGGCTGCTATCAAGAAATCAACCTAAAACTAATGCTGGCAGGGTTAGAAAGGAACCCTTCTCCACTGTTGGTGGAAGTGCAGACTGGTGCAACCACTATTAAACTCAATGTGCAGGTACCTCAAAGAAGTAGGATTAGAGGTTCCATTTGATCCAGCTATCCTTTTGTTGGGTATCTTTCCAAAAGAATTAAAGGAATCATACTATGGTTATATATGCACACCCATGTTTATAGTGGCACAGTTTGTAATAGCTAAAACTTGGAAACAGCTCATTTACCCATCAGTTGGAGACTGGATAAAGAAGATGTGATTTTTCTTTACATGGAATACTATTCAGCCACAAAGAATGAGAAATTAGTCATTCATAGGAAAACAGATGCATATTGAGGTTATACTCTTAAGTGAAATAAGTCACACATGTGTAAATACCAAATAGTTTCTCTGCTGTGAAAAACTATCACCATAAATAAGATCCTAATGGTATAATTGACAATGTGAAATAGGAAGAAAAGGGCTAAATGTGTAGGGGAAGTTGGAATGGTAGGGGAAAGGAAAAAGGGAAAAGAAAAAATATGAAAAAATGAAGAAAATGTAAATAAAGTTTTTGTAAATAGGGAAAAGAGGAGGGGGTGAAGGGAGGGCAGGATTATGGGGAAAAATGAGAACCAAAACCTGTCATGTAAAGGTGCAAGAACCAATGATGAATGTAACTGTACTGTATACCTAAAATGTACCAATAAACTCAATGGGGGGGATTAAAAAGAAAGAAAGAAAGAAAAGAAAGAAAAGAGAGAAAGAGAGAAAAGGAAGGAAGGACAGAGAGGGAGATGGAGGGAGAGAAAGTACAAACTGCATACAAAAGAGTGACAAGTACACTGGGATAGGGGGTGAAGAGGGCAGGATTATGGGGAAAAATGAGAACCAAAACCTGTCATGTAAAGGTGCAAGAACTAATGATGAATGTAACTGTACTGTATACCTAAAATGTACCAATAAACTCAATGGGGGGGGATTAAAAAGAAAGAAAGAAAGAAAAGAGAGAAAGAGAGAAAAGGAAGGAAGGACAGAGAGGGAGATGGAGGGAGAGAAAGTACAAACTGCATACAAAAGAGTGACAAGTACACTGGGATGTGAAGTAAAAACGATACGGGGCTTGACTTTTAGGTGAAGTAGTTTGGGCCTGGTTCTATTGACCATGTAATTCTTTGGAAACTATAGTTCTACTGACTATGTAAGCATTTGGAGACTAATCAGCAGTCTGAACTGATCAGTTGTTTTTGTAGTGATACTGTAATGTGGTAGCATTTTATAAAATGGACAGAAGTTCTTCATATCTATTTGTTCAAAAGACCTAAAGCTGTAAAGTTATAAAGACACAATATTGTTCTAATGCAGTATCTGGATGAAAATTTATCTCTATTTCTCTTGATTCATGAAGTCATGCTAGACTAATAAGCAGAAGCTTGGGTCTTTTAATGATAAGAGTACAATATGGAAAAGGTAAAGTTTTTTTTAAAATCATTTTATCCAAAGGGTTATGGAGAAAATATCTGTGTGTGGTTATGCAGTACACTGAGAATTTGTGTCTTTGCAACTGCATTCAAAACTATCATAAAGAGCAAAGTATTTGATATTTCATCTCTACTTGCAATTTTAACAATTTCCAGTACAAAACTTTTTCCATGGTTTTAAATTAGCCCATTTATGTGTGAATCATGAACTATATAAAGTCACTTTAGTGACATAGCCAACTGTGATCTGCATTTTAGAGATGAGCTTTATCTGCCACATGGACTAAGACTTACCTTTGCTGTCCAGAACGTATTTACAGTATTTTTTTTAAAGCACAATCTATGTGTAACTGTAGGCTATGATGGAGTCAGAGAATTATATTTAAGGGCTGAATATTTTATTTTGATGATGTGAGAAAATTGTCACCTTTAAGAGTAACAGCTCAGGAGAGGAGTGAAATACAGGGGCAAGTTCTAGGGTATTTACAGAAAAAGGTTGTCTCTGAAGAATATTTGACATTTTAAAAGTACAATATTTTTCTTGACTCTTCAGCTACTTTTGACTTTTCTGATCAACGTAAGAAGAAATATTTAGAAAGTCACATCCAGGAAGCCTGTCCTTACCTTTCCAGACAGAATTAAGTTCTGTTTTCTTTTCTGGGGTCTCTCACCCTGTGTAATTCATTGGTGGTTATAACTCTCCACTATCCTGGGAAAATCTAGCAGAAAGGACAGAGACATTTCCTACCAAATTGTTGTAACTCCCGCACCTAACAGAATCAGAAGTATGTGGCAGGCATTTAGTGAATATCAATAGAATGAATTGAAAATCAATGAGGAGATATTGAGAACTTATTTAGAAGTCAATATTGCAAGTTGCCTATAATGTAGTTGAACTTTAGTTTGGCAGCTAAAATTTTTGATATCAAAACTGATGAGGTACATTTGATTTTTTTTTTTTTTTTTTTTTTTTTTTTTTTGGTACCAGGTCAAACTCAGGTCCTTGTGCTTGCAAAATAGGCACCAGAACCACTGAGCTAAATTCCCAGCCCAATTTGATGGTTTGTACTTTGCCTCTTTTCTCTGACATTTATCACCTAATTTAAATATTTGCCTTCATCACTGCATATTCTAAGGACACAAATGACTATTTATTTTGTCCAATCCAGTGCTTCAAACATCCTCACTATCCTTCAGTTCTGTGTAGGACTAGGTACTGATAACCTAATCTTTCTTTTGAATATCTATTTCTTTTTTGATCCCAAGGCACTGTACTGGGCCTAACCATTTCTTGCCCTGTGCTGTAATATTACACAGTCTATTTCCACCCAGCACATTAGGTGCTTGCTCTTCTCTTCTCTTACAACACTGAATATATTTTGGATTTTTTTCCCTAGGCTAAAAGCTTCTTTTACAACATGTGTCACTAAATCAGTACCTACTATGTTTATCTCTCAGAGTCAAGCATTTGAATACTATATCACTCTAAATCATTGTTTTTAAAAGTAAAGTTCATTTTTCCAATTGCACCATTTTTCCTATGAATTTTTATTTTCACCTATCATGGTACCAGCAGACTCCCTGTCATACAACCTTGAAATTTACCTCATTTTCTCTGCTTTCTCATTAAAAAAAAAAACCCAAAAAATGAAAAAACCTTTAATCTTTGATAGGCAGGTTGCTTTACTTGGATACTAACCATCTGTGTGGTGGTTTTTTTCTTATACAATCACTTACTACTGGACTCTGTGATCTATGCTGGGCCACACTGAGTCCCTACCCTAGACATTGTCCCTTCTGCAAAGTCCTCTCATGAAGTGTACTGTGTGTAGCTAAAGCCAGACTTTGGGGCTTTGCACAATATGACTGACAGAGCTCTTCAGACATTTCATCTCCATAAACTGAATTAAGTAATAATAACGCATTGTTCACCATGCAAAATTTGGTGCCTTGGTTTGTTCTGTTCTCTTGTTATAGATTATTGAGTAATAAAAAATTCAAATCAATGGCTGAGGATGAACTTATAACTCGGTGGCACCTACCTAGCATGTATGAAGGCCTGCATTCATTTGTGGCATGACAATATCCAATTCAAGGCTTAGGGTCTCCTTAAATCTTGCTTGGCAGAGTGTTCCAAATTGTGGGTGATAAGTGTTTTAGTTGATGCACAGAAAGCCATTAACACAATTATTTAATAAGAAAGTAATTTTACTGTTTCTACTTTTACCAAGGAGTGGGTGAAACTTTGGCTCTAACTTGCTTTTTAATATCACTCTAATACTTACTAATCTTTTTTCTTAATTTGTGAGGGAGCAGAAAGAACATTCAGCACAATTGGTGGTCAATATTATCTTGTTACAAATAAATAACAGTATAACATTAACATTTGTTTAAATTGCCTTCTGTTTATTGCAAGGGTACTAGTTTATCTTCTTTTCAGTGACACTTAGCATCCATATAATAATGCTTTAGATACAAATACCAAATACACAGTAAGAGATGGAATATTTTTTAATAAGGGTGATTCCTGAAATTTAAAATTAAATGAAATTTAAGAATACATACAAATCAAGAAATCCACTCATTATTGACAGTAATCTGGGAAGCCATCCACTATTACTTTAGCCTAATATGACTTTTTGCTTTTTAAATTGTGGAAGTACTTTTCAGCCACACAGCAATTATTTTAGTGAAGTGATATTTCTTGGTTCAAGACGCAGTTGTGGCATTTGCTGCCCTATAAATACTTTATTTCAGTATTTCTTTCTTATCTGTAAAATGAGTATTTAAATTATATATTTTTATGGACTATCTGGGGAAAACAAATGAGATATTGTGTATAAAAAGCAATTGGCAAGATACCTGATTTGGAAATAAAACCCAAGAAGAGTTTTACTTTTTATCATTATTATTTCTTTTTCTTATCATGACTATTTTTTTGAATAGTACATACGGTACATGTAATGTATGCCAACTATATAAAACTTAAATTTAGTAGGCTAACTAGTCGATGCACTGTCAGAGCGTAACATAAACTCTCCAGTTGATCCAATCTTGGTCTTCCTTGCACATCCCCACTCAGTATCTGAGCTCCTTTTTGAGCTCTTGGAAGAGGTAGAATAAAACGATACTATCTGAAAGACCCTTTTAAATAGCCATCAGCCACCAAGTGAGTGTGGAATCTAAGTCCACTAGGATAGATCTAGCTATTCTAGACATTGATGTTGGCAAGCTGCCTTCTGGTTCCTTGGATGATGCTTCTCAGAGAATCCTTGGCTGGACTCCTTCAGCAGTACTGTGTGCTTGCTAAGAAGTACCAGAGTGCAGTCTCTTCGCCTTTGAGAAAGCACCTCCTTGAGCTGAGGAATGAATTTCATTACCTAAGGTTTTACCTCTTATTCTGTGATTGTGGTCTTCTTTGCTTCCCCCGTCCCTTTTTCTTCTTAAATGTGGTGTGGTTCTCCTTCATCTCCAGGACCATTCAAGTCCAGAGGTGAGTACTAGTACTTAGTTTTCCATATATGTCACAAGACCCTTGGATTTGGAAATTAAAACCCTTTCCTTAAGTTCCTCTGGTCCCTCTTCTATTCCCATCTGAAAGACCTTGTTGATATTTCAGCTATATCCTGTGTTCTTTTTACTCCTCATTTTTACTACAAACTCACTGAATGCCAATTGGTTTCAGTTGTATAGCTGGCACACTAACCTCTGTTGACAACAGATACCAGAGAAGTTCAACATGACTTTATGCTGGGTATGGCTAAGCATAGAAATGAGGTAAAAACAAAATATATGGGAAATAATGAGTAAAATAGAATTACTAGACTTGATGGACCAGAAATGGATTTTAGTGGTAAGTAAAACTAGAAAATTACTTTCTGTGGCTATTATACAACAGGAAAAGGAACTACAGAAAATTATTTTAGCAGGTACATATTCAAAACAGTGCTTCTGAAGGACAATTTTGGAAGGTGAATAGAGCAACCTAATGTCACATAGGATGGCAAAATGTGGGTGTGTTATCAAAAGGGAGACATTTTTAAAATTGAGAAGGAAATAAAACATTAGAGAATTAATGACATCATGAGTATAAAAAATATACTCTGACATTATAACGATACTGTCCCTCATTTCATATGTATTTCTTTTAAATGTAATATAAAATGTTTGTCAAATATCTTGTTAGCAGTAATTTTTATTGTCATTAAATTTAATGTTTTTAATTGACAAATAACAATTGAGTATAATAATGGTACACAACATGACATTTTGAAATGAGTACACATGGAGGAAAAGCTATAAGGAGCTGGTTAACATGCCAAACATACCATATTTTGGTGGCGAGAACATTTGAAATCTACCGTCTTGGTATTAACAAGTATAACATATATGGGGGGAGGATACAATATATATTATCAACTGTAGTCACTATGGAGTTCAGCAGATCTTTAGAATTTAATTCTCCTAAATGAAATCCTATATTCTTTGGTCAACATCCCCTCAACTCCTACTACTTACCAGCATTGGGTAAATACCATCCTTCTCTCTACATTTTTGGATCCTATATATAAGGCAGTTCATGTAGTATTTGGTTTTCTGTGCCTAAATTATTTTACAAAAGCAGACGTCCTCCATTTTGTACATTTTGTCGCAAAGGACAAGATCTTTTTTAAGTCTGAGCAGTATGCCATTGTGCATAGATATCACATTTCCTTTATCCTTCTTGTCTTGCTAGACACTTAAAAGCTTATTTACTGTCTTGGCTGTTAGGAGTAATGATGAAGTTACCAGGGGAGTGCAAATACATCTATCTCTTTAACATATTGATCTTGCTTTTTTAGATATATATTCAGAGGTGTGATTGCTAGATCATATAGTAGTCCTATTTTTAACTTTTGAGGTATCTCTATGCTGTTCTCTAATTGCTGTGATAATTTACACTCCTTTCAACAATATGCAAGCTGCTTTATCCATATCATCCTCTGTACTTGTCATACTTCATTTTTTCTGCTAATAGCTATTTGTGATTGGGCTTGATTGCACCAATTTGATTATCTTTTTTGTGAAATATTTATTCTGTTTAATCATTTTACTTAGTTGATTGATTTTGTGTTATTCTTTCATTTCTAACAGTTATCACTCGTATACTTGATTTCAAAGGTTATATCTTTTAGCAAATTAATATAATAGTGGCTGACACTTACTGAGCATTTATTTTGTTCCAGGAATTCTTTAAAGAATTATTGTATAGTATTAGTTAATGTAACCCACTTCAGAAACCTATGTGAAGGTAAGATTCTTTCCCTATCTGTCAATAAGGAAACAGAAGACGTGAGGAGTTATAGAATTTTTCTAATTTCTCCTATGTAGCAAAGGTCTAGATACATGTTTTTAACCCAGATATTCAGCCTCCAAATCCTATACTCTTAACTACAATGCCATTTTTTTCTTAGTAAAAATACATCAAACTTAGATTTACTAACAATACGCAAGATCTTTGCACTCAGTATTGTTCACCTGTCCTTTTTCTTCCTCTCAGGGAAGAGTCTACTCTGACACGAAGTCAAACTTCCTAGAATCCTCCCAAGAATTATTGTCATTTACTATCATCTGAAAAAAACAACATGAAAAATTTTCCTTTCCTCAGTTTTTTTTTTTTTTAAACTCAAGCAGTACTCATTCTATTGCCTGTTAAATTCAGGTTCAACAACAAAAAGGAGAAACACCAGTCTCTGCATGAACAACTTTTATAGTCTGTCCATTAAGAAGTCCAGGAGCATGATGGCCAAGCACAATTTGCATCTGCTTCCTCAGCAAGCTGCCCAGTAGATGAACAGCCCCTGGCAGTTCAAGTGAAATATTTAGTAACTAAGCAGGAAGTACTGTGAAAGCAAATTATATACATGGAAAAATGCATCACAGAAAATGCTATGGTTGGGCTTGATATTAAAATGTATTGCACTTACATTTGCCTTTTCTATTCCCTAAAATAATTGAAGATGCACTTTTCTCTGGAACTGCAGTATAGTAATTTTATAATTGCTATAAACCATAATTGACTTTAGGCTCCTATAATGACTAGATATGTTTTCATACACTCACACATACACACACACATATGTATATCACATCTAATAAAAATATTAAAATAGAAAGCTGCTCATAAAAACTCTGTACTGTTTTAAAAATACTGACTATGTACCTGATCAAAGTTGCTATATTTCTTTCAAAATTCTAGATCTACTAACCATTGATGAGTAGAAAAACTATGGTCTAAATGTCATCTGGTTCATGGTATTTTTCAATGGCACACAAAATACAAATGGTGTTTATGTTTTCAAGGGGTTATACAAAAGCAATTCTTGACAGAGACTCTATTCAGCCTGCATAAAATAAAATATTTACTATAACACTCTTATCTGCCCTCCAAACTCTTCTGTATGTGCTTTCAGTTTTTATTTTGATATGTAATTATTTCTTGTCTCTTATACATACTTAATTAAATCCTAGTATCTCCAGTACTTACCTTTCAATTTATAATGTGTCATTTATTTAATGGGATTAGCCAATTAAAATTTTTTCATACTTTACCTATCCTAGTGTTTATTGTGCTGAAGAACTGCACTTTAAGAAATGCAGCTCTGAAACCATATTCAATCTTTTATCTGTATGAGATTAGAATATCAGGCCTACGCCAAATACCATATCTTATTAGATTATGCAGGAGCAGTGAGGATAGTTTAATATACTTTACCTTTGGGAAAGATAGAAATCATTGAGGCTAGGAGATAGACATTTGCATTTAGAATCTAAAGATGGCCTGGTATGGGTCATGCCTATTGGTATAGATATGCAAGTGTGTATAATCACCTGCCACATTGAATTTTGGTTTGCCCTTGGTAGCCAATAGAATATAGCAGAAATAATGCCATATTTAGGCTAAGTCTTAAGAAATCTTATAGCTTCTTCTCTGATCTCTTGGAATGCTTGTTCTTAAAATGCTTCTTTTCAAAATCCAGGAATCATTCAGCAAGAATCTCAAGCTAGATTTAAAAGTACTCAGCCCTGTTTGAGTTCCTGTACAAAGGCCAACATCAATTACCAATGACAGAAGTGAGCTATTCTGGAATGTAGTCAAGCCCTCAGATGATTCCAACACCAGCTTCCATTTGTTTACAACCACTTGTGTAATCCCAAGTATTGACAATCTAGCTGAGGCTTGCAGCACCATAAAAATAGTGATAAATTGTCTCAAGTCATGTTTTTCAGTGATTACTCATGCAGTAATAGATAACTGGAACAGCCTGTTCCTGTTACTCTTTGAGGAATTTCTTATAGGCTCATCTTGTATTTTCTTTTCGTAGACTTGAATACGTTGACTTTAATGTGCTATGAAAAACATGTCATAAGTAAGTAAATCAAAATAGATATTCAGCATGTTGAATACTCAAAAGGTATCTAAATTCTCCAAAAGCACCCAGTTCCATAATTATTTAAAAACAAGTGCTAATATTATTGTGGTTAGTTATAATCCTGTTATTCTGGCTAGTATAGTTATGCACATTTTCTTGCAGCAAGTTGAGAAAACCTTCACATTAAAATCAGGAAGAAGACAAGGATGTACACTGTCACCACTATTGTTCAATATAGTTTTGGAAACATTAGCCACAGCAATTAGAAAAAAGAAAGAATAAAAGGAACAAAGATAGGAAAGGAAGAAGTTAAACTGTCGTTATTTGCTGATGATACTCTACAGAAGACCCAAAAAACTCTGCCAAAAGATTTCTGGACTTAATTAACAGATTCAGAAAAGCAGCTGGATACAAGGTAAATACTCATAAATCAACAGACTTCTTGTACACAAATAACAGACTCACTGAGAGTGAAATTAGGGAAACATTCCCTTTCATACAAGCATCTAAAAATGAAATATCTAGGAATCAATCTAACAAAGGAAGAAAAAGACCTCTACATTGAGAACTAAAACACTGAAAAAAAGAAATTGATGAGGATATAAGAAAATGGAAAAACATCTCTTGTTCCTGGGTAGCAAGAATCAATATAGTGAAAATGGCCATACTTCCAAAACTGCTATGCAGAATCAATGCAATCACTACTGAAATTCCAACGGTATATTTCACAGAACTAGGAAATCAATCCAAAAATTCATTTGGAATCAGAAGAGAACTAGAAGAGCAAAAGCAATTCTAGCCCACAGAGACATGGCAGGGGGTATCACAATCCCCAACTTGAAACTATGCTACAAAGCCACTGTGATAAAAAGAGCATGGTACTGGCAAAGAAACAAACCTGAAGATCAGTGGAATAGATTAGAAGGTACAGTATATCTAAAAAGTACCAATAAACTCAATGATTAAAAAAAGCAGGTGCATAAACAACACGAGACATATTCAGCTACCTCATCTTTGACAAAGAGCCCACCATCCTCACTGGAGGAAAGATAGTCTCTTTAATAAATGGTGTTGGAAAAACTGGATTTCCACCTGTCACAGATTAAAACTAAACCCCTGTCTTTCACCATGCACCAAAGTAAAATCCAAGTGGATCAAAGATACAAATATTAAAACAGAAACACTAAACTTGATGGAAGATAAGTTAGGTAGAGCTCTTGAAGGTATCAGCATGGGAAAATACTTTATAAACAAATCCTCAATAGCATGGGAACTAGCACAAAAAAATCAAGAATTGGGATCTCATCTTTTTCAAGAGTTTCGGCACTGCCAGAAAAATCACAAGCAGAGCTAAGACACAACCCTCAATGTGGGAAATTTTTTACCACCTTTTCCTCAGACAAAGGTGTACTCTAGAATATATAAAGAACTAAAACAAATCAGACCCCCCCAAATATAGAGACCCAATTCAAAAACGGGCCTCTGAAATAAAGACATATCTTAGACAAAGAATACTTCTTCACTTCACTTGTGAGAGTGAAGACTGGTGCAACCACGTGGAAATCAATATGGAGATACCTCAAACAGTTAGGATTAGAAGTCCCATTTGACCTAGCTATTCCTCTGCCAAGTATCTTCCTGAAAGAATTAAGAAAATTGTACCACAGTGATATATGCTCACCCATGTTTATAGTATCACAGTTTATAATAACTAAAATTTGGAAACAGCCCAATTGCCCATCAAATGGAGACTGGATAAAAAAGACGTGCTTTTAAAAAATAAAATGGAGTACTACTCAGCCATAAAGAACAAGAAACTAGAGATATTTATAGGTAAGTGGATGCACAATGAGGCCATACTCTTAAGGGAAATTAGTAAGTCACACATGTGTAAATACCAAATAGCTCCCTGGTATGAAAAACTAAAAATGTAAATAAGAATCAAGACACATAAGATATTGTGTAATAGGAAGAAAAGGTCTAAAAGAGTAGAGGAAGTGGGAGGAGTTGGGGAAAGGTAAAAATGGAAAAAAAATGTGAAAAGGAGAAACATGGAAACAATGCTTTGATAAACAGGGAAGGGTGAAGGAGCTGAAGGGAGGGCTGGGGAATGGGAAAAAGTAAGAACCAAGATAATTTATGTAAAGGTACAAGATCCCAAGGATGAATGTAACTGTATTGTGTACCTAAAATGTACCAATAAATTCATAAAGATAAAAGATCAAAACTTAAATTAGAAAATATTTGAAACAGAATAATAAAGAAAATACAACAAAAAATTGTTATTCAGCTAAATCATTACTTAGAGGAAAACTTACACACTTACATTCATGTATAAATCTGAGATTAATAGCCTACGCTTTCATTTTAAGCATTATAAAAGGAATGACCAAACTCAGAAGAGTAAGTGAAAAATAAGACTATAACTGAAATTAATTTTCTGTCCACTTATCATACATCTATCTCATATGCAATAGATAAGTCAAAAGACAAAAGGCAAAAGTTGATTTACGAAAAAATGATAAAATTGGTAACTTCTTAAAAATAATGATCAAGATAGAGAGAAAACTCAAAATATGAGGCTGACAAGAGCAATGCTATTACAGATTCTGTGGATGTGAAAAAGATAATATTTATTGATATGTCAGTAAGTTAGAAAAATTTGACTAATGGGCAAATTGTAGAAAAAAATACAATTTGCCAAAATTAAATGAAGAAAAAGAAAAAATCTAACTACCTCTAAACACACCAAATCCATGAAACACATTATTAAATTCCTTTTGAGAGTGGAAAGCCAACCATCCAAGCCTAGAAATCTCTTCTGGTGAACTGATAGAATTGAGAATAAAAATTTCAGTAAACTTAGTGAAAAAGATCTGTTTCAGATAAATCATGAGAAATCTATTTAGAAATTATTGTATTAAATTAATACTAAAATCCATAGGAAAACTATTATAATCAATAAAGACTGCGGGACACGAAGTAAATGTATGAGGAAAACAAACAAAATAATATAATGTCATTTACTATAATATAGAAAATTAAGTACCTAGAAATTAATCCAAGAAATGACATTTAAAATATCTGCACATAAAATTAAAGTGATATGAGATATTAATAACCATATAAACAAGTGTAAATATATATTATATTCGTTGTTTTAAAATTCAATACGGTAAAATTTTCATGCTTTCTAAATTTAATTAATAGATTTATCATGTATTTTACCCAAAATCCCTAAATGTGGTCATCCTGTAGTTTATGTATTACAAATCTTCTGAAATTAAGAAAACAGGATGTGGGCATGCTGATAGACAGACCAGTAAGAAAGACTATCAAATCAAGCAACAAATGCATGTATAATACCTCCATCTGCATAACTTGAACCTAGTGGAAATGTTAGACAATGTGCTTAAGCAGATAAGAATGTCAAAAGGGAGATAAAATAAGAAAATGCGAAATTCTAACAAATCTAACACAAACAAAATGTTAAAGAAAGTACAGTAAAGATGAAAAACTCTGAATGGCCATTTAAGCAGACTAGACAAGATTGAGATGATAATCAGAAAAATAGGTCAATATAGGTTATTTAAAGTACAACGCAAGAAAGCATTCTTTTAAAGAAAAGATTAATAGAACTATGGAACAATCATATACCTATATATAATAGGAGCTCTAAAAAGAGAAGGGATAGATAATATGACAGAAAAGAGATTTGAAAAGACAAAAAGTGTAAGAATTTCCAAAATTAATGCCTGGCAAGCACAAGGTCCTCAGTTTGATCAACAGTATAAATAAATAAATAAATAAATAAATAAATAAATAAATAAATAAATAAAGTTTCAGCACAAATCAACTCTCAAAAAGTAAATAAATTGAAAGTGAATATTTATATGAATAACATCAAGAAAAATGGTTATCTATGATAGCAATTCTTATGAAAAAGTATTACAGTTGGCCATGTTTTTTAATCTCATCAATAAAAATAAAGAAGAAAATGTTTAAGAAAATGTACCACAATGAAAAACAGAAAAAATGTTGCACTATATGTCCAAAGATTATATTTATTAATACAGAAGCTGAACTTACACAAAAATTAAAATCAAGTGAATACTAGAATAGAAAAGTAGTAAAGAATTGAGCTGGCAAGTCAAAATTATAAAATGGTCACCATTAGTTAGAATGTGTTACTTAGCTGGAAATCGAATACATTTGTGTAGAGAGCTTATGTTATTATATTGGAAAATATTAATAAAATATGTAGAAGAATGGACATTTTTATATACAGCTACTTGGCTTCTCCAATATAGTTTTTGTAATGCTAGGAGTATGATGGAAGTATTTTTTCCAACAGGTTATTAGTATACTTGGGGGGGGCTGAAAACTCCATATCTAAAACTATTGGAAACATGCAAAAAATGTGAGTATAACAATATGATTAATACATTTGTGAGCAAATATAGAAAAGATAAATCCTCAGCTTTTTTTTTCACTTCATTCAATTACTGATCCGTCAAGAACCTAGAAAAAGGATGTTTTTAATGTATATTTTTAAAATGGAAATTTAAAGCTAAAAATATTTTCAGGTGATTTTCTATTTGCATCTGAATGCTTTGCAAGCCTGTAATCTCCTGCATTCCCCTATGTCCAAGCTGTCAATGTACATTTACAGGAGCACTGAAGAATGAAAATGTACAGCACCACTGGAATGTGAAAAGTGCTTCTGTAGTTCCAGGTACACAGTCTTCATTAAATTGTATTGATTCTTTATTGAATGGCTGGCTGCTCCCCTCAGCCTGAATGTTTGAAACTTATTTGAAAAAGAAGCAGCAAAAAAAAAAAAAAAAAAAAAAAAAAAAAAAAAATCAAGATATTCTTCCCAGGGAAGGGATGACTGTTTTGCTTATTGATCAGTCCTTGGCTAAATTTCCTTAAGATTTCTTTCCTTTGTGTGGAGTTTTGATTGTGTTTCTTTGTTTTAAACAGTATCTGTATCGCTTATATTTCTAATATTGGAGTATTTCTAAAAAAATTTAATAGTGAAGGATCTGCTGTAAAGTTTGTCTGAGGTTGCTGTTGCTATGACTCCGGACAAATCAATTAGTTTAACAACATACCTGACCCTCAGTGTCTTATTCTAAGATGATGAGTTTGATAGAATAGATTACTTTTGTAAATACTCTCTTTTGATTGAAAATTAGCACCGTGGTAACACACAGCCTTTGGATCAGTTAGATCTTTATTAGTATCCAAGTTTCATTATTGAGGAGCTGTACATCATGGGAAAGTTAATTAACTACAATTACTTTATCTATGAATGGAGGATAACAATAGACACTAACTTATAGTCAAGTTTGAACAAGATTGCATGTGAAATATCTATCTACCCAGTGTCTAATACCTGATTGTAGTAATTAGTGTTTTTCTTTGCTTTCCAGTATCTGCACTCCTTTACTATATTTGGAAATTATTCTACTTTGTATTTCTTAAATCAGCTCTCACTATAGAAGCTAACTACCTGCTTTGCTGTCTTATGTCTTATGTGCATGTATATATATATATGATGTTATTATTAATGACATCACTGAAGCTAGTGGCATATAAATTTTAAGTCTATATCAAATTAATTTGGTATGGCTTGTGGTACAGGTAAAAACTAGAACTTAATTTCCAGTGGCAGTTAAAGAAGTTTCTCTATGATTTTTGGCTGTGTTCTTGCATATATAATCTTGAAGAATTTCTAGAGACTTCTATAGATTTTACTTTTATTAAGTAATGACATTTTTCACTTAAAACAGCTAGCTTTGGGCGGGGGATTTAGCTCAGTAGTTCTGCTGTGTGCCTCACAAGCGCAATGTCCAGAGTTCAATTCCTGGTACCAAAAAAAAAAAAAAAAAAACTAGCTCTTTTCTACTGTTCACAACTATGAACATCCTGTGAAACGTTGGAACATAATACTAGTTACATTGGTGGTAGTATATACTTGTAGTAGCAACTTTCATTAAATTATGAATGCCTAAATGTTGAAGTGAGATAATTAATTCACGGAATTGTATTGTTATTCTCTCTTCTTTTAGATATGGTTGAAATTTGTTATAATTTTAAAATTTGCAGAAATATACATGTAACAGACACATGTAATGACAGATGGGAATCGATCCTTTTTAGATATTTTACAGTTTATTTTTGTAACCAAGGGAAAAGATAAATACCAGCACTGGAGAATTACAAACATGATGCTTTTTTTAGTTTAACTGTTTGAGAATATTAATATGTACTTTTCACATCTAGAGGTTATAATCAAAGCATGTGAGGGGAAAAGCCAATATATAAATTCTTCATCCTATCTTAGAAGACTAGCCTGTAATAAGTTTTTTGTTTCTACTTTGATAATGCAATTTATCTAAAGAATCATGGTTTATATTAGAATGTGTGGTGAAATGCAGTGTGAAATAGGTAGTAATAATAATGTTTAAAAATTTATTTAGAATAGATACTGCAAAAGAAATTATGCTTTTGTCAAATTACCTGATTTCTATACTAGAGCAATTAATATCTTTGAAATTTTGAAGACTGAGTTTAATTTTTTCTCATTGAGTTATTGGTACATTTTAGGTATACAGTACAGTTATATTCATCATTGGGACCTTGTACTTTTACACGGCAGATCTTGGTTCTCATTTATTCCCTGTGCCACTGACCTCCTCCCTTCACCCCCTCCACCCTTCCTTATTTACAACACTTTATTTCCATTTTTTCATTTTCTCATATTTTTTCATAAAAATACATAAAATAACTAATGCTAGGGATGTGCTTATACTAGATATATGCACACATTTGGTGAAACTGTTCATGTAAATTGGGTTTTTTCCTTTAATCCACTGAAATGCACAGCAAAAAATGGTAATAATGGGAGCATTGCAAGTTATAATTTCTCCATATAATCATGAGATGAAAGAAAATAAATATAAACCAGTAACAGAAGGGAACAATTTTGTGCTGAATTGCAATGCATTATCATCATGTTTTGTGAGTGTATTACTTTACAATAAGACTCCCTAAGCTATTTATGGGTAGGAACACGGACAGAAGCTGAGGCCGAGCATCAGTGTGTAATTAGTGGATGGAGATCAGTTGGGTGGGAGTTATTCTTTTGCAATCAAAACGATACCCTAATACTGTAAGCAGATTCAAATGAATCCATATAAATGTCCAAATTCCTTAAAAATTCTGAAATCATAAAAACATCCTTTAATTTTTATAATTAGACACTTCAGCCCCTATACACCTATGTATCTACTTATAAACCTGTGTTACTTGGTACAAACAAACTCCAGGAACCTATATGAGGTTCTTTTGCATCTATATTCTTAATGTTCTCATACAGGTCTTTTTTCTCTTTTGTCTAGATTAGCACAAATAGCATTTATTCAGTTCTCCTAATTATTATCTATCTAATCTCAGGTCCTCCTAGGGTATCCTTGTTCATTGATTCTAACTACAGAATATTTTCATATTGTAAATTCAGTTAAATCAGAATATTTATTACAATCACTTTCAGCCAGATAGCAATCATAATTAGGTTATCTATTACTGTATTTGTACATAGTTAGGGTATCCCAGTATCATAACATGCATGAATATCAATGACTTGGGAAACAAAATCTCAGAAATCATCATGATGGAACAATATTCCAAAGAGAAAGTCAAAATTGGAATGGCTTTATATGACCGCAAACTTGAATTCTGAGCACTAATGGTTCTTAGTTCCTTTATGAAATTTTTAAGAAATGATATATTGCCAATATTCTTGATGACATGGAGCAAAATTTAGTGTTAAAACTATAAACTTTGGTCATTCTGAATTGAGAAATGACTCAACATTTGGATGCTTAATATAAAAGATTTTTAAAAGTAGTTCATTTTCATTATCATAGCCTTTTAAAATTCATACACAAAAGTGACAGCGAGAGAACTAATACTAAAAATCTATGTTTAGTTTTTTTAAATGTCCTTTAAATCATAAAGTAATTATTTTTATTGGTCAGGAAGCATTGCTTTATAATTTCACTGGCATGGGTCCACTTTTTTTTTTTTTTTTTTTTTTTTTTTGAGACAGGGTCTCACTGTGTAGTTGAGACTGACCTGGAACTCATTATGTAGCCCAGGGTGGTCTCGAATTCAGCCATCTTCTTGCCTCAGCCTTCCGAGTGCTGGGATTACAGGTGTGCACCACCACGCCTGGCTATGGGTTTCTTTTGATTGGGTTATCTATAGTGACTTTCTCATGTAGCGCTTTCACATGAAACCCGTGAGAGTCTGGGAAACAAAGAACAGAAGAAGAATTAAGTTAAAAATAAAGCTTGGCTAAAAGCCATGTACACTGTAGTTGTAGAGGCATGTCCAGCTGATCCAAGAGGGAGCACTTTGTGATTCTGCTGTACCAGTGCAGTTAAGTAGAAACTACATTTTTCAGAATCCCCTTTCCTGTGAGTTTTTTAGTTTATGAATATAATCGGACAGCAGCGGTGAAACAAGAGCCTCTTGCTTGGAAGGTCCGTGAAGGACACGAGGTGCTGTGCTTCCAGTCTTGTGCTGGCTCACGTGTGCGGAGGTGGCAGCTTAGTTCCCTGGCAACTCTAGATCTCACATGATCTTTACCTCAGTCTCTGTCAATCTTGAGCCAGATGAATGTGCAGCTCCCTGGCATAGGTCTGTGGCTTAATTTACAGTTCTTCTACATTACCAGGGATTGCAGTTTGTGTTCATGAATTTTGTTATACTTTTCTTAGTTCTAGTTTGCTCTTCTCTCTTTTCTTTTATATCCAACTATTCTTTCCAACTGCCACTTAACTGACTTTAATAACGTTTATCTGCCCCATATACAGAAACAAGTCTTCCATAAACTTCAACACCTCTCATCATTCCGTGAATCTCATGCATACACAAAATATCTTTTTCCATATAACCCAGGATGATTCATTCACTGTCAAAACCTCCGTAATATGCAGCACTGTGTCATAAATGTCACCACAGATGTGTCCTCATGGGAGAAAGGGGCCACGATTTCCTTCCTAACCTGTGCCAGTCATTGGTGAGGGGCCTCTCCCTGGGAGGAAAGAGCAACTACCCAAGTGTTTCTGGGAAAAGAAACTACCCAAGTATCCTGTAGACACAGGGCAGTTTTGAGAAGGGCATAGCAAGAGATATTGAAGATCAAATTGACAAAAGCAGGGGTCAGTATGCCATCCAGGGAAAGGAAGTCTAGGCAAGGAACTGATGGTACCTACTTCAAGGCACTGCAATTTATTCCTCTACGAAGTACATGGCATCATTTCCTAATACTTTACATAAACCTGAATGTTTATCTTATCAGTCTTTTATCTATGTTCTTAAGAAGGCAGGTTGTTTTTTTTTGGGGGGGGTTGTTTTTTGGTACCGGGGATTGAACTCAGGTCCCTGCTCTTGCAAGGCAGGTGGTGGAACCACTGAGCCAAATCCCCAGCCCAAGAAGGTAGTTTTCTTAAGTGCTTACCCTTTGGGTTTCTTCTCTATATGTGAAGAAAACTGCAATGTACCTTATAACATTATTTCCCACTGTGCCTTTTCCCGATACACCACGCCCCTCTGTGCATGCCTTTATTATAATAATTATAATTGCATTATATCCATGTCTGATTTGGGGCCTAAATGTTCAGTGACTCAGATTGGCTGTTACTCAAAGTAGATGAGATTATTTCTGGAAGGTTAAATTAACTTGTACCTAGGGTACCTGAAATTAGAATACATGTTATGTAGAAATGTTTTCCTAGATCATGTTGTGTATCGGTCAATGCTTAGTAGGGAAACAGATTTAATGCAAGATATACCAGTATATAAGAATTTACAAGATTGGCTTGCAGTGCCACCCACAGAGTCAGGTGTGGAAGAGTGCACAAGGTCTGCCTGCACACTGAAGATGTGAAGGATCCAGTCAAAGGCCTGGAGCTCAGTGTAGTGCCCTGTGCATGTCTGTATCAGGAGGTTGAAAAGTCTGTGCTGGAAGCCAGGAGAAAAAATTCAAAGCAAAGACTGGAGCTCTCTCAAAGAAACAAAAACAAGCCTTCCTTCTTCATTTCCTTTTATACTGTTCTGGTGACAATCCTTCTTAGGGTGAGTCTTCCACATCCAGAATGATAGTGATCCAATTTAGTTGGGCATTTCTTACTCAAGTTGATACAATCTTTCCATACATTGTTCTCTCATTCATCTGGCTGTTCTGGAAAGTGAAGGCCTTATCACTTTCTATATATGGCCTCCATGACACGGTGAGGAATTCTTTATTACAGGTAAGCAGAAGAGGAAAGAACATTAAGGAGGTTAACTTATTAGTTGAGGCCTAAAAGTGACATTTCTCACTTCTATTCCCATTCAGTTGTATTAAGAATAGGAATATGAATTCAGGAATACAACTTGAATGTAATGGAAAAAGAGGATACAATTGCAGTCTAGCTGTATTCCCAGGAAAAAGATGAAAACGTGAGCATGGGCTTAAGGTTCTTGATTTCATTTTGTCTTGTTAGGTATCCTTATTAAGAAATCCATCAAATCACCTATTTCATTTGACTTGAAGTTGAGGTGTTGGTGTTTCCCATTACTTCTCTGAGACAAAAACTGTTACTTGTGCTCATGTTTCCTCCCATAATTACCATAGCACCTTATGTGCTCTGAAACATAATTAATATTTTAATCTCAGTTTTCTTGATTTAGTGGGAAGAATTTCTCAAAATTAAACTCATGAAGATCACTATTTGTGGCTTTATTTAATAGCAGGCTATTTTAAGGTTTAGCATACACTCTAATTAAGTCAAGGTTTAGAAAATGCATTCCAGGCACTAATAAGTGTTGGCATATGTGTTACAGATGGAAAAGAACAAAAGATGCCAGTCCACTTCCGACATTCTGAAAATAATATAACGAAGGTCCTTTGAAATGGTTATGCTTCCTTTGCATAAGGAGGATAAAACAATTTACAATAATAAAAGAACAGTTTTAGAATGAGTGGTAAAGGTAAAAAACATTGGTAAAGAAGGGATTTACTCTTGAAAGATAAAAGAGAAAGAAACAAATTTAAACAGTAAGACTATATTTCATAATTGTTTTCAGTTTTTATTTATTTACTTTCAGAAAACAGAAGTCTTAAAGGAACTCATCTTGATTTGGTAAGTGTTTAAGTAAAAATATTAGTACAAAATTTCAAGAAACCTGTATTAAAAATTTGAAAAGACCTTATTAACAGCAGCTGCATGTTTATTGAAGAGGTTCTTACTGAAGATCAAAGAGCAGACTCACTTATTCAGACTGGTTTTCACCAAGGCAGACAATATAAAGAGTGGCTGTATGGTACTTTTAAGCTGTATATCAGTTCTGTGAGGAAAGTTTGATATCTATAATATTTTCAATTCATAGATAAAATATTTTCACTTCAGAACAGCTTTTATTTAATTTCTTTTGGTAAAAGATATGTGGAATGATTGGTCAAATGATAGTATACAAAAAATGAAACTTCAGTTTAAGGACATTTTGCATTCTTTGAAAATTAAAAGAAGTCTACCTACATTATTGGTCATGATGACTATATTCAGTCAAAATAAGAAATGTTCATATTATACAAACACATGAAATTTATCTTTATATTTTTGAAGTGCTGTGTCTTATTTCAAATCCAGTCATTGCATTTGAATACTTAATTGATTATTTTACTGCACTAAAGTTCAGTCGTACTTAATATACCTAGAAATAAGTACACTTTTGGAGCTTTCAAATTACAGCATCTGATTGTAATAGAATTTGTCATTCATGGGACTTGATCTTTATTGCATAAAAGATTTTGTAAGAAGAATTTTCACTTACATTTCCAAACTTAGGTAGATATAAATTTCAAATCAGAGTATGTTCCTGCAATATTAAGAATCTTGCCCACTAATTTAATTGTCTTACAAATGCAGTAGCCAGGTCTCACTACAGTAGTTTACAAATACTCTATATTATACTTGAAAACACAATAAGGCCTAAGGTTCATATATTGAGTCCTGAAACAAAGCGACTTTGCATCCCTTCCCAGCTCATAGCATGAAAAAATTGGACTCCCAGAGCAAACATATTGTGCTGTTTGTGTTAAACTTCATTGCCAACTTTACAGAATTCCAAGATGAGTGGAAACATTACTGGATTTTGAGGGCACTAGCTTAGCCTACTGATGATTTCATAACTGAATGCACCTAGTTGGAAGAAGTTGACCATGGAGGCCTGACTTTGAGTTCTATATCTGGTCCTTTGCTCTTTCCTTTCAGGCTTTTCCCCTCCTCTTTGCTTCCTGGATACCACTGAGTTCAACAGTTTGTCTGCCATGTGACTTCTGCCCTGGAGACAGTCAACAATGGAACATAAAATCTGAAACCATTAACCAAAAATAAATCTCTTCTCCTTCAAGTTGCACATGTCAAGTGTTATGTCCCAGCAACAACAACAACAAAAAAGCCGTCCAATAAACCTATGTTCAGATTAAACTCTTAATGGCTATTCTAACAACCCGTAAAGGTTGAGGCAAAAGGAATGAGCCCAAAGATAGATTTATAGTGGTCTTGAATCCATTATTATGGAAAATACCATAGGTCCAGTTATAGACTACAGCATCACCTGGGAACTAGAGTGAAGAATAAATGTACACACAGTGAAATATTTGAAAAACAGAAGTCATGGGAAAATTACCAGCAACTACTCAGCACAGCATATAATAATGGAGATTAAATAGAGTTAGTTAATTCTGGTGAAGGTAAGTATAGATGAAAAAAAAACTATAATAGAAAAGAACATTTCCATGATACCAAAACAATGAATAAGCCAATATGATCCCCATCTATCAAATTTATATGATTACAGATATAAGGAAGAAGGAGGAGGAGGAGGAGGAGAAGGAGAAGACAGAAGAACAGGAGGAAGAAGAGGAGGAGCAGGAGGAGAAGAAGATGGAGAATGAGAAGAAACAGGAGAGAGAGAGAGAAAGAGGAAGAAAGAGAGGAGAGAGAAAAAGAGAGACTCAAATAGAGTCAGAAATTCTTGAGGAAGACTCAGGACTCAAATGTCTAACCTAAAAATTGATTCTTTAGGAATATGTAATTAAAAATTAAGACAATGTTAAATTTGAGGTATTAAAATGAGGTATTCTAAAATAAATTGAGTACAATTACATGGATAAAATTTATAATTAGTGACAAAATTTATTGGGTAAATAAAATCTTATGACTGTTTTACAATTACCATTATTTTATTTTTTTAAGTAATTTTACTGGTACATTTTAGATATACAATATAATGGAATTCATCTTTGGAAATTTGTACCTTTACATAATCAATCTTGGTTGTTACTTTTTCCCATTCCCCTGCCAACCCTTCAATCCCTCCGCCCTTCACTATTTACAAAGACTTTGTTTCCATTTTTTCATTTTCTCATATTAATTCCATTCTCTTCTTTTCTTTCCCTAACCCCTCCTATTCCCCCTTCCCCTTTGGACCTTTTCTTCCTATTTCACATTATCTATTATACCTTTTAGTTCTTATTTACACTTTCATTACTCACATCAGAGAAACTATTTGGTATTTACACATGTCTTTCAACTTGATAATTTTACTCTATATTTGCCTAATGAAATAAAATCTCAAATTACAACTTTCACAAAGATGTTTTAATCAAGATTCTAAGTATAATAGATGGAAGGTAAACTTCAACTAATTATCAGTTAAAGAGAAAACAAGAGAAGATAGAGTTGATAATGTATTTTATTTAACAAATTTAAAACTGAAGGAATGTTTCTCAGCATAACTTGTACAAAATGCACTGTCATTTTTATATTTTTATTGCTATACAATTCATCATTGGGATCTTGTACCTGTACATCTTGGTTCGTTTTTTTTTCCCCATTTCCCTAGCCTCCCTTCCCCCCTCCACCCTTCCCTATTTACAAAGACTTTGTTTCCACTTTTTTCCTATTCTCTTATTTGCACAGTCATTTTAAAATCATTCCATTTCAAAACTCTGACCAGTAAATATGCAGCCGATGTGCTCAGTAGAAGACTATCAACACTCTGGTATGTGAAGTAAGTCCAAATTGTCTAATAAGATACTCTATGTACTTATTTTAGTTTGCCCTAAAATAATAGACATATCTTTTAAATATCTTTGCTTTGTCCCTGTATCCCGCTAAGAAATATTTATGTCACCCTTTTAGAGATGTTGTATGAAATATTTACTAAGCCAAGAAAATAAAATATATGATTATTAGTAATTGAAGAACTAATTGATAAATAGTCTCATTTATTTTCTAATTAACTTTAGCAATCAATAACCCTAAAGCATTGGTAATGGGTAAATAGATATAAAATACTCAATTTTTAATTGGCTGTCTGTCAATTTCCTCACAGTTGGAAATTATAAAGAAATGCTAGAAAAAAAGCCCTGGATTACAATAGTGGAATACTGGTGACCTTGGCTACATCAGTCATCTGGGCTTTTGTTTATTATTAAAATGGCAATTTTTAAGAGTTGTTAAAGTTTCCTTTTTATTTTATTGTAACATAGATCCTTTTATGTTCCGGAAACGACACCTGTTCTGCTTTAATAGATGAGTAGGAAGAAAAACAATGATTTAGAGAAGACCATGAGATTGAAAGAAAATGGCAGAAGCGCGGAGGTGAGACGACAGAGCGTGGAGTGTACTGAGTAGAGCAGACACTTCGTGTTCCTCAAATATGAGGTGAGGAGGCCAGAGAGGATAGCACTTTAATTTAAATGCAGAGACTTGAGTTCTAGACCTACCTGCATTTATGAAACATCGTGGAGTTAGACAGGTGGATTAACTCTCACAGCCACAGATTCCATTAGGGAAAACTTAAAGTTGAAGAATTTTATAGTTTTTTTTTTTTTTCCACTGCTGTAGAAATCTTCCATCAATATTTTTCTGTATGTATTTTTCTTTATTATATAACTTGATCAATCGAAATAATTACTTCCCATCCTTTCGGTTTTACCTTATTTTTCGTCTATAACCAGATAATAGACACTGGATAATTTATAAGGAACAAAATTTTGTTTCTTATATTTCTGGAGGCTAGGAAATTCAAAGTCCAGGGGACGTGATCTGACAAGGGCCTTCGTATCCCATAATCACTATCACATAGCAAAAGGGCAAAAGGTAAGGAAACGAATAAGAAGAAGATAGACAGAGGCAGAGTGGAGATTGCAGGGGCTAAGAGGTGGGAATCGCACCCTTTTATCAGGAACACCCTCCCATAATGAGTAACTCACTCCTACAGTGATGACCTTACTGCTACATGTCAACATTGTTGCACTAGGGATTGACTTTCCAACACACAAACTTTGAAGGACAGGTTTAACCACAGCGCTATGAGTCCATCTCTAAGTTATTTCCATATTTATTCGAAATATTAAAAGTGTTCATCTTAAAAGGAAGATATAAAATACATTTTAATTTTATTTACTAAAGTAACCCGAAGTCCTCTTTTATTTTTACTAAATAATATCATTAGCAGTGGAAATCTTTCAGTAATCATCAAATTTTAAACATTTTGTAGTGTTGCAATATGTCACTTTACCTTAAAGGGATAAATTTTGTGCATCTAAAATAGATACCAATCCACATCTAATTGTAATAAAGGTCAGAAAAATTGAGCAGGTGGCGGAACCACTGAGCTAAATCCCTGGCCCCAAAAGAAAAACTTTAACTCACATCTCAGTTACCATTTATGTGGTTCTTCCTTTGAATTAGCGTCTAAAAATTTATGTACTACAAAATATTTTCACAGTCACACTGTACAAAATTTAAAAATTTTTAGATTTTACTAAAAGCTCTTGTTCTTATAAAATTAACCATATTCATGATTAATAAATAAGTCCCATGTTTGCTTCAATTATGCATACATCATTTGTGACAATTCAAGTTCAAGAATAAGCACCAATTTGTACTTAAAGAATAAGTTTAAAAATAAAATAGTAAGTAAAAAGTTGTTTTATTTTTTTCTTCCCTTCAGTCATTGTATTGTTTTTAGATGCCCTGGAGTGTGTAAAATCCACTTTAGATTTCATTTTTCATCTAATTAACTCAGAAAAAAACTAAACAAGCAGACTTTTAACTATTAATTATATTGGCATTATAACAAGTTCCCAAATTATTAAATGATTTGAAATTTAACTGAAATAGGTTTTTGAAAAGATTAAATAATGAAAACAATGCCAATTCCTTTTTCTGCTATAAACAAAAATGAGAATTTTTTCTTGTAAAATATAATCTGAAGTTTTACCTTGTCAACTATAGTTAATTAGCATGAGTTGCTCAGAGGATGCTTTGGAAGAAGAAAGAAAACAGGAAAGGCCTCCTGCCAAGCACAATAATCAGAAGTTTTCATATGGAGATTTCCAGCACTTATACTTTTACAGTTGAAAGGAGTGTACTGCCGTGATTATTGATTGCTTTGGGGAAAAGGTGGGGTGAGGAAGAAAATAAGGGTCTCCAGAGAATTCTAGGGTTTGAACATCTGATTAAAGAGTACAATTAAAGAATCCAGTAAGGAAAATAAATTTGTGCAGATGGCTGTGGAAGGAAAACAATTGTCTTTACTGTCATGGGTCATAAATTCAATCTTTCTCACAAAAGATATAATTGATGCTTCAAACATTATGGACTAAAAGTGCAGTCACGAAACCATTGTTAGGACTGGAATAATATTGTTTTTTCTTACCTGTTATTGGGAGCTTTACCCTCAGAGAATGCCTTTGAGGACTTAATGAAAATCCATGCCAATGATAAAAAAAGTTTTTAACGAGAGGACCTGGGGGCAATTATTTCCCCCTAATAAATTGATCAATTTTTTACCTTCATAGGAAGCTAAAGTTCACTGAATCTTATAGATGTTAATAGAATAAAGGCATAGAGTTAAGATGCGTAGACTTTTTTAATGAGAAAAAGGAGTAAGACAGCGAAGAGCTGTTAGACTAGCAGCCACGGTAAGGGTGACGTGATTCAAGTTTTTCACTTGTCATAATGAGTGCTTCCCAAACAAGCAGTTTTCTTCCTCACTCTTTTTTCTCTTCTACATTCCTTTCCTTCCTGGTGAGAGACACTGTTTTCTTTTCTTTTCTTTTTTTTTTTTTGGTACCAGGGATTGAACTCCGGTCCTTGCACTTGCAAGGCAGGCCACAGAACTGCTGAGCTAAATCCCTGACCCTTTTCTTTTTAAAACAAAATTTTGATACTTTTTTCATTGGGAAATTTCATACTTGGCTTTTTATGACGATGATAACAGTTGAAGTTAGAGCCAAATAATCTTTCTGAGTTTCAGATTTTTTCTTCTCTAATGTGAGTTAATGATCATCTGTTTTATCCTATCACCTGAGGTGTAGAACCAGGTAGTTTGTACCTGTACTGCAAGTATTATGCTCTCTGGACTGCAAGTCTCATGACATAGTAGCAGCTCAATAAACAATTTCCTTTTTGGGGTTGGGGATTTAGCTCAGTGTTTCGGCGCCTGCCTCGCAAGCACAAGGACAAGAGTTTGATCCCCACTACCAAAAAAAAAATTTTTTTTTCCTTTTTTGAGTAACAAACTATGTAATAATTGTTCCATCAAATGGTCATTGTTTCTTGAGTTAATATAAATAATAAGTTTGTCAAATAAAGCAATATATAAATACATTTTTATAAACTGCTACAAATGAATTTAGTTATTTAGCAAATATGTCACATTTAGTAAATATGTGATTTTTTTGCCACTGTGATCAAATACCTGAGGGGAGAAAAAAACTTAAAGAAGGAATTTTTTTTTTTTTTTTGTCTAATGGTTTTACATGTTTCAGTCCATGGTCAACAGATTCCATTACTGTTAAGCTTTTAGTGAGGCAGAAACATCACAGCATCAAGGCAAAGAAAAGTTGTTCTTCTTATAACTATTGAGAAACAGGGGAAAAGAGAAGCTGTGCACAAAATATACCTTCCTATATACCCTATTTTCTTTAACTAGACACCATCACCTAGCACCACATTCAGCTATGAACTTATCAGTGGATTATTCTTGTATGTATTTAGAGCCCCCATGATCTCATCACCTTCTAAAAGCCCCAGCTATGAACACATGGGCCTGCTGGTAGTTATTTGGATTTAAATCAGCATGTCTTGTGAAATTGGAGGCAGGGGAATATTCAAACATTTTTGTCAGTGAAAGTCTCTTCTTGTTGAGATGCTGAAATGAAAATGGTTTCCCTACAGAAACAGAGATATCCACAACACAGCACATCTTGTGCCTTGCCATTAAACAGCACCCAGTTCTCAAGTCTTTTGGGACTGGTTATGGATGCTAGGCTGACTAAGGAGGGCCAGTTCCTGATGACTGCCAAAGCTATGTTGGATGTGACCTGTTTCTCTGAAATAGATCTTTCCAACAATATCCTTCTCTTTGTTCTACCACTCCTATGATACTTGTACACCTGCCTTGCATTCTCTTGTTATTCTTGCCTCAAGGAACTCACTTAGATCATTTTTAGATCTACTCTTTTGCAAGTATTAATTTAACATTTAATTATATTTCCCACAGTGTTTGGTTCCTGATATCCTAAAACACATATGAAAGAGTTTCATGGAGTGAAGACATATATCAAAGTCCTAAAAGGAGAAGTCACGTAGAAAATGGTTGGCCATACATTGCTTTGTATCCCTGATAAAATAAATTCCTGCTGAAATATGACTGTGACTAAATTATCTTTTAGGCTACAAGCCAGATATAATATTTCTGTTGTCTGAGTTGTTCTAGTGTAATGCCATGCCAGCCCAGCAGTTAGCATGTAAGTCTTAGAGACAATGTCCTGAATAGTATTCAGTGCTATAGATTCCCACTTCTGTTTTGGTCAAACTGGCATCCTGTCTGAGAAAACCAGAAGCTGCACGGTCTAGGAAAACAACCCTGACCTGGAACACACAATATCAGACAATGTCTTTGCTGAGATTGTTACACGAGCTCAAGATATGCTTTTAACATTGAATATGTCACGATATCCTCCTCTTTATCTTTGCATCTGTAAAATTTACCAGCCATAGGAATGACAATGATAAATGATAATAAAATAGAATGACTAAGCTATCGAGTATATGAAACATTTATCTCCCAGAGTCTCTAAGCTAATTATTTAGTCTCAGGTCATTCATGTTAAGTTGAGTCTGCCTCATAGTATATTTTTATCAACTAGATGTATTACTTCCAATTTATAAAAAATAACATATAAACAGTAGTGGTAAGTTCCCAAGAACAAATATAAAAAAAGAATTTTATCTGTCCTCTCAAACTGACACATTATGTGTCCATACATATATCCACCCACCTATATACTCATTCACTCATTTATTGAACATAAAGGTTTTCAGTGTTACACTAATTACTAAGCACACTTCTGGGTACAAGAGATAGGGAGATGAACAAGCCAGGGTCTCTTCTCTGAGGAAAGTAGTATGACTTGACAGCTTAACCAGATTTTAAAGATCACAATAGACTAATAAAAGATTTTTGCAGGAAGTATTTCAGTGAAGCTAAAAGTAACTGAGTCTCTGAGGGTAGTCAGAGGAAACTTTCCTAAGAAATTAGCACTTTACATCTTGAAAAATAAAATAAATACTCTAAGGAATCAGAGGAGAGTAACAGTATTTTGTGTATGTATAGCATCCTGCAATGTATAATCACTTTTCCTATCACCCCTCAAAAAAATAGGTGACACCCACAATTAAAGGATGAGAGGTTTATCTTTTGCTCACAGTTTCTGAGACTTTAGGCCAAGGTCAACTGACTCCTACTCAGAAGTATCACAGTGGAAGTGTGTGGTGGAACAAAGCTCTTCACTTCATTGTGCCAGGAAGGAGAAGAGAAGAACAGTGCCAAGAGACCGGGGTCAGGGTCACAGACACAGTACCCAAGGTCACATCTCAGAGGCCCATCTAGATACATGCAGACATGTGCTTTCCTAACCACCTAAATACATGCAGATGTGTGCTTTACTAACCACGTAGGTGACTCCCAAGCCAATCAAGTTGACAACTAAGCTCAGCTGTTACATTCACTAGGGTGAATACAATATTCTGGGGCTGCACAATAGTGGTCAGGTTGTGACAGGAGAATGTGTAGGCTGTGGAAAGCCAGTGCTGCTGTGACATTTTAAGGAACTGATTTTATTCTGAAGACAGAGTGTCCTTTGAAATATTTTAGGCAGTGGAGTCATAATCAGGGTTGTGGTTTCAGTAAGTTCTGACATGCAGAACTGATTAGAAGAGCTGAAACCACAGACAGGAAAATAAGTCAAGAGGATGTTGCACTAATGAACTCTTTGCCTAATTAAATCCTCTTCTTCATACTAATCTCTTTACCATCTCCTAAATAGTCTTACTTTAATAGATTGTTAAGAGGTAAAATTTTAAAAATAAATTCAATTAAATGTATATTTATTTATTCAAATAAATGTATGTATTGGCCAGGGATTTAGCTCAGCGGTTCTGTGGCCTGCCTCACAAGCGCAAGGACCCGAGTTCAATCCCCTGTACCAAAAAAAACAAACAAAAAAAAAGTATGTGTTTTCCTCCCAAAAACTTTTTATATAAATTGAAACTTTGCAGGAACTAAATACATTTAATATTGGCAGAATAGAAAACAATATTTATGAGAGAGATTGATACAGTGAAGAGATACTATTTGACAGTGGAGGTATGTGGAGAGCTTCAGATGGAAATTTATTAGAAGAAAATAAAATTTAAATGAGAGAAACTAAGCAAGGAGAGAAGAAATTTATAATAAAAGGATGTTTTTGCAGCTCTCTTGGCATGCATCACATAACATTTAACCACTCTTCTTTAAAGAACATGAGGAATTACTAAATCATGAAGTAGTTCTTAACAGTGCAACCAAGTGGCTGTGTTCTTGCTTATAAGTTATTTTAGACATTGCAAAATGACAAAATAAAAAATATACTAATTCCTTGCCTTAATTCATTCAGGCAATTATTTAGCTTCCTTTATATTTCAGGTAATGTTCAAAGTCCTAGAAACATCATAATGAAAAGTACTGGCAAAATGCTTGTTCCAAACAACTTGCATTCAAGTTGGAGATGACATATAATAAACATTCATGCATTTATATACATAAGGTTATTTCTAAAAAGGTTAAATTCTGTAAAGGCAATAAAACAGAGTGATGAGTTGGAAATCCTTAGTACACTGTTCTTGGACTATTGAAATAGGTATCATGGAGAACTCAGATTAATTTAATTCAATTTTTAAAAATTTTAATACACAGAAAAGTGCATAAAATTAAACATCAGAGCTTCCTTACAACATTTTCAGCTTTATTTCTTGTATATTCACCTTGTAAATCAAATTCATGGCTTTGTCCAGTACTTTAGCAGTTTCCCATAGGCTCTTGCCCTGTCAATACTATTATTGAGATAAATGGTGAGTAGCTTATATATGAAAGAAAATCTGAGCTATGAGCCATGAGCCATGAAAGGGAATTAGCCAAATGAAAACCTGCAGAACATTGCAGGCCAAGGGATCAGCAAATGCAGTGACTGTCAAGTGAGAAAAACATAGCTATTTACGACATAAAAGTAATGCCAGAGGATCTATAATAGTGAAATAGAAAAAAATGGTAAAATATGTCAGAGAATTATGTGGTAGCCAGGCCATTTAAGGCTCTGTTGGTTACAAAAATGAATCTAGTTTTTTCTATTTGCAATGTAAGGACTACTGAAGGCATACAGAGTGAGATATCAGTCATTTGAAATGCTTATTTCAAAACAAATTCACACAGGAGTTAAGTGGACACTATAAAAATACGGTATGTTTATAAGCAGAGAACCTAGTAAGGGGAATGTACATAAGCAAATAAGTGAGGAATATCTGAATGACAATAGCAGCAGATTGGTGAAAATATATAGGATTTACTTGATTTACTAAGAATACAAGGAAATAAAGCAAACTAATAGAATAGATCCATTGGATATGGCATATGCAAAATAGACATTTTAAATCTACTTATAAAACACAGATTAAAATACCACATTTACCTTGCTAATATATAAGGCTAATATTTGTAAGTTGAAAATATAATTAAATAATTTAAGAATCACTTATAGAAACAAAGTAAGAGTGATGTAGAGGCCTGCCATACCATCAGTAAGTGCACAGAGATCCCGAGTAGCAGCTGTGTGGACTAGAGTGCTACAGCTTCAGGTATATCCCAGCCAGGGCCCTGTCCTGACCCTAGAGGCGTGGGCACACCTGCCCACGCCAAAGGCCCACCCAGAAAATAACTACATTGGTGCACAAGCTTCAGCCAGAGACCCACTATACTATCAGTAAGTGCACACATATCTCAGGAAGCAGCTGTGTGAACCAGAGTGGTACTGACACAGGCAGATCTCAGCGATACCTGCGCCCCAACCCCAGTGGCACAGGCACACCCTCCCAAGCCATAGGCCTACCTAGAAAAGAGCTGATAGGCACAAAAGCTTCAGTCAGAGGCCCACAATATCATTGGCCATAGCCAGGGGACCTCCTGGAAATGAACTACACAGATGTACAACAGCAGCCAGAGGCTTGCCCCCAAACCATTGATAAATGTGTGGAGACCTAGCCAGAAGACTATGCAGACAAAAGGAACTGGGGTAAGCAGCCCCCAGCCAATGGCCCTCCCAGACAACAGCTAAATAAGGGCACCAGCTAGAGGCACACCTAGATACCATCCCAAATGTGCACAGGGCCCAGCCAGAGAGCCTACCCAGACAGCAGGTCAGCTCAGGAACCCAGATGGCCATTATTCTCAATACACCAATTGGTGCACTGGTGAGCAGCAAAGAAAAAGCTGCTTGGTGGCTTACTGAGAATTGAAGAGCACTAGGTGAGCAGAAAGTTGCCTCAACAAAGGCACAGTAGGCTGCATCTGTTGAAATGAGAAGACACAGAATATGTCTCAAAACTAGACTCTCAGATTACTGAAGATAACCCCAAAGGGCAACAAGATGGATTAATCTGATACTCAACCCCTGGATTCCCTGAACTGGCAATGAAAGAGAACCTGGAAAAATGAAATCAGAAATAATTTCTCAGGTAATAGCAGAGATTGTGCCCATAGTATAAGGCATGATTAACAAATATAGAGCTGGCACAGATTTTTAAAAAAGAGCTCAGAAACATGATGGAATTCCTGCTTAGGAAACAAGTGGAATCCATAAAATAGATGCAGACAGATTTCCAGATTACAACTCCACTGAAAGTTTATGCAGCAGAATGAGAAAAAACAAGGACAGAATTTCAGATATAGAAGATAGGATTGCAATTATTGACCAGGAAAAGAAAAATTGCTTAAAAATAGTAAGGGATCATGATAAATCAATCCAGGAGCTGCTAGACAATGTAAGGAAGCATAACATAAAACTGATCAGAGCCAATGAAGAAATGGGAGAGAGTGTAGACAATATAAAAAAAACTGTTCACAGTAGTCATGGCAGAAAACTTCCCAAGTAGGGGAAAAGAACTTGACATAGAGATAAGTGAGACACATAGGACTCCAGCTAGCCATATTAGAAATAAAACTACAGTTAGGCATGTAAGAATTAAGATTCCAGAAATCCAGCAAAAGAACAAAATTCTATAAGCAATTAGGGAAAAGAAACAAATCATAAAAAAACAAAGCCCATCAGAATCATAGCAGTCTTCTCAACACAAACCCACAATGCAAGAAGAGTGTGGAGTGACATAATTCAAGCCGTAAAGGAAAACAAACTCCAACCCAGATTGATATACACTATAAAACTATCTTTCAAAAGTGATGGAGAAATGAGATACTTTCATGACAAAGAGCACCTTAGGAACTTCATGAATAGTAAGTCAGGACTCCAAAAAAAACTAAGAACAATATCCTAGGAAAAGACAATGAGAATCACAACTCCAGGAAGCCAAGAAGAATGAATCCATCAGGCACAACAAGAAATTAAATGTAAAGGGGAAGAATCCAACAAAAAGAAAAAGTCATGAAAAGGATAAGTCAATACATATGAGTTATAACTATCAATGTTAATGGTCTCAGTTCAACAATCAAAAGATATATACTGGCAGAATGGGTAAAGAAGCAAGATCCAACAATATGCTACATACAAGAAACACACTTAATTCAAAAAGAAACACATAGACTGAAAGTTAAAGGCTGGAAGACAATTCTCCATGTGACAGGAACCCCCCCAAAAGTAGGAGTTTTTGGTAGATCAAGTGGATTTCAAACCAATATTAATTAAGAGAGACAAAAATGGACACTACATCCTTGTAAAGGGAACAATCCAAGAGGAAGAGATGACAATCATTAATGTATATGCACCAAACACTAGTGCACCCAACTATATAAAACAAATAATAATGGACATGAAAAAATCATACAAGCACTAATACAGTAGTAGAGGGGGACCTCAATACCCCACTGTCACAAATAGATATATCAATCAGACAAAAAATAAAAAATGAAATACTAGAACTCAAATTCTAGAACAAATGAATTTAACAGATTTTCGCAGAGTGTTCCACCATACAAAATCTTACACATTCTTTTCAGCTGCACAAAGATCATTCTCCAAAGCAGACTGCATGGTCCTCGTAGAGCATGTTTAAGTAAGGGCAAAGGAATTGAAGCTATGACCTGTATATTATCAGACTATAGTTCAATGAAACTGGAGATCAATAGCAACAGAAACTGCAAGAAATTCATGAACACATGGAAATGGAACAACACACTCCTGAACAATCAAAGGGGCACCAGAGGAAATTAAATAAGAAATTAGATAGTTACTACAATTAAATGACAATGGCAATGCAACGTATCAGAATCAATGGGACACAATGAAAGCAGTCTTACGAGGGAAATTCATACCATGAATACTCATGCTAGGAAAACAGAGCAAACTTAGTTAAACAAACTAATGCTGAACCTCAAGCTTCTAGAAAAAGAAGAGCAGGACAAACACAAAGCTCATACAAGGGAGGACATTATGGAGATCAGGGCAGAAATCAATGCATAGAAACCGAAGAGTACAATACAAAATATCAATGAAACCAAGAATTGGTTCTTCAAAAGAAAAAACAAAATTGACAAACCCTTAGCCAACCTTATCTAAAACAGGAAGGAAGAGGCCCAAATCTATGCAATTAGGAATGAAAAGTGTGAAACTGCAACAGACCCAGCAGAAATCCAAGGATCATCAATACCTACTTTGAGAATGCATATGCCAATAAGATGGAAAATACATCAGAAAAGGACAGATTCCTTGATACATATGAATTACGAAAGTTGAATGAAGATGACCTAAAAATTGTAAATGACCCAATATCAATCAGTGAAATTGAAAATGTAATTAAAAACTTACCAACTAGGAAAAGCATTGGCCCCGATGGCTTCACTGCTGAATTCTATAAGACATTTAGAGAGGAACTATTGCCACTACTATTCAAAATCTTTAATGAAATTGAAAGGGAAGCAATAAATCCAAATTAATTCCTGGAAGTAAGTGTCACTTTGATCCCCAAAGCAAAGAAAGACCCAATTGAAAAAGATAACTACAGGCCAATCTCACTAATTAAGATAGATGCAAAAATCCTTAATAAGATACTCGCAAATAGAATGCAGAAGATCATCAAGAAGGTCATACACAGTGACAAAGTGGAATTCACTCCCAGCATGCAGGGATGATTCAACATGTGCAAATCAATAAATGTAATACACTATATTAATAGAGCCAAGGACAAAAAACGTATGATCATCTCAATAGATGCAGAAAAATCATTTGACAAATCCAACATGCATTTAGGATAAAGCCTTCAAAAAATTGGAATAGATAGCTATTGAGATCTCCTCAATCTGATAAAAACCATCGATGAAAAGCCATCAGCAAATATCATACTACATAGTCAAAAACTAAAATCCTTCACACTAAAATCAGGAGTAAGACAAGGATGCCCATTATCACTAATTCTGTTCAATATAGTTTTGGAAACACTAGCCACAGCAATTAGAAAAGAGAAGGAAAAAAAGGAACAAAGAGAGGAAATGAAAAAGACAAACTGTTATTATCTGCAGATGACATGATACTCCATATATAAGACCCCAAGAACTCCACGAAAAGTCTTCTAGACTTAATAACCAAATTCAGCCAAATAGCTGATACAAGGTCAACACACCAAAATCAATAGCTTTCCTGTACTTGGAAAACAGATTTTCTGAGAGAGAAATGGGGCAATAAATTCCTTTCACAATAGCATTCAAAAAATTGAAATACTTAGGCATTCACCTAACAAAAGAAATCAAAGGCCTCTCCTCTGCAAAGTACAACACTGAAAAAAAGTGATCAAAGATGATATCAGAAAATGGAAAGACATCCCTTGCTCCTGGGTATGAATAATCAACAAAGTAAAAATGGCCATACTTCTAAAACGGCTACATACATACAGTGCAACCCCAATTGAAATCCCAGAAGCATACTTCACAGACCTGGAGAAAACAATCCAAAAAATTCATTTGGAACAAGAAGAGACCTAGAAGAGCAAAAGCAATTCTAGGCAATAAAGACAAGTTAGGGTCATCACAATCCCCAATCTGAAACTATACTATAAATCTACTATGACAAAAACAGCATGGCAAAAAACAGACCTGAGGACCAGTGGAACAGATGAGAAGATGTAGAAGCAACCCCAGAAATGTTCAGCCACCTCATCTTTGACAAAGGAGCCAAACACCCTCACTGGAGGGAAGATAATCTCTTTAATAAATGGAGATGAAAAAACTGGATTTCCACTTGCCAAAGATTAAAACTAGACCTATACCTTTCACCATGCACTAAACTAAAATAAAATGGATTAAAGATGTAAATATTAAAACAGAAACACTAAACTAGCTGGAAGAGAGGTCAGGTAGAACTCTTGAAGATATTGGTGTAGGAAGAGATTTTATGAACAAAACCTCAGTGGCCCATGAACTGGAACAAAGAAACAATGACTAGGATGTCTTCCTATTAAAAAGCTTCTTGCACAGCAGGAGAGACAACCAATAGTGTGGAGATACAACCCACAATGTAGGTAAAACTTTTCACCAGCTGTTCATTGGACAAAGATCTACTATTTAAAATATATAAAGAACTTGTTAGCTCTCCCAAATGTATATCCCATTGGAAAAAGAGCCTGAGGTTAAAAATATGCAATTTATGTTACTGAATGTATAATAATCAAGTCTGTGGCGAATAAAGAAAGTATTTTTAAAAATAAAATAACAGATAAAAAACATATGCACAAAGGATTCAGGTTACACAATTACTTATAAATAATATCTTAAATATTTTAAAATATTGGAGTTACACAATATTTTAATATAGATAACCTGAGTGTTTCCAAAGAAATAAATATAACAGAATTTGAAGTGACACAGTGTTTAGAATATTAAGTATCTAAACATTAAAAAAATAACTAAAATTAAGAATGTAGCTGATAGTTCAGAAATTGATTTATAAATTTCTAAATAAATTATTAATAAAAAATAGATCAGACAATGTGTAACAAAAGACCAGAGAATAAAATGATAATAAAAGCACAAAACAATGTGACAAACCTAAGATATATACTAAGAAATTTATAATATGCACAATTGGAGTTTCTGAAATAGAAAATCAAATAGAATAGAATAAATATGAGAAAAGAAAGCAGCAATTTTTTAAACCATTAGAAAGCTATGAAAACTATTCAAGAATAGCTATAAGCCTCAAGCAAGGTAAATACAAAGTAAATTGCACTTAACACATAATACTAAATAACTTCAGATAAGAATATGAAGCTTAAAATATTAAAAACAGGCACAGAAAAAGATTAAAAGGAGGAAAAAGAGAGATTAGGCTTCTCAATAGAAGAAACAGATGTGAATGGCCTTAATTATCTATTGGTGCATAACAAATATGAGCTAAGTTGATTAACACAACAAATTACTATTTCATAGTTTATGAGGGTCAGCAATTTGAAAGTAGTGTAGCTGGGTGGTTTTGGCTTAAGATCTCTAAAGAGACTGAACTCAAATTGTCCACTGAAGATAATTATCTCAAGACTTTACTGGAGAGGATTCATTTTCAAGTTCATTCACTTGACAACTGGCAGACTTTCAAAAATCTTTCAAGCTTTATATAGCCTTTTGCTGGCCTAATTTCCTTGCTAGCAGAGCCACGACATAGGCAGCCCGTGAGTTATCAAAACATAAAAATTAGCTTTCCTCTTTCAGGGTAGCCTCACAACGTGAGAACTGGCTCCCCTTAAAAAGGAAATAAGAGTGAGAGCACACCAAAATGGAAATCATTGTCTTTTTAAAATCTGATGCCTAAAGCCACATTTCAACACTTCTACTGTGTTTCATTTGTTACAGTCATATCTCCAGCTTTGCTTTGTGCTTTCTGATGGAATAGGGTTTAAGTGAGTCATGTGGAATGAGAGTTCTAATGCATTGGTTTGTATTGATTTATTCCAAATAATATTCTAGAACCATTTTATTTTACTCTTACTTTTTAAAATCAGGAAATAGAAGTTGAGGGGAGTAATAGACTCAGCTGGGTTTTTGAGGTGGAGCAGCCAATCCTAAGACAGGTTGTGCACTGAAATGACTAGTGCTTCTATGCCTGTCTCTATAGCATATGGCCTCTGGATATATCTCACATTTTTGCAGCATTTTTTGCACAGTGTCTGGCTTTCAAGCAAGAAGGAAAATAAATTGCCTAGTTAGCCAAAAGCTATGTGCAGGACTAGTACACCATCCTTTCCCTTGTATTTATTTGGGTATAGTAGTCCTAGATTCAACTAAGACTCCAGGCTGTAGAGAAACAGGTGTTTCCTCTGGATTAGGGATCAGGATGGACACAATGCGTGAGAAACTTGTGGGTTTTGAGATACTATTGCAGCTATCTTTGTGGATATACAATCTTTCAGTCACAACAATCCACATTCCACCCATAGACAAATTATTCTTAACCTTTCCCTGAAATGTTTATCCCACTATCATAGCAAGGTGATATTTTATCGACATGGTGCCAGATTTGATCTTTGATTCAAAATCCTTGAATTGAGACTCTTTTGCCACCTAAAGCTAGTTCTGGCTCTTATACATTCTCAAAATTCCGATGGAAAAGTGACCAATTCTTTGCTCAGCTTGTCTTTCTGTGAGCCACATTGCAATATACACAATTAAAAGGAGGCTGGTTGACATTTTCCATATTTTATTTTGATCTCTGTGAAACCACATCATCTTATTCTTATGTACATTTGCTCTATATTCCCTTCCATATTATTTATTCTATGTAAAAATGTTTTCAATCCCTGAGTGTAAGTTCAAACAAAGGTAATGTATTTTCTTATATAACTTGAAAATCAGGAATCGGGTAGAGCCCTAGATGGATGGTCCTGGGTCAGGATCTTTCATAAAGCTGCAGTCAACACATAAGAAGAAACAGCAGGATCTACAGGTACCACTGGAGCTGGAGGATAAGTGTACAGCATGGCTTCTCAAGTAGCCCCTGGCATAATTTTCTAATTCACGTGACTCCCAGAGACTGCTTGGCCTGGAAGTTCTGTTAGTATCATAGGTATCTTTCCCCAGAATCCTACATAACAGACAGAAAGAGGGGCCAGGAATGTAGCTCAGTGGTGCTGTGCCCTCCTGGCAAGCACAAGGTCCTGAGTTCGATCCCTGGTACTGCAAAAACAAAACAAAGCAAAACAGAAAAAAAAAAAAACACAAAAAACATAACAGACAGATAGAAGTAGAAATTCCTTTTTATGACATAACCTTAGAAATCAATGCATTTCCACTTTATTCTATCCATTAAAAACTGCCAGGGATTTAGCTCAGTGGTTCCGCTGCCTGCCTCACAAGTATAAAGTCCCAAATTCAATCCCTGGTACAAATTTAAAAAATTAAAAGATTTTTAAAAAGCAGGCACCTTGTACTCAAGGAGAAAAATACCAATTCTACCTTTTAAAAAAAAGAAGTTGTGTAATGTTCTAAAGTCACTACTCTTCTACTACTGCAGTCAATGGTCTTGCTAATATTTTTGTCTTGCTGCTACATACATAGTTTATATTCTCTCCATTCTATCACTTTTGGCATTATTTTTCCACTTCTACAGCCTACTTCAGGTCCTTGCACATTCATCCAAAGCATGTTTTCAAATCCAAAGCATTTTGTATTTTGTTATAACAAGATACCTGTCTCCAGTAACAAATTTTGCTCCTGGTGTTCACCCTGAGTGAAAAATCATTAACAGATTAAAAATTAACCATTTAAAATGCATGAGCATCCTGGGAATCAAGGGTGGAATGGTATCTTTGGACAGAGGTCTCAGGACATGGTGGAATGGGACACCTTGGGAAAGTCTAGGCCTTCACCTTCCACTGGAGTGTCTCAAATGTCTTTTCCTCTAACATCTAATTCTTGGATTGGAAGGGTCAGGATAGCTGGGTCTGGTCAAGACTCTCTCTCTCTCTCTCTCTCTCTCTCACTCTTTCTCTCTCTCTCTCATAGTCTCTCAGCAAAGTTCTGACTTCCAGAAGAAACATTTCAAGAAACTCAGAAAGAAGTTGCAAGGTTGATGAGAGAAACTTGAAAAGTCACCCAGCATCACTTCTACTGCACTCCCCTGATTATACAGGGCCAATCCAGATTCCCTGAGGAAGTGAACGAAGCAATGGTGAAAAACTAATGGTTTGATTTATTCTGAAAGTAGTCCCCATGCAGTCCCCCATTAGACATCTATGTGCTCAGTGACTTACATATTTTCAAAAATTATCTACCCAATATGTACTTCCAGAAATACGATTTTCAACTGAGTTCGTGTTGTAAATAAAGTTTAGTGCAATGAATCTGCAGATGCAACTAAATTGGAATGGGTTTCATACGGCATAATGATATCCAATAAACTAGATAATATTCATTTCCTCAGATCAATATGTTTGGTTTCTAGTGCCAAATGAGCAATTTAATGGCATCACTTGTTCATTTAAGAATTCCATACACTGCATCTTCTGTATTCTTATGTGTTCCACTGCTTATGTATTTATTCTTTAAGAATTAGTTATCTCCTTTAATCATACCATTTCCTTTCAATTACAAAAATGTGGGGAAAGGCACTACACTGAGTAGGTAAATAGTCAATGTTTTTGGTGCTGCCATTTATACAGAAAATTATGTAGCAGTATGCATAAATTATTCAGTAAGCATGTGCTAAGCATCTGTTTCACGCTGGGCTTGGTGTAACATTTTTATGGAAATGTACACCCTTGAAACAGCTGCATGGTCCTGCTTCCCCCCTCCTCCACATCGTCTGTCCTGCTACATGGCTTTCAGCACCACTCAGACTAATTAAAGTTTCACCAGCACTGATATCCACTTAAATATAGTAATTTTATATATAGCAATTTTCTTTGACCTGTCCATGAGACAAGTATAAGATTTTTGGGTTTTCATGGCAGTTGAGTGTAGTACATTCTAATTTCCTTGAAAACAGTAACAGCAGCATAAAAGGATAGTCCACAAAACATCAGTTTAGTAAATCTTTTTTCTCTTCTTTTTCCCCTCCCTCCCATCCTCCTTTTCCCCTCTTTTAACTTTTTTTACTAAGAACTACACAAATGAAGCACAGGGCTACCCAGAATGTTGTGCTGTTGAGCTCTCTGGGAAGCTCTCAGAAGTGGTATGCTCTGCCTTAATGTCCACCTTTGTGCCTTGTTTCTTTCACTACGCTTAATACAATCTGTAAGCCTATTTCTGTGTGTTTATTTCCTCTACCCCCTTGAAAAGATAGCAAATAAAATAGATATGTATAGTTATGATACCACTGAATAGTTGGTGTCTAGCCTAAAATTAGGAATAAAGATTTGTTGCATAAATCAATGAAATGATGTCTCCAAATGGCCACAGAAACTTAGCGATACAATACTCCTTGTCAGACACTGTAGATAGCACCTCAATATTATGCTTTCCTCTCTCTTGGACACATCTATTTTCATTTAAGTTTCCATATTTCCCCTGCACAATCCAAATGTTTTAGGACAAGCTCTGATCCTATTCTCTCAAATGTGTCCTACAACCCATGACAAAAGGAATCAAAAGTGGGTGACATTCCTCAGGCTTCAGTGAGAAAGATACTTTTGATCCCTTTGAGACAATAAAGAAATTTAGGAAGTCCTTGGTTCATTGTTACATAGAAACAGATATGCGTTTTATGGGTTTGAAACTTACATAAATATGATTAAACATCTTTCATTAAGAAAAAGAGTACACCAGGGACACCACCAGGGATAATCCCATCATTCATTCTTAGACCTTGACTTATTCCACCTCTCAGTAACAGTTGACACATTATGTGGCTGACACTGCCATACATCATCTAGGAGCTTCTTCAGAAATAAAGGAGCTAGTTATTGCCGGAGCTACCAGGGTGCAGTTGTCACCTTTTAAAAGGACTGTCTAAGCTGGAAAGAGCTACCTCAGCCAAGGACAAGCCTGTGTCCTAGGGTAGCCCCTGCCCTGTGAATAATGGATGTGAGAGTTGTAAATTCTCGTTCCTTTCACATGGTCCGAAAACTGCACCAGTAGGTTCTCCCATCCCCAGTTCACCCCAGGACCAGCCAAAGCTTGCATTGAGAATGCAGTGCAGTTTGACTTCTCCTCAGACAAATCCTGCTGTCTTCTTCCTCCAACTGATGTCTATCATAAGGATACTCCTTGATAGGTATCCTGAACACTGGCTTCTCAAATACCAAGACATCAAACCCAGGAGAAAATAGACAGAACAGAAAATGCAACTTCCTCTCTCTTTTTGTAAACAAAATATGACTTTTAAATATCAACTTCATTTTTTTTTCTGGTACTGGGAATTGAACTCAAAGCTCTGTGCTTTCTAGGCAAGTGTGATATCACCGAGGTGTTCCTGGCCCCCAAAGATAAATTTCAGAGGTCTTATAGGATTGATGTTCAAGATAGCTGAATTATAGAGACTTTTTTATGATCAGAGAAATAAATATTTGTATTTTATCAATCTTCAAGGAGATATCAAGGAATTTTCACATTGTATAAAAGCAATTATATTCAAAGTAATTATATTATACATTTTATTAATGTGATGGCTCATTTTGTGTGTCAATTTATTAGACTAAGATTTCTAGATAGTTGGTGTAATGTTAATTGTGGGCAACTCTGCGAAGTTGTTTCCAGAAGGGATTCACATTTTAATTAGCAGGCAGAGGAAAATATACCTTTAACCAACGTGAGAGGTCAATTTCTCTTCTATCCAGGGAGTGAATAAAACAAACACATAGAATAAGAGCAAATGTGCTGTCTTCTTGAGCTGAGGCATCCATCTTTTTTCTGCTCTGTAATGTCATATCTCTTGGTTCTTGAGCTTTCAGTCTCCAAGATTTATACCAAAGACCGGTTCCTGCCTTCATTCTTCTTCCCTTACTGGTGAGACCATTTTCTTTGAACTTGGGGTTACACTACCATCTCCTCTGGTTCTCAGGTCTTTGTGGTCTGTCTAATTTGCACTACTGCTTTTCTGGTTCTCCAATACGCAGATGGTATATTATTACATTCTCAGTCTCCATAATCACATGAACCAATTCTCAAAATTTATCTCTATCTACCATCTATCTATCATTATCTAGCATCTATTTCCAGCCTATTGATTTTGTTTCTGTAGAGAACCTTAACCCAGCCAGCAATTAAAGTACTTATAAAATCTACTGTTCTTAAAAATATTTTAGATAATAAAACTTTAAGCTCTCAATATCTGTCATGAAAAGCATAACTGAAAAAAAAAAAACCACAGCTGAGCTGTCACATTAACTAGTGATGTTAGAAATTTTCTATCAGTTTACAAATATTTCCTGGGATCTTTGCTGACATTCAGAGGCCCTCTGTTTGTCTTACAGGTTTACTCTCTGGAAAGTAAGTTGACTTAATTCTAAAATTCCTGAATGTTACATTTTAAATCAGTAATTATTTCATTTTTGTAGTCCTTGATTAAATATTAAAGCTCAGAGAAAAAGGGAGTGTGCATTTGACAGATGTATTCTGTAAAAGCCAGCAAAAATGTAAAACATCTGGTTAATCATCCATGGGTTGGTCCAATTATTATTGGTTTGAGTCAGACAAGATTTAGTAATTGAAGGATTTATTTTTAATGAAATCAGCAGCTGGCTTTGTATTTTCAGACAAAGCAGCATGGTTTAGTGTAAAAAGGCAAAAATTTGGACTGTGTGCCAAGAGACAAGATTAAAGCTCTGTCACTCTCTCTCTGCATGACCTTGATAAATCACTTAACCTCTTTGTGGATCATTATTTTCAAGTGATATTATAGAGCAAATATAAAAATGCATGTGAAAGTACTTTGAAAATGGAGATAAATTTCACACATCTAAAGAGACACCACTATTTTTATGGTTATTATATGTGTGTCACAGCACTAGTTTGTAAGTAACAAAAATGATTACAATAGATTTAAGCAGAAAAATAAATTTTTGAAAGGATATTGCTAGGTCATTCAAGCAATGCAAAGACTTGAGAACTGAGCTCAGGAATTACAGTTTTCTGGGAAGCAGGAAAACCAGCCAAGGTCACATTCCAGAAATCATCTGGAGAATGCACCACCTGGGTACCATCAGTGTACTCACTCCTGTCCCAGTGGTTCCCCACATCAACCGGCCAGTGTCACAGGAAATGAATTCCAAACTTCCTTTTTGCATGATTAATTTAAGTTTTAAAAGGTTTTGGTCATCTGAGTTTAGTCGTCGACCAGTACTCCACATGCTAGAGTCTGAAGTCAGGGTCATTGAGCCTGACCCAAATTTTGTAGCAAAACCCAAAGTCTTATACATTGAGCATCCTTTGTCTACAATATTCTAGACCAGAAATATTTGACACTTTGGATTCTTTTCAGATTGTGGACTATTTGGTCTGTATACAGTAAGACCCCTTAGAAATAGAAGCCAAGTTAAAACACAATATCTATTAGCACTTCATATTCATCTTGTACATGTAGTCTGAGGTACTTTTATACAACTCTGCATTGTGGATCTGCATTTTCACTACACTCTGTCACATAATGTCAAGTGTGGAATTTTTCACACTTTGCACCATGTTGACATTCAAAATGTTTCACATTTTGGAACATTTCAGATTTCAGATTTCCAGGCTAGAGATGATCGGCCTACATATGGAATGAACTACATCAATGTCTTCTTCTTAGTAAAGCTGGGGTGAACAGTCATTTGAGGACAGGGGAACTTTCTGTTAACATTTATAGCCACCACTCAATACTAATTCTCTCTATGGAAAAGCAACGTTGGCTAACAAATAGTGATAGGAACTATGCTTCGGCTCTTAGTCTATATCTACAATAATTATTTCTACAGAAATGAAAGCCAAATAATGAAATTGGCAAGGATAAGATAAAAAAAAACAAAGGAAAGAAAATGCCTTTATAATTATACAGAGTATTGAATTACTATTGAACGGGAGAAAAAAATGCTCAGTTCTAGTCAGACAATGGTAATTACTTCAAATGCACACTATATGGATAATTTGTGAAAATGAGCTAACTTACTAATTAATTATGTAAACAGTGGGCTAATTTTCCAATTTTCAGAAGAAAGTATACATTTTTTATTTCTCATGAAGACTTGAAAATTATTTATAGTCTTTAGTAATGATTTGAAAATGAATCTTAATTTCAGAGTATTGCATTCTTGATGAAGTTTCTGATAAAACTTAACAAATTTTGAACTGGCTATGTGAAACAACCACTGGAACTCTTCCTGTGTGATGTGTGAAGAGAAATTAGAATAAGACTTTAGATTTACAAAATGATGAAAATTATATTTGAAAGATATATTTAAGCTACATATGTGGCTATAAAATGGCTTCCTAAAACACAGAATATCTCTTTGAACTAATTATACCACTTTACTGTATGGAGGGATTGAATGTAGTGTGTTGTGAAAGGGTATTAGATTACCCTGAAGGAAAAGAAAAACAGATTTTTGTGTTTTCTTTAAAAATCAACTCATTCTATACTTACAAGGTTTATCTCTAGTACAGCACAACTCTGCATTGATTCATAATGAGGGAGGAAGCAGTGTAATGTTAAGAATAACTCCCTGCTGGATTTTCTACTTGAGAACAGAACTCAGTATCATGCGGAACAAAGGCTTATTCTCACTGTACATCTCTTTGCAGAGACTCTACAAGCTTGAGAATTCTCAGTATTGATCCTAGAACCTTCTTCAGCTCTGTTAATGTCATTCCCCTCCAAGTGTTGGCAGCTGACTCTTTTTCTGGTTAGCAGCAGATGAAGGTGGTATTCCACCCATACTCCTCCAGCACACACTGGTGTCCCAATGCAGCCTTAGTGGAAAATTACCACATGTGTCTGTGGCATCTCCATAAAGTAGATGCACCTCTCTCTCAGTGTGTGAAATGTACTATATGTATTCTGAAATGTACTATATGTACTCTCTTAGAAAAACCCTCAGTAGAATGAGACAGAGCCTTAGTTTCTCACAGTTCTAGCATATCAGTAACACATATTTTTTGGAACTTTTTACTCTCATATTTGAATGATTTTCCTTAGAGTGATTCTTGGAATATTTATCCAGTAACCTCCTAGCAACCCAATTCTTTTCTTGGGTCATCTTTTTCCTCTTAATATAAATCTCTACCTAATTTCATTTTTAGAAACCAACTGTGTAATTATTCTTCTGGAAACAAGGGTTCATCATGAAGAAACAAGTCTGCACTAACAAATTACATTTATGAAGAGATAGAACTCTCTGTCGCTTTATTCTTACGTGGGAACATATGCTGCTCTGGAGGCTACACCTTGTGTGTTTGTATGGCTGCCATGATTCAAGGCCCTTCTTCCAGGTCAGGCATAAATATACAACTGGATATTACTTCTTAAGATGAAACAAAATGGCTTCCCTACAACTCCTGGTAGATTTCCTACTAATCATACTTTCCTTAGTCTTGTCTTTTATGACTGTTTGTTTTTTAAGTAGTTATGTAAGGAAATGAGACCTGAATTATTAAAAAAATCAGTAATCTTGAAACCTCACTCTTTTCACTCTTATTTGTCCTTCTGCTGCATGTACCCCAACATTCCAACTTTCAGAAAATCAGAAGTTTCTTCTGTTTTGTTTACTTCTCTATCAATACTATAGCAATACTAAAGTATTTGACAAATATTAAAGTCTTCATAAATATTTTTGAATGATGTAATTGAGTTAGTTCATTTACTCGATAGCCTGGTAAACTGGGACAAGCTGACTAACCACTTGTTACCTCAGTTTTTTCCTATGTAAAATGGGGATGATAAAAAGTCTCTCTTTTAGTTGATTATTTTGAGAGTTGAATGATATTTTATGTTCAATGTACACAATTTATTGCCTAGTACATAAATGCTTTAAAATCACAGCTTTTATTATTTGTTACTGTTAATATAAATTTATTAAATCATGGCTACATAGCAGACATTGTTAGGTGATGAAGTCACATTGGTGATTAGACCTACAAGGTAGCTAAACTAATGAAACTGAAGATCAGCAAGTGTGACACATGATAAGTAGATAATCCTTATATCATTACTTTATCTCAAGGAAATAATGTTTATAGCTAGTGAAGAAGTATAAAACATTTGTCAGGGGAATAAGATCTTTCAAAAACACATCTTTAATAATTTAATATATGGATGATATCATTGGTTAAAATACTGAAAGTGGCATGGTTTATTAGGAAATAATCTCAGTATTTGAGACAAAAGATGACAACAGGTGCAATCAATGCTGGAAGGTAAGTTAGGTAGAAGTCTTGAAGACATTGGCATAGGAAAAGACTTTATGAACAAATTCTCAGAAGCATGGGAACTGGCACAAAAGACTTAGCAGTTGGAATCTCATCTATTTAAAAAGCTTCTGCACTGCAAGAGAAATCACCAACAGAGCTAAGAGACAACTTGCAATTGTCTCATTGGGAAAAAATGTTTACCAGCTGTTCCTCAGACAAAGGTCTACTACCAAGAATACATAAAGAACTCAAAAAAAGACCCCCCAAATATAAAGACCCAATTCAGAAATGAGGGTCTGAAATGAACAGACATTTCTCAGACAAAGAAATAAAAGCAGCAAATAAACATATGTAAAAAAGTTCAAGATCACTGGTCATTCGAGAGATGCAAATGTAAACAACACTGAGATTCCACCTCACTCCAGAAAGAATGGCTGCTATCAAAAAATCAGCCAATAATAAATGCTGGCAGGGTTGTGGGCAGAAAGAAACCCTTCTTCATTGTTGATGAGAGTGCAGACTGGTGCAACCACTGTGGAAATCAATATGGAGATACCTCAAGCAATTAAGATTAAAAGTCCCATATGACCCAGCTATTCTCCTGCTGGGTATATTTCAAAAGAATTTAAAGAATCATATTACAGTGATATATGTTCACCCATGTTTATACCGGCACAATTTGTAATAGCTAAAACTTGGAATCAGCCCAATTCCCCATCAACTGGAAACTGGATAAGGATGTGTTTTTTTGTTTTTTTGTTTTGTTTTGTTTAGAAAATGAAGTACTACTCAGCTATAACAAATGAGAAACTAGAGACATTTATAGCTAAGTGGATGCACATTGAGTCCATACTCTTAAGTGAAATTAATAAGACACACATGTAGTTTCTCTGGTATGAAAAATGAAAAATGTAAATAAGGATAAAAATGTGTAGTCAATACTGTATAATAGGAAGAAGAGGTCTAAAAGAGTAGGGGAAGAGTGAGGGGTAGGGGAAAGGTAAGAAGGCAAAAGAAAAATATGAGAAAAGGAAAATCATGGAAGCAATATCTTTGTAACTAAGGGGATGGAGGAGGTGAAGGGAGGACTGGGGAATGGGGAAAAAATAAGAATGAAGATACGTCATGTAAAGGTGCAAGATCCCAATGTTGAATGTAACTGTACTGTATACCTAAAATATACCAATAAACTAAACTAAAAAAAAAGAAGTAATACATAGAGTTGAGCAGAGAAATATTCAGTTAAGTGACCAGGAGAGCATATGCAAAAAGAAATAGAAAGGAATTTAGAGCAACTGCCTATTCCCTAAGACTGCAGAATTGAAGCAACCAGGATTTAGATGAAATGGTTCTTGAAACTTTGTAGAAAATGGTGCCCATGCCTTTATCTGGAGCAGTGAGTTGGGAACTTAGTGTACTTGGGGTTGGGCTGAGAGGAGCAAGGGCTCATGATCAATGCGGAGAATGAAAGCACAGCTTAGGCTCATGTCCCCAGTATCTGCACAAGGTGCTGACCCTCCCCCTTTTCAGGATTACCTCTGTCATCACTTCTGTGTGTTGAATGACTCAGTTTCTGATTCTCTCTAACTCCCCAAAGAGTCAAGAATCTTAGTGTCTCTATTTGATTGTACCAGTGTCACCTTACTCCAAAAAGGATAGTTTTACTCTATTTAATCAAAGAATGTTTTCCAAATTTTCTGTTTCATCTTTAAATCTCTAAAAGACACAGATTCCTTCCTTTAATATAAACATAATGCCACCACCTCACTTAAAATAATAACCTTTAATGTTATCAAATATATGGCTACTTTCTTTGTTCTTTTATGACTCATCTATTCCTTATTTTAGCAATATGTCAGATCAGAAATTTTATTGTTTACAGACTCAGTTTTCTGCCTCCTGCCAAAGTTAAAAGACAAAAAATTAGGTTTTTCATAAAGGTTTTTCAACTCCATTGGGTTTTGAACAAAATACCACTAACTAGAATCATCTGAAACCTCCAGTTTTTATGATCCTGACAATGTAAACATGTCATTAAAATCAAATGTCTTGCGTATATACGTATAGCACAAAGGTATTAAAACCTTAATACTTGAAAATTTAAGTTATTAAAGTCAATGCCTGATTGTCCTTTCTTTCTAAGAGAATAAAGGGCATTGCATGTTCATAGGACAGTGAAAGACTTCAGTAAATAGAATGTATTTCCCAGAGCCAGAATGCTGAGGGGTGGTTATGGCAGATTTGTGGAAACCTTCACAGGATTATAAAAATTAAATATTTTGCGGGACAGAAGCAGATGTCTTCCACCAAAGAAGCAGCCTACCAAAAATAATATATACTTTGTGGCCGTCACCATATTCAGAACTTTACACGTGTAAAACGATCCTCACATTAACTACATATGTTATATTCAAGTTCTACTTCTGGATTTGTAAAGCAAAGAAGTTATTTAATTTGTCCAAGATCACATAACATAATTAGTGCTCCCAGACTTGTTAGACTTTAAAACCTATTTTTAGAAAAAGTCTATGGAGATTGCTAGCTTTGGGTGTAGTCAGGATGTGTTAGAATATGCATCATCTACCTAAAAATAAGGAAAATCAGATTTGAGCTTTTGCTATGCAAGTGTGCTGATACAGTAATTTCTCTGGAGGGTATCAGCCCTGCAAGCAGCATGCAAGGGAATAAAAAGGCAATGGCAGAGCAGATTCACCCGTTGGTGGAGTTTCCTTACAGTTCCTTATGTTATGAACATGCATTTAATTAAATGTTCCTTTTGAATTAATCTCCTGCTTTGGAGTTCAGTCTGAACAACAGAATTGCACATCTGGGTATAGTGGCACAAGTCTGTGACAATTACAGATATTTGGAAGGCTGAGGAAGGAAGATCTCAATTCAAGACCAGATGGACAACTTAGTGAGTCCCTATTTAAAACACACACACACACACACACACACACACACACACACTCATATATATTATTTGGAGTGTAGTTCGGGGCTACAATGCTTTTTTAGCATGTGGGAGGCCCTAAGCAAAAAGAAAGAATTATGAAATAAGAGATTTATGACTCTAATTAGATTAATTACTTATATCAATTAGATGTTACTAATGTATGACAACCAGGGGAAGTTCAGGTCTGAACTCATCCCTTCTATTATATATTCAGTCACAATTTGAAGTATCCGATTGCCAGATTTAGCAACCTTAAAACTACAAAACATCTACATTTAGATTTAAGAGAAATAATTTGAGCGGCCTGTATTTTACCTGGCAGCACGGATGCAGAAACACTTGAAGGCAAATGGGTTCACCACTTTAGTGTGTGCTGATAGCCACCAGGTCTGTGGCTGCACCGCGGAGTGTCTGGGGTATGCTGGGCCATGCTGGTCATCAAGGCCTGGGTTCAAGAAGTGTTGAGTAAGGAGCAAAGGAGAGCAAGGGCCACCTGGGACCTGCTGAGTACCTCTGTGGACTGTGACAGACAGATCTGGTGTCTAAGCATGACCACATGTCGGGCATGGTGACATCTTCTCATGCCTTGTTACTGCAGTGTGCAAGATTCCTCAGCCACATGGGAAATGAGGTTCTGGGAAAAGCAGTTTGTGTAGTCTCAATCAAATCAGTGTAACAAATGTAGTTCTGCTCCTTTTGCCCAAATTACATCTATTTTTCCTCTCTTTTTTACTGAGTTAAAATGCATCTAAAAATGCATGAACTTTAAGTGTATGTTTATATGATTTTTGACAAATATATACTTCTAAGCACCACTGAATCAAGATAGAGCTACAAAATGGCTTTTTGTATGTGTGTGTGTGTGTGTGTGTATGTGTGTGTGTGTGTGTATGTATTTATAGAGCTTGCCTGTATTTTCTAAATTTTTTACAATCTTCATAGATTCTTTTATAATTAAATTACAATAACAACTTAAAAACACAATTTAAGCACATTTCACAGACCTAAACACTAAGAGGAATTTTTTAATGTATTAATTAATCATAATTCAATTCAAAGCATTCATACTACTTTGATTTCTTTTACTTCTACTTCCACATTTAATAAGAAAATTATAAGTAATAACTAATTTATGGACCATATTATATTGTATTTGTTCTAATAGCATGACATTTTCAAATCTAGCAAAATACAAAGCACACTGTAAAATAATCTAGAAAATCTACAGCAAATGTCAGGCCCTTACTAGGCAGTTGGTAAGTATTAGTATCTTTTCGTCAATCAAACTCTGGAGATAATGAAGTGCCACATACATGTACCAAACTCCCATAAAGAATGTAATCGTTATGTGTTGCAAATATGTACTAAAAAATATAAAAATTTAAAAAGAAATCTTGTAAAGGCTAGAACATGTAATTGATGATTCACTTGTAAAATTTTTTTAAAAGTTTGAGACTAATAGAGAAAATATTGTTTCATAATAATGAATGGGTGATGAAAGCAAGGGCTAAAGGTGTAGGGGAAGTGGGAAGGGTAGGGGAAAGGAAATAAGGGAAAAGGAAGAAATATGAAAAAATTTTAAAAATGGAAATAAAGTGTTTGTAAATAGGGAAAGGAGGAGGGGGTGAAAGTAGGGCAGGGGTAAGGGGAAATAAATGAGAAGCAAGACCTGTCACGTAAAGGTACAAGACCCCAAGGATGAATGTAACTGTACTGTATACCTAAAATGTACCAATAAACTTAATGAAAAATAAAATAAACAATGACATTATTATAAATGAGACTTGATTTTACCTTACAGGTTCTTCAGCACAATCACTTTATTCAAACTATGTGTACACAGAGGAAATTTTTCAAACATATTTTCCTATTTGGCATTAAGCAAATTTGCTTACTCTATAAGCAGCCTCTTCTAAACTTGTATGTAGCAGTGCCTAATAAATACTTGCAGAAAATTAGACAAATGGGCAGCTAAGTGGACAAAGAGAGCTCTCTCTACATGAGACCAAAATCACTACCACAGAATTTAGATTGAAAAAATTTTCTTAATATATCTGAGAAGAAAAGTGCATAATGCCTTGAAAACTCACTTTATACTTCACCATGTAATTCCAGCTCTTCACAAAGCCATTTGTCCATGGGTAACAATTCTGTTCGCTCCTGGGAGCACTTCATCTTTCTTGGTTTCTTTCTTTCTAGTCTCAATCAAGTCCCCTAATCAGAATAAAATGAGCAATAGCTGATGTGGACTAAGCTATCTGCAAAACAGGATCCTCCCTCTCAGGCCCCTCTTTCTTATTAGTCTCTATCTCCAGAGCCAGCAAGGAGTCTGGTTTGTTCTATAATGAATAAGCCTTCTATGATTACCAAAAGAATTTGCATTTAATAAGAGAATTTAAAAGCTTTAAAATAAGCATCACTAATGTAAAAATTCAATGGTTAGGAGAAAGATTTTGATTCAGTCTTCTTTCCAATACCTTTCAAGTCATTTTTACCAAATTTTGCTGTCTCAGCTTATGAATGTCATCGACTTATCACTTCTCTTTAAACCCCAAGTCTCATTTGAAATATTTGAACCAATCAGTCATACTCGGTCTACTTCAATCTTTACTCATTCTGTCCATAATGTCAGAATCGAGCGATGTTCAATCCATGGAGGAGGCAGGGATAAGAACATGTTCTAAAGCATTTCTTGTAGGGAGTACAATAGGCTATGAATTGAAGAAATGTGGCTTCCTCCAGAATGAGCCTATTAGACTTAGCAGGACGGATACAATTTTAGTGTATGTGCTGCCAAAACAGCGGAGCGCAGCAGGATGGATACAATTCAATCTTTATAAATTTGTTTCATCTGAAGTATTTTTCAAAGTATGTAGAAAATTCATAAGATTTCTCATAAATAAATGAATGATTGCTAAACACAGAATAAATAGTAGTTTGAATTATCCTTAAAGAAAATATTATTAATGTAATACCTTATCTATGTCTGTACTATAAAAAGTGTATTTTTTTCTGTATGTGTGTATTTTTAGATTTTTTAAACTGGCATGTTTATATTTTACATCGGAACTTTTATTATTCATTGCTTTAATGATGCTTGTTAAAACTAGATGATCTTGGAAATGCGTGACTAACCATAATGTATCACTATCACTCTCTCAGTCGTTGTGGTAAAATATTAAAAAATAAGTAACAATCCAAACTAACTGAAGCAAAAAAAGAACGTATGGATCATTCCATGTAGATAAAAATGTGTGGAGTAGCTCAGGCATGACTATTCAATGATGCCACTCAGGTGCATTCCTCCCTCTGCTTCTGTCTCCCCCCCTCTCCTTCTGTATCTCTCTCTCTCTGTTTTTTTCTGTCTTCCTAGATCTGTACTCTACGTTGTCCTCATCTGAAGAAAACATTTTTCTTGGTCTCAAAGAATGACTATGCTCGACTCCCCAGGCTTGCTTCCTGATTGCCGCGAACGGTTCTCACACTTCTGGGCTGTGGTATTCCTGCCTTGGAGCCTGTCTACTATGGAGTAAGTTCTTTAAAACCATGAACCAAATTAAATTTCTGCTTTAGGTTGTGGGCACACTTATTGTGTCTCAGCCACAGACTAATACAGATAAGTTACTTACCTAAATTATCACATTTAGAAGTGAATGAGCTGTTCACGGGAAATCATTCATACTGGCTAATAAGTTTGCTGTTGAATATGCTTTGTTCATCATGATGCTCTTTTCCTTCAGAATTTCTGTCTTGTTCATTGACATGCTGCCAATATTACTTTTTCTTTTGTTTCTAAAGAGAACTGCATTCAAATCAGCATTTGCAAAGCAGACTAGAGATGGTTAAAGTTCTCAAGTAGACAATGTGAAAACAGGGTAGTTTATTCACTGACAGAAATTTGATATACAGCAGTTATTTTTTAACTGGCTGACATTGCTATCATAGTGTCCCTTTTATCCCTCAGCTATATTCTGAACATATGGATATATTATTGGAGAATGTATGAAAATTTGCAGTCACTGCTGTGGCTCTCTTCTAGCCCAGGCTGCAGCACCCTAATTAGGAGTCCCAGTTAGGCCTCCTCTACCCAGGATGCCCAGGGCACAACAGAGAAGAGCTCACTTCCTGTCCTTTGGCGTCTGGAAACTTTGTAGCAGGAGGTGATTTGACTGCATGATATTTGAAGTGGACCCTGCCTTTTTGAACAGGAAGGGACATATAAATAAGAGCCATGCTGTATATTCTCACACTCCTTTAGCAAGATGTCAAATTTCACAAATCAGAACGTGCAAGAAAACCTTATTTTCCACCTCAACCTAGTTTTTCCCAACTTATATTGAGTAGAAATTCCTCTCGCATATCAGTAGTACATTATATGATAATTTGAATAATTAGGTCTTAGGAATTTACATTTCTTTTTTGCTGTCACAGGCATTTTTTTTAACTCTAAGTCCATTTACAAGAAACCTTTAAACCAGACAACAACTCGTTCATTAGACTCTGATTTTTTTCAAATTGAGCTATCAGAAGGTAATCTTATGTATTCACCTACATGTATTTGGTACTGCTGGAGGAAAAGAAACTTATTTCTTTTTTATCTCAAACTTTACTGTTTGACAAACAACATAAAAAGGAATAGTAAGAAAATAATTTCTTAAAAGAAAATAGCGCATATAAATACAAGTTAATGATGTATAATTTAAAATCAATATCAATCACTGTTTAAATCTAAAAACTGTTTACTAATTTAATAGTTTATTTTTCTTTCAGGAATTGAGAAGTGCAAGGGTCTCTAAGATTTCATTAATTAATGAATTCAATAAATATAGGAATTGAAAAACATTTTTTAGAATATAGACATCTAAAATCACAGTACCAGGTATAAACCCATGTTCTGCATTTTAATCTTATCCTTGAAATGAATAACTTGGATTTTTTTTTAAGCCTCAGTTTTTTCATCTCAGAAATAGGAAAAAAATCTGTCTTTCAAGACTGTTGTAAGTACTGATGAATATTGTTCTATTAAAGCAAAAAATGTATAGATGTGGATATTCACTTCCTTATGAATAATTGTAGGATTCTTATCTTTATTTTTCTTGCAGTGTATTTGAAGTGTATTCTTCAAGACAGCTCAGATACTCAGTAGTCACATTTTTTTCTAAAAGAAGATCCCATCAATCACTTTAAAGATATAACTTCCCTCATCTGTATTTTTGAACTTTTTTATGCAGATTGAAGATAGAAATCATTTGAAGTACATCACTTTGCATCTTTTCTTCCATTTGGACAAGTTCAAAGCCTAAAACTATTTTTGTTCTCTAATATAAAAAATGTATCTTAATTATTAAATTACAAATTAATAATGAATAGTTTTCCTCTATTCTTAAAGAAAAACCTGCAGAGGAAAGTTGTATTTATTCTTTTTATTATATACTATCCTTTCTTTAAAACTGAAATTTTTACAAAATATTTTAACATACTTGAATATAACCTAACACATGAGTGTATAAAACGTAAGATTTAAAATACGTTCTGAAGATAGTTCTCCCGTTAACACTTTCTTGATCTATTAGAAGTCATATTATATATATAGGATGACATGCTCTATTCATTCAAACTTCTGAATCAATGTACTTGTCATTTGCTGCATCCAAAGTTCTCCTTTCCTTCTCTAATATATCCCTCTACTGAAACACAGCTGCTTTATAAAGCTCTCCAAAATCCATCCCACTCCAGGCAGCAATATTACCACTTCTACTGGCTTTTCCAAGACAGTGCATTTGAATTTTAACATTTTATATTTCATTCCACTGTTAGTTGTTTTTCATACTGACATGCATACATAACTGGTCAGATCACAAGGAGTAAAGTCACTGATTTATTACTTCATTACATTGTCTTTTGTGTTGCTGCTTGTAAGTCTATTATCTCATTTATAGAAAGGGACCTTAGTAAATATTTATCTTTTTCCATTATTCCTCCATATCTTTCTTAAGTAAAGAAACAGTTTTTCTCAACCGTCACTACAGTATTTTTAAAACTTTTTATTTTCCTTACATTTTTATAATTATACTTCAATTTTACAAATGGTCCTTTTGTTTATATCCCCATCTCATGACCATTAAACAACTCTGGTGAAGATATTATTGTTCCTTTTTAGAGATGAGGAAATTGAGATATTTAGTACATGTGACCTGGCTAAAATCACACAAATAGTAGTGGTAGAACCAGGGGTCTGAATTCATTGGGAGACAGACTAGATTGTTAAGAGCATAGTCTTAAATTAGAGTGCTTGGGTTAGAATTCATACTCTGCCACTTAGCTATGTCACCTTGAAGTTGACTGATTGACTTTTTCCCCTTCATCATCAAAGCTGATGCTGTAGTTCTCAGCTCCAAGGATTGCTGCCCAGTTAATATATATTCAGTTAATATACGTAAGGAATTTAGAGTATAAAATTGGACTTTACTAAATGCTCAGGAAATGTCAGCTGCTGATATCAAGGAGAGAACGGCAAAGACTCAGTAGGCTAAGGGAATAAAACTTCCACTCTGATTTAGTTGAACAAGCATCAGTTAACACAGTAAAATACCCTGAAGATACAAAATAGATGAAAGCTATCAGGCAAAATTAATTAATTAATTAAAATAAAAGCAATAGACCAACAGCAGTAAATTATACCCCTTTGCATGGCACAAGCCATGGGTAAAAGCCACAGGGGTAAAAGGTGCCAACCCAACAGCTCTCCCCTCCCTGGGGGAAGGACACTGACTTGCACAGAAGGAAAGCATGAAATGAACTGATGACTTCTTTCAGGATTTTTCGGATGAAAAGTGCAACTCAACTCCACATAAGTACATTTTTGAAATTTTGTCACATTTAATTGTACAATCACATTCTACATTAAATGGTTGTTGCCTCTATTGATAATTGAATGTTCTTATGTTATTAACCAGCCCTTTGGCTAGGTAAATTAAAGGACACAGGACAAGGAGTGTCTCTGATCCTTTTACAATATGGTAAAATCCTGCCATTTTTTGTTGGCTATTTAATTGAGAAAGTTTTACTGTTTTATTTACTCTAGAATAACCTTGCATAACTAAACAGCATTCATTTCTCTTTACTTTCAATGCTCTATCATTGTTTAGTATGTATTTATATTACCTTAGTAGAGATTATAGTCCATCAAACTTTGTTTTAATATTTTTCTTGGCCTTAAAAAAAAACTCTGTAAAAAAATTAAAAGATTGACAAATTTTTGTCTTCTGAAAAATAACTGTCAAATTTCCTTTAGCATATAATTCTAAGAGAATGTGTCTTTTCTGTAAAATTTATCTTTTCTTTTTATCTTAAAATGAACAATGTATAACCACCACAGTTCCAATTTTGCTTTGATTCTCACAGTGTTCAGAATAAAATGAGTGTTAAAATATAATAATAATGTTTTTTCCACAATTGCAGGAATTTCCCCCCACTTTCTGTTCTTCATTACATTTACAAGCAAAAACAAACAAACAAACAAAAAACCCTGAAAACCATATTAAGTAAGGTGTTTTTTAATAAAATAGATTTGTAAGTGTAAATTTTATGTACAGCATACACTGTAAAAGTAAATATAAAAAGTAAATTATAATAAAAATGAATGTAGGTCCAAGGTGACATTAAAATAATAACAAAATAAAGATACATATTATCTGTGGTAGACAAGATTAGAAAACCTAAATAAGAGTTAATTAACAAAGAATATATGAGACTAAATAGAAATATAAATGAACTAGTAATGTTTCACTTCTAAAATGGTAACATTTGTCATGGATATGTATAAATTTAGTTGTAATGTGATGGTAGTTTTTTATTCTCTCCAAATATGTATTTGTAGATTTCCAAACTAAGTTTTCCCTCTTTCAATTTACATGTAGTTCTCACAATGAACAAGGAATCATGGGCTAGGTGAAACTATGCTTTTTCCCTAAGTATGCTTCTTAGTAAAATGAAACAAGAAACTTGTTAACAAATGAACAAATCAACTCATCTGTAAATTGTATCTCATAATGACTTATTTATTATATTTTAAGCTCAATATTAATTAACAGGGCATTTTGAAATATTGATATTTTAAAGGAAATAAATAGTAGATATAACCTACTTTCATAACTGTAATAATGCATATTATATTGCATCCTCACACAGATTAAAGTCACATTATGCTCAACTTCAAAATAATAAATCATCAAAATATGAATATCGTTTATTCTTTTAAAATGAAAAGATGTGATTTATAATATCATGCATTGAATGTATGTTCAGGACACTTTTATCAATCATCTAAATCGCCTATATTATTAAGAACTACTTGAATCAAAAGAATCTGAAAATATGTCACTTTGGTTTCCTTTTTTAATGTAAATTTTGTATAATATCTCAATTATAAAGCCATACATAATATGGTATAACACAAAGGATTTAGATGTTGACAGAAATTTTGAAGGTAAATATCTCATATAAGTCTCATTTCAAAAATAACATAATAAAATTTTCAGATTTTCAGAAAGATGGAAAATAGAAGACCAGTTGATTTAGAAAAAAATCATACTAATGATTGAAATATTTTAAAGCTTTCTAGTTATTAGTGTGCTTTACTATTTGGATCAGGGGAAAACCAGCTATGACTTGCAGACCAAATGAAACTGACTGTTTTTGTGAATAAAGTTTTATTGGAACATTGTTGGGCCAATTTGTTCAACCTACTACTGGTATCTATTACTTCTTTCTCTCTACAATATCAGAGCTGAAGAGTGGTAGCCTTACAGAAAACCAGCCGTTGTCATTGTGTTTACTAAATGTATTTTGGACAAGAAGACAAAATATTTTGTACTTGTATCTTAACCCTGTAGTCTCCTTCCACTTTGAATCTGGGCTAATCTGATGAATTAGTTTGTCAGAAATAACACTGAGCCAATTCTGGGCATAAGCTTCACTTTTCAGAGCTCTGCTCCTGGCACAAGAACAAATCAGACTAGTCTGAGGGACTACATGCCTCAGACCTGATTCAACCCCCTAGCTATTTCACACCTGCCAATCCTCAATTAATCTATTGTAACAGTCTATGGTTTTTATATCACTTGGAAATTTCTGAGTATATATGCTTAAGTAATCCAAGCTGAAGTTATTAAAACCTAGCCTAGGTCATCACCCAGCCCAGATAGCCTATAGCTCTACAAAAAAAATCATAAATGACTATCACTATGTTGCTGAGTCTAGGGCTGGTAAGTTACACAGCAAAAGTTTATTGATACAGTATTTTTTTATATACTGATTTAAAGAAAAGAACTTGAAATGGCAGTGGATCAAATAATTTGTCAAGCATGCACAACTATAAAGTGCAGAAAACAGGATTAATAACCAGAAATCAAGTATGAGAATTTTCTACATAGCATTTATTTCAGGATAAGAAGAACTATACATACAATGACCAGGAATGAGAACTTCTCCCTCTCACTATTTCTTCCTGGTGAAACTAGGTGAAGAAGAATAGAAAGCATCCTATTACCACCTCATCCGTGAGATTCAGTAGTGCAGGGCCTAGACAAGTAATAGCACTGTCAGACTGAGAGCCTGACTGATAAAGCAATATGTTCCATTCTTGTGAACTTATAGGACTCCTGAAATGGTCTGTGAAGCTCAGTAGCCAAAGGGAAAAAAGGCACATGAGCCACATGGAGATGCAGCAGACATCCAAGAGAGGAGCTGGAGACAAATAAATAAATCAGAAGTGGACATTTGGTGATGAGAGAAGCTTTCTCCAGAGACATTCCCTCAACAAATTTCTCCAGTATTTCAAGTAAAAACACCTATGTACATATACTTAGTATAAAATAGTAAGTGTGAGACAAAGACTATAGACAGAGTTCGCTAGTGTTTTCTTTACAATTGTCAGGTCACATTTTCATTTCTTATGTTAAATTACTTATTTGTTTTCTATGCTAAGTGTAGTGGTAGAGAATAAGGAAATGAGAGTAAAGGGAGAAAACAAACAGGACCTCCCTCACAAAAGCCCATAACAATTTCCCCAATCAGAAAGCTAAAGAGGCTTCTGTGGCCTACCTCCCAGGAGGAAGTAAACAATGGATCCTGTATAGCATAGTTAATTCCTTTGTTCAGCTTGAACAGTTAATAATAACCTAGATTTTGTTTCACATGGAACAACGTCTTATGAAAACACTGTGTAATTTTTCAATAGCACACAAACACATCAAAACAAAAACTTGGAAGCACATCCAATGTCCACTTGACTCAAAATGCAATGAAGTGTGATATTCACACAATACAATTGTACTTAGCTGTAAAAATAAAGCTTGTGCTTTTAGCAACCAAATGAATGTCATCGATGAGATTGAGAAAAAGATGTAAATGGCAAAATGAATGTGAAATTCCTTTTATGTAAGTTTATAACACAAAAAGCTGAATATTATGTTTTTTGGAGATGTACACATAAACAGTAAAACACATAAAATGAAAAACACAACATTGAAATTGTGATTATTTCTAGATAACTAGTAAAAACGTTGCTGTTTGCTTTGGATATGGTACTTGGAGACTTCCAAAAGCATTGATGATTAGTTTCTGTTGGGAGGTAAGTATGGCTATGTTCACATTTTAATATTAAGTGTACCTTGCATACTATAGGTTACATTAATATGGAATGAGCATGTGCTAAATTTGAAATAGAGCCATTTCAATAGGGCTGACTATTACATTCTTTTTCATAGCAAATTACAATTTTAGCTGATTCACATTTTTTGGTTTCCTTATATAACAATGGAATCAGAATGTTAAGCATATTAACAAACTACCTATAAAAACAATCTTTGATCTACAAATATTAAAAGGAAGGTATGTTAGTATGTAAGTGCTTAATGTCTATTTTGATTGCTGCACGTAAATCACAAAGTAATAATATAGTTTTCTTTGAAATGTATCTCAAAAATGAAAGTGAAGAAATATTAAATGAAAAAGAGCGAAGAACATGTAAGAGTTCATTGGCAAATTTAGAAAGCATAAAAATAGAAACACTTATTAAACAGCTGGGTTTTACATCTTAATAGATTGGCAAAGAACTTCTGGTCACTTTTGGAAATTGTGCAATGCTCTGTCTCCCTGGCTGTGGCTGTCCTACTCTAATGCCACTGGGACAAGACAGAAATATTTAGATAGCAAAATTTGCACTTTACCCCAAAGTACTAAGATTGGATATTGAATAAATTTTCTTATCTTCATGGAAGATTCTTCCTTCTTTTTTTCCCCCCTTGCTTCTTTTCTGGTTGTTATTGCTCCTCTCTCAACAGGATAAAAGCAAAAGCAAAACAAAACAAATAAACATTTAGACCCATACAGAAAGGGCAGAAATTCTGGCATATTCAGAGTGGAGCATTGTTCTTGTAAGGCAGTGTTGAGATAGACCCTTGAAAAATCTGATGGAAATGTTTCCAGACCTGCAGTGCAATTTATTTGTGATTTGTGATTTTTCCCTGGAATAGTGCAGTGTCAAGAAGAGAGATCTCTCTGATAAGATAAATTCAGTTGGGACAGGTTTGGGATAGAAACACAGGAGCCAGGATTCTGAGAGCCCCAAGCATTTCACACCTTCAAAATTATTTCTGTTGGAATCTGAACATAGAAATAAAAGAAAAAAGTTACTTTGGGGGGAGAAGGGTAGTTTATGATGTTTCTCTTTTGATGGATTACTTGCTCTCTGGTACAGCAACTGAGAGAGACAGCAAGGTTACAGGGAACATAAATTGAAGGAGAGCCCTGGCATTTCATGAATCCTACACAGGTCCTGCAGCTTTGGCACATGACTGCCCTGTATGAGGCCATCAATTCCCTGTGCAGCACCACACCGAGTGGGATATGCAATCTGTGTGATTGTAGTTATCGTTGTTACAGCAAGCCGAACAACACTTTCAGCTGTGTGACCTGGAGGGATAAGTAGCACCTGAGGAGCTTGGATCCAGACGGGGAAGGAGCAGAATGGAGGGACACATTGTTTGAAATTCCTTTTGTTACCTTTCCTCCTGGTTTCCAGTTCTTGACTTTAAAGTACATGCTTTGGCTCTATTGGGATAGAATCTTACTCAGTGGGAAGTGCACCCAAGGAATCTGCATTTTTATAAGCACCCCAACGTGATCTTTGGGAATTTTTTCTTATTAATAGATGTTGGAAGCGCATAATAGTTAAATTTATCGTGGGGAGTTGGTAGGTAACACATGTGGGTAGGTAACACATCTAATTCTTTTTTTGTCCCCTACCCTTCCTACCTTCCCCTGCTCATCCCAATTCTTAGTTTCATTCCCATTCGCAAAAGCTCTATTTCCATTTTATTTTTCTTTCTTTTTTGGTACCAGGGATCAAACTCAGCTCCTTGCACTTGCAAGGCAGGCGGCAAAAACACTGAGCAAAATCGCAGCCCTCAGTTCTTTTTTATTCCTTTTCCTCCCGCTTCCTTCACCCTCCCTCTGTCTCTTGCTCCCATTTCCATTTGAAAACGATATCCCCGATTTCTATTATCTATCTTTTATTTTGTACTTTATTCATATTTTGAGTTTCACATATAAGATAAAACATGGGAAGTTTTTTAAAAAGCCTCATGTTTGGATGCTTTATAGTTGGTTCCTTTGAGACTAATTTCCCTGTGTACATGCCTCTTCACCCTGAAAATTCTGATGTATTTTGATTAAATTACTGGGTATCATTAGATGGCCGCATTTAACATCTTTGAATGACAAGACTTTGTTCTGTTCCCCTGCTCCAAAAAGTGTGTTTAAAATGAAATTAGCCCACAGCAATAACTTTAGGTTTGATGTAGGAAGGTATACACATACTGAGCAAATTTTATCACTGAACGTTGGGTTCTGTATTAGCGTATCTATATGGCGTTGATTTTTGGAGTTGAAGATACAATGTATTTGTGAAGATTCAAGTCCTTATATGAATATTCTCATTCAATTTTCATGGTCATAGGCTACAAACTAAGAAAAAGTAATACAGAATTATGTACAAACAAGTTTGTATCCTAGAAGTAAAAGAAGGTGCATGCACCTGTGCTGTGAGAATGAAGCTTATTGACACCTGCCTTACTGACCTATCGTCCCCATTCATGAAAGTAGAATTTTCACTTTGGGCCTGTACTTTAGCTTGATCAAAGAATTTGTGTTCTGCATATTTAATTTGTTTTATTATTATATATTTGGAATAAATGTTGTCTACATTCCTTGTGTGCAGTTGGTACATGTACATAAAACACTTTCATTCCTTCTTTTGTACATTTTTTAGTTCTGCTCATTGAGAATAAAGAATTCTAGTGAAATGAATGATAAACCATATATTAATCATTTTTCTCATTCCAAAGACACCATAGTCAACACAACTAAGGAAGGAGAGGCTTAATTGGACTCATAATTTAGGGGATTCCATCTCTGGTTCCAAGGCAGAAACATCACAGCACAGTGGTGTGATGGATCAAAGGGGCTTAGTTCATGGTGGCCAAAAACAGAGCAGAAAAGAATAAAGTACCAGACATAGACCCCAAGGTGACGCTTCTGTGACCTATGCAGACACACCCAGAAGTGTACTTTACTAATCACCTGAGTGGATCCAAAACCAGTTAACTCACAGGACCAAATTTAACCACTATAATTGATCCTTTGTCATTTATTCTCCAAATAAACACAATAATAGTTAATGATTCACCTAACATACAACTATCCTGTATACAACCAAGAATGTAATAATCTCTCCCACAAAATCTCAAAAGTTTGAGCATTTTGCAAGATCGTGAGTCAAAATGTCTTTTGGGACAACTCATGGTGGAGGGGTGCATTTGAATAAAGATGCTTTCTTCTTGTTGGCTGAGAAGCATAGTAGGGAAACATTACCAGAAAGAAAGGGCCATGGGACCAGATACACACCATGCTTCCATGATTTATGAGACACACCCACCAGTCTGCTTTAGGAATCCTCCAGCAGGAGCCAAGCAGATCAAATAGACACAATCAGACATAACCATAACCGACACAATCTTAAAATTTGGAAAATAAATGAAACTCTGTATTTCTAGAAGTCAAATATACATCATATGATCTAGGTGTGCCTATAATTTCATTACTCTGAGAGACTAAGGTAGAAAAATCACAGATTTGAGTCCAGCCTGGGGAACTTAGTAACTTAGCAAGACCCTCTCTCAAAATCCAAGTGAAAAAGGCCTAGGGAAATAACAGTGCAAAGGCCTTGGGTTCTTTATGTAGTACCACACACAAAAAAAATAATAAAAAATAAAAAGCCAACATGTGACCCTTATTTTGGCAGTGCATTTTGTTTTGGTGTGCCTGGGATTGAAGTCAAGGCTTGACACTTGCTAAGCAGCCTCTCTACTACTGTTTGACATTTTTTATGAAATTTGAGCATGGTATCCCTAGTACGGAGGATGTTCTTTCTTAAGGTGCTGATTGTGGCATATTAGTATGCCATGTCATTTAAGTTTTTTTTCTGTAAGATTTAAGAAATCCTACTGAAAAATCTTTAGAGAAAATATAAATATATCTCTGCATTTATGTCTATCTGAACATTATACATGTATATGCACACAATTAGGGAGTTAATAACTCTGTCTCTTGAAAATATCTATTTTAAAATTCCCTGAAAGTTCAAATAAAACAAACCTTTGAAAGAATTATAACATTACTTGAAATACATAATTTTAAGCTACTTTTCTAGATAATTGAATTAAAATTATTTCATTTTGTAGACTAACTTTTTATTTAGGTTAGGTTTATGAATTCAAAGGACAAATTTTATCTAGGGTAGGGTGTTGGTACTATGGAAATGCTGACTATGTACAGACTATGAACTTAAAGAAACCTCTGAATGATAAATACTATTTTTGCTTTGGTTAAAATTGTATTTAGCGAAATGCTAAAGAAAGTTTATTGACTTTTTGTACTAGTAGTCTTACTTTTGGATTTTGATGTTCTGTTTGTTTTATTACAGACTAGTTTCTAGAAAAATGCTCTAACCGGTAAACATCCTAAGATGAGGATGCTTCAGTCTGTTCCCAGGTGAAATGTGTGAGCTTCCTTATGACTGATCACGATTAAGCTGTGCCCACCGAGGAGGTACGAAGTCTTTGGTGGTTTTAGTCAGTCTGTTTCTTCGCAAAAATTAACTGTCTCTACACACAGAGCAGAATATGAATTTAAATTATTTCACAGTATATTGGTTAGATTCTTTAGAAGAACAGAACGAATAGAAAAACATATGTACGTGTAATTATGAAAAGGGATTTATTAGATAAGCTTACATGATCACAGGCAGAAAAGTCCACAATAGCTACCTGGACACTTTTGAGTTGGAGCGTCCAGTAACTTATCAGTCCAAGAACTTGGGAGTATCAGAACTAAAAGGAGCAAGCATGCAGAGCTCAAAATGGATGGCTAAAAAGCCCCCTGATAGTATCTGGGGTGGGTCTGTGCTGAACAGCTGATGAAGGTTGGGTCGGATCCCTATGCATATTGGCAAGATCAAGAGATGCACACGTTAACGTAGAATGGGATTTTTCAATGTAGATGGACTCCCTCCCTTCCCTTCATTCCTTCCACGCTGCAAGCCTATCGTATGGGCCACCAACAATCAGGGTGGTTCTTCCCCTTGCATTTGCTGGCCTACATGTTGGTTATCTCTTGAAACATCCCATGGATAGAGCCAGGCATGTGCTTTTTTTTTTTTTTTCTGTAGCAGGGATAAAACTCAGGACCCGACCTTGCAAGGCAGGGCACCACAGAGCTGAATCTCTGGCCCCAGACATGTCCTTTATTAATCTTCTTGGCATTTCTGCATCCTGTCAAGTTCGCAGTCATAATTAGAAGTCACACCCAAGAAATGAAACTGACTCCTTCCTGTATAGTTACTAACAGTGGATGGAGAGATCTGCAGCTACATTTTTATTCTTCTGCATATTTAGGTACATACGTGGATACAAACATTTATTTCACTGAAGTAAAATATACCTCTTTTGTAAAAGAAAGTGTCCATTCCCTTAAAAATAAAAAAGGAGAAATTACCTCACTAAATGTATTTTTGGGATTCATTGTGCATAGTCATGACAATATTTATTGAAATAAAAGTTCATTCATTTTAGGAAATAGCACCTAACAAGAGTCAGGCACTGTGCTGGGTTCTAGGATATAGTGGCAGGCAGAGGCTCACATTCTGGTTAAAATGATAGAAAATATACTGTTAATATACTATTATGTCATAGAATCAGTAATGACAAATACACGACAGGGGGCCAAGAAAACAGTAGCGAATAGAAAGTAACTAAAAGAGGGCGGTTTTATACAGACCAAGATGGGAGTCATTTCATATAAAGGTCATTCTAACAGAGGGCAATTGAAGTGTTTGAGCCTAAGAAATGTTTCTCAGAAGAACTTCATAAGCAAGGAAATAGGCATAGAGTCACTAAGTGAAGTATGCGTGGCCTTTTAAACACGAAGGAGGCCAGAGTGGGTGGGATGGCCTTTGAGGAGGGAAGAAGGACAGGGCACAAAGTCAACCAGGTGAACAAGACATCACAGCATATGGCGAATTCATGGCCATACAATTCTGAATGAGATGGAAAGTTGTTGGAGATTTTTGGCCGGAGTGATGTGTTCTGTCTCATTTTAACAAGATTTCACTCTCCAAACTATGGCTGGCAGAGTGGAAGCTAAGAAGCCACTGTTTTCCAATAAGCAGAGCAGAGGAGGAATAGTGCCTAACCCACCTTACTGGATTTCTGGCTGCGTAGTTCCTGGGTATGTGGAAATCTGCAACTTTCCTGAATGTTTTGGGCTTTAAGAGTATTCTTCTCTGACATAAATGAAAATCTTATTTGGCTCTATCCGAAGTGACTATAAACAAAACTATAAACTCTAGCTTGAAATTATTTCTAACATATTGTCTGCGATGAAGAACAGTGCTACTATAACGACAAAAATTAATCATTTGATTTTATTTCTCTCATTTAGTGCATAATTTAACTCTGTTGAGGCAACGTTTGGAGGTAAGAGTATTTGCATTTAAGTGAATGATATTAAAGTGCATTATACCTACTTAGTTCCAAGATTGAATTTATTATTACGGTATGGGGAAAAATGAGTGACTTAGACTTGTCAAATCTTTTCTCTGTACGAGGCAGTGTTTTTTGTATACGAAGGTCAATTGTGTCTGACAAACGAATGCAGAAAGAAAGCCTTAACCTCCAAGAAAATTTATATCTAATTTTGAATCTCTCCTGGTAGCATTAAAAAAGAGAAATGAAAACAAAGAGTGGAAAGGGGGAGATTAGATAGCAGAGCAGATTGTTTACTTGCTTGAGCCTTCTAGATTTTCATTTTTTTCTTTTATCTCTCCAGGCTTGAGTATTTATTGGTGCCCATTTCATTTGTCTTTCCCTGGATTTAAAATTGAGGTGATGATATGGGATATTACCTGTGTGCTTCAGAACATCCATGAGTGACATGTGATAGTTGCCTGGAAACTAGAGATGAATTTCTACAGGCTTTTGAAATGCTTTACATTTGAGAATAAAGCTCAGCTGAAGTTTAAATAGCATACTAACTGTGAGTATTGATCTCACATGTTATCTGTTAGGATATTTCTGCTTCAGGTAACAGAAAATTCCCAACTCAAAGTAGCCTAGCCACTAAAAAAATTTATGATCTAATATAGCTGGAAGATCAGAGGTAGGGTGTGATTCTGCTGTGTTGTAATAAGAGGCCCAATGTAATTATGGATCCAAGTCCTCACCCCTTTGCTGTACTCAGTGTCAGCTGCTTAGTAGGCCTGGTTGCCCTGTGGTGGCAGGATGACTGTTTGTGAGTATCAGAGTGACATTAATTCTTAATTCTTGCTAGGAAAAGTAAATGAAGCTTTCTTTTCTGTAACAGAAAATATTTTTTCTCTTTAAATGAATTAGAGAAAAAATTCATGGGTCCAACTCTAGACAAAGGAATGCTATTTTCTGACTGGTTTAAACTAATCAAAATTCATTTTGAGGAGTAGGTGCATTTTGAAATTCTGGACAAAAGCAGTTATCTTACAATGGAAAGGCAATGGTTAACTCATGAACAGAATGGAATCTTTTTTTATTATTCTGTTCCTTATAAAATATTGGACATTCTCCAATAAGAATGAAAATAGGGAGAAAAGGAAAAGAATTCTGATGATGCTAACTTTTTTTTCAAACTGCTTTGAAGCTTCCCATTTGAAGTACTTAAAAATAGTATTTTTAAAACAAATTATTCTTCTGCCATTATTGAACATATAAGAGTTAAGGTCATTGAATACCTGTAGTATAAGAACAATTTATTCATTACAGTTTCAATATTTTAAATTTCATTCTTAAAAAACATAATTTTCAACATCTACATTAATTGTACTTACAAATATAAATAGTAGCAAACATGTAAACAGATTAAGACATTTTTCTTTCTGGAATCATAAAATCTTTTTCTTTGTTAAAATAATTTTAGTAGATGAAGACCCAGTCAAGCAACCAATAACATAACTACATATATATTTCAATATTTTAAATTTCATTCTTAAAAAACATAATTTTCAACATCTACATTAATTGTACTTACAAATATAAATAGTAGCAAACATGTAAACAGATTAAGACATTTTTCTTTCTGGAATCATAAAATCTTTTTCTTTGTTAAAATAATTTTAGTAGATGAAGACCCAGTCAAGCAACCAATAACATAACTACATATATATATATATATATATATATATATATATATATATATATATATATATATATATATATATATACATACATATATATATATATATATGTCTGAATACATACTACATATTTGATAAACTTTTGCTTTATTCAATCTACATTTGAAGAAGATACTAGTTTTCTATTAGTGTACCATAAATTACTGCAAAATTAGTCAATTTAAACAATGAAAATTTATTACCTTACACTTTCTTTAGGTCAGAAGTCTGAGCAAAGTATAGTTGGATTTACTGTTTAGGTTTTCACAGGGCTACATCAAGGCCACAGGGAAGATTCACTTACACTGTCAACCTAATCTGGTAATCAGTGTCTTTTTTCAAACTCATTGACAGAATTCAGCTTCTTGCACTCATAGGTCTGTCCCTATTTTCTCACTAAACATGTAGGATGAACGAGTCTTGTCACCAAAGGGCCACCACCAACCCCTTCACATTATGGGTTTTCCAGAGTAGCAGTGATTTCTCTTTCTGACTGAATCTCTGGCTTCTAGACTCAGATATAAGGACTCAGGATTAGTTTACATTAACTAGATAACCTTTCTATATTAAAATTAATACATCTGGGACTCTAAATCCCTTTACTGTGGTATCTAGAATTGAATAAGTAGAAAATTCATCAGAAAGCCTCCAATACATGAAGGCTGAGCTGACAGAGAACAGGTTCTACCTCTTAACAAAAGATCCAGAAAGAATTGTCAGGTCATATGTGTCAAAGCTAGAGATCTCAAAAGATGCATGTCTTTCCCTCCTCTCCTCTTTCCTTTCCTCTGCTCTGCTCACCTATTCTCTCTCTTTTTTCTCTCTCCATATATATCCTTTCCTTTTTTTCTTCTGTCCTGTCTATCCAGCCAAACAGAAATCGAATAGGTTTTCTCATTTACAGAAAAACAAACAGAACAAAGAAATACTTCCTTTTGCCCAATGGCCAAGAAGAGAATAAAAAGACTAAGATAACACAGAAAAAAAATCTCTGAAGAAAATGAGGAAGAATAAATTGAGAGAAGATGTGGATGGAAAAACAGGTAAATACACCAAAGCAAGTATCCAGGAGACAGAAGAGAGAGTGAGATAAAGTTAGAACAAGAGGAAGCGTTATAGGAAGACAACAGGATGGGGAAAAAAAAGGTGGAGATGACAAAGTTGAAAGTAACAATCATGACGCATTTGTGGCCAAGGATTTGTAGTTGCTTTGAACATGGCACTTTGCTTCTTTTTTCAGAACAATTTCCTGTGGTGAAGAAAGGCTGACAACAGCACATACTTGTGTTATATCTTGTTCTTGTTAGCAGTATTTCTCAACACTCACTGTACTACGGTCTGGCTTCCCTAGAGTGTCAGGCAAAGGAGATAACATTACACTTAATAAAAACATAAGAGTTCAAAACAAAAAGAAAAGAAATTAAACAAACAAGAGAAATTAAAAATAACCCACGGTTTTGTTAGAGTCTCCTTGCAACAAATTATTTAGACCAGAGACTAGGAATGTGAGTGAGTACCTCAGTATGATTTTCTCTTTTCATTTTCAGTAAGAATGAACAGAAGTTAAAGGCAATTTCATAAGTTCATTTCCCTCAGAGCACTATAAAGAAATGTTGCATATGGGAACCAACTGGTTGTTAGTTACTAAATCTGAAATGAACAAAATTAATGACAGAGGCTTAGCTAAGCTGAACCATTCAGTAGCATCTGTGTTGTATGTGTGTGCACAAAATACACATGTGTATATGTGTGTGTCTGTGTAATATGCATATCTTCCAAATAGATATCATTTAAACAAGCCTTCTATATCTCTTCTATAATAAATTGTAAGTGATTGAATGCATATTTTTAAAAAGAATGACTTATAAAATCCCCAGTAAAAAGACTGCATTTTATTTTCTGATTCTTTGATGTTCCTGAGAGTTTAGTTTCTTAGATCCATAACAGAAGGGCCTAGGCAAGGATTGAAAGTTCCTATGCCAGCAGCTGTCAGTAGCTGACAAAGTGAGTATATACGCCTGGCTGCTCCTAATGTTCCCTATAAAGATTAACTTTTCTCTTTCATGAGACACTGTTGGCCATGAGGTGTTGCTGTTGATTCATTGTCATTTTCTTTTGGGAGTTAGTGAGAGGGCTACAAAGAAGAGAAAAGAGATGAAATCTCTCTCTCTCTCTTTCTCCCTCTCTCCCTCTTCTGTATTTTAGAGCAGAAAGATGATTAATAATTCTACTTTATTGTGATTCTTATGCCCATTATAACTAGATAACAATCTCTCTGTCTTTTGTAAGGCATCTCTCATAGGAATGAGGGGGAGTTGCTCTGACAGTAGTGATAGATCTGTAGCAGTGCCGACAACAGCTACCAAAACAGCAAAAGACATCAAGATTATTAACACACTGAAATATGAATATGAATTCCAGTGAAAGGCAGTCCTCAACATTGCCTCCTCAGGCATCTGCACCTATGTTTCCCTGTCTTCTAAATCTGAGGCTTTGCTCATGAATTAATATTCATGGGTTACATCATTTTCCTCAAGTTCTTAAAAAATAAACTTGTATTTTCATTTCCTATGTTTTTAGATTTGAGTATGTCTTACTAAGCTATCAGAAAGCAATAACATTGCAGCTTGGGGCACATGTAGAATAGATACTGGTATTTTAATACCACCATAGGGCACTCAGTAGTCCTGTTAGTTTTTGGTTTGGGAAAATGTGCCATTATTTTGTAAATTGTGGCCGTGAATAAGTGGAAGATGATCTTGTCAAATTGATGTTTCTTCTGTTACTTTTCTAGTATCTTCATTGGTTTTCGACTGTAATGAAGACTGGCATGGATGATTCTGGCTCAAAAAAGGTCACAGTCACACCAGTCTACATAAATATCTTTGTTTTAGCATGTCTCTGCCACACAACTACTACTGTAGTTTCCTAGGAAAAATATTAGGACGGCGATGATCAATGTACCAGTGTATATACATAGCTCTTAAGGAAAATAAAATGACAATGCATAATAGAATTCGCTGATGCATAAAAATGATCAAAAATATTTATAAATTGCTTAAAAGTAATTTCAAATCAAATAAGTAATTTATATATAAAATAATAACACCATCACTGTACATCCTTATTCTAAAATGAATTATCAATATTTATCTTTCCCTTTCTTTCCCTGCATACAGCTAACATTTGAATTCCAGCTTCTGTTACCTATTACATTGCCTTATTATGCATGACAATTTTCTCATGGCTTTTCTTCATTCAGCCTTTCCCATACAAGATTGATACATATTAATAACCTCTACCTATTTACCACTGCTTAACCTCTAAATCCCACGAAACACAGTGCCTTCTCCTACTGCCAAGAAGACTTTATCACATTCCATGATCTATAACCAACAAAGCAAAAATTTATTCCTTAATCTGTCATTATCATCAAAGTCACTGGCATTACATCAGAAAGCATAACTTTAATACTAAAATTTTCATCCCCTTCATGAATATATGTTCATTTAATTGTCAGCAACTCTATATGCTAAATATTAATACTTTCCTTTGGTAAATAATGGAATGGCAACTTAGTTAATCACTCTAAGATCACTCTGGTAGCAACAAAAGTGTGACTTTATAATGAGTAATATATTGATGATGACTCAGTTACTGGATTCTGAAATCCAATAGCATGTGTACATTGAAGTCACAGCTCTCCCACTGGCCTCCACCAATGACAAAATGCAGGCAGGGATACTTAATGTACTAATGCAAGCCCTTTCCTGAACAGCACAAGACTCCTGAGAATAACTTGGTTCAGAGATTCCTGTCATCTTTGTCAAACATTTCTTGAGCACTTTCTTTCCATCTTTTTCTTCTTCACTGGAGTCAGAATTAAGTCTGGATTACATAAATTCCTCAGTCTTGTTTTTACTTCTTATTTTCCCTCATAAGCATTTTCTACAATGAACCTGTTTTTGTCTAATTTTATCTTTTTATGTGCTTCTTGGAAGTTTCAGAATAAGTCACACTTCTACTTAGAGATTTGGATGAAATTTGCACTCAAGAGTATCTATACACAAAGGCAATATACGTATACATATGCACAATAATATATGGGCTTCATAAACATTTCTTAACTTTGCCATCAGTTTTGGCCAAACATACTGTATGTAGTTAAGATGAGTTCATTTTCCATTTCTGTTCCATTGTCTTTCACTTTGAATATCTTCTACTCTCCCTCAACACTGGATTCACTTTTCAAGGTCTATCTCAAACATTGCCTTTTCTGAAGTTTTAAAAAATAACTATTACTCTCCCTTAATTGTATTTCTACATGTGCTTCTTTTCATAGTTTAAGTAATATTTTACTATACTGTGCAAAAATGTACCCAAACTTGTAATTCTGCTCTGTTCTCATTCTGCTATTGGCTTCCTGTGTGACTGTAATAATGAGATATTTCCATGGTTCACTGTGTTCAATCTCACAATATGCATATGCATGTAAATAGAAATAAATTCAAAACTGGTAAAATAAACTTCATAGTGCTGACTGTAGCATTATGAGAGATGAAAATATAAATATCTGTATATTTTATCATTTATATAAAGGTAATGGTTTATACTGATTGATTATTACTTCAGTAGTATTAATGAAATAACTTTCTAGATAATACTAGTCTCCCTCTCTCTCTGTCTGTCTCTCTGTCTCCTGCCTCCTTTTTCTAACTGTGTCTTTCTGGTTGAAGAAGAAATACCATATAAATTCATTTATCTCTATATTCAGTTGATGGTAAAGGTGAAGAACACAAGGTTTTCTTCAAATATAGTTTAAAATATAGATTGATTCATCTAAAAGTGATTTAGAACCTAATCACGGAATATCTAGAGCTTCAATAACCACAAAAAGAGAACAAGAAGGATGATTGGAATTTATGTGTCATGATATAGTGTATGGCCTAAGATCTAAACTTGTAAGAAAAAATAAAACAAAAGAGAAACTTGATTTTGAAGAAGTTGTTAGATCCAAATGCTAATTTAGAGGGAAAAAAAGGTGACTGATAAACATGTCAGATGACATTATGAGGATGTAATACGCAGAAACAATTAAAGTACATTGAAAAATAAAATTAAAGGATTTTAGAAAGGCTCAAGTGCCATATCAACCAGTTGCAGTGTGTAGCTTTGTTTTGATTCTGATTCAAACAAGTGATTAAAATAAAAATATACGATGCAATTGGAAAATTTAACAGTAAATAAACACTCAATGTTATTAAAGAACTTATAAATTTTTAAGTAATCACTGGCTTTGATATATATATATATACATATATTTATGCTATTTATTGATGATGGACTTGGCTTGTGGTAATATATTGTTCTATTAACTTCTCATAAATATTCATAATAAACTATGTAGTACAATCAATAAAACATTAAGGGAAAAACAGTGTCTGATTTGATAAAGTCTAAATACCTTTTGAGTTGATTCCTTCAACTAGATCCTCAAATTGTGAGGCTTTGTGGCATAGTCATAAGTGCTTATCTACAAGTGTCTGCTTGACAAGACATAATGCAATGTTATTAACTGAAAATGGGCATTGGAGCAGGTAAGAGACTTAGGTTACATCTACTTTTTGTTTGTTTTATTATACCTTATTCCTTGAATGAAAAGCAAAAGTACTGCCATAAAGATTTTTCAATGAACAAAGAGCTATAACAATGATACTAGATGATTTCAAAAAAATACTCTTTTTAAGAGGAAGACCCTGTGTCAAAATAGAAAATAAAGATAGGGCTCAGTGTGAAGGCCCTGGTTTCAATCCCTAGTGCCACAAAACAAAAAAAAAAAAAAAAAAAAAAAAAAAAAAAAAAAAAAAAAAAAAAA
>NW_022900936.1:50691758-50700468 GCF_012274545.1 Fukomys damarensis | reverse complement strand
AGAAAAGAAAAGAAAGAGGGAAAAAAAGAAAAGAAAAGATGGTGGGAACATGATGCATCCCTACCTGAAGGTATTAATCTTCTGAACAGATCGAGCCTCATGTGATAGCAATGAACAAAGCCCATTCCTATGAAAAGGCCAGAATTACATGGAGCATTTTTTTCTGTCTGTAACTTGAATATCATAATCGGACAGATTGTTTCTGTTGTAACAGGATTATATGTTGAGATGCATAGAGCAGAGCCTGCTCACCATTACTTCTCACTACCAGCAAGTTTGTTAACACCTATTAGGTCCCTAATGATTATTTCTTACACAAATGAACAAATCAAGTCAGTAGATTTTACCTTATATTTCATTCAGTATCTTATTTTTATTACTAATTTAAAATTAGCATCTTTCTGAGGTGTTTGGAGTTTTAAACGCCATTAAATTCAATAGTTTGTTTCATCAGTTTTACATTCCTGACCATTACCTTCTGTGCCAAGGGGTGTATTTCCTAATTACATCCCCATACTGCAGTCTATAAAGAACATACACCATAATGTGGCATAGAGGAAAAGAATGTGAGTTTAAATCCAAGATCAAGATCATCTTTAACATCTCGGACTATTTGCACTTCTCTAACAGTCACATGCTTTCTTCACCATCCATTTCTTGGCCATCCTGTTCCTTTTGTCCTGAATGATCTCTTCCTTGTGTTGACTTCACTAACCTTTATTTTTGCTTGAGGACTCATCTCACTTTTAGAAGCCTTCCTTAAGCATCCCATGGTCTGGTTGAGTTACTGTCTCTTCCCTAGAGTAAGAGATACAGCTGTGTCTCTGCTATATAATTTATCATGCTGCAACATGGCCATCTATTCATTTGTTTCTCTTCATCCCTCCTCTATTGTTTGGATATATTTTGTTCCACCAAACCTCAGGTTGAGGCTTGATAGACAAGATAATAGAGTTGAAAGGTGTTTGTGTTTATGAGGGATCCATCTTTATGAATGGATTAGTTTTTTTCTTGTGGAAATGGGTTAGAAATTAATTGGCCTCCTTCTCTCTCTCCACTTCTAGCTATAAATTGAAGGTATACAAAGCCCTCACGAGATAACTTCACCATGCTATGCTCTTGGACATCTAGAACTGTGGAGCAAAATATAACAGTTTACCATGTAAATTACTCAGTCTGAAGTACTCGGTGATAGCAACAGAAAATGAATTGAGACACCCTAGATGTTACTCTTACTTCATCTTATTTCAGAAACACACACACACAAATGCACATATGCACACACACATTCAAAAATATCTAAGACTAAGAGACAATGTCTGATTTCTTTATCAAATTTTACCAAAAAGAGTGACTGACATGCATCTGATATTCTGTAATATTCCAGGCTATTGACAATGGTTCAAATTAAGTATAGTAATTGAATGAAGTTTTGATAAAATTCATTTTTTACTTAAGTGAGAAAATCTTCTTTTTCATGAAATAAAAGTTCAAAATGATTAGTCTCCTACTGGTCCTACCTTCACAGCCTGTTTGACATCATAAATATCTGGAGTGATTTAAGGAGTATCAAAAGGATCCAGCATTCCTACTTGAAAAAAAATATTCTGGCTGTGACACAAAGCCTCAAATAACTGTAATTATTCACTCCTATTGGGTTGGAAATGAAGGTGTTGTTTAAAAATTTTTAACTTATACAGGAAACCTATTAAATACTTTCCAAGAAACATGGCATTTAAGGAATGACATAGGTTAGATAAACTTGGAAAAAAGAAAATAACTTCATATAGCAGAGAATGATACCTTGGTAACCAAAGAGTATCATGAAGACACAGCACAAAGAAGGAATTCCTGGAGCATTCTAGGTATTAAAAATAAACTTACCAATCTCTCCCAGTACCAACCTTGAACAGAACTCAAGTAACTATGCTACTTACTTAAGATATGCAATAAATCACTACATAATTTCTCAAAATTCTATAAATTACTTGCCTACCACTTTCCTGATTTTACCACTTCTAAGCGTCATCTCTACTATTACTTTGTCTAAAATTAACTCACTTTAAAAGTGTCTACCATTATATGAGTTTCAAAAATCATATCTTTGAAATCATGGTTAAGTGTGCTATATTTTTTAACACAAATTAAGATAATAACATAGTTACTGAGATAATTAAATTCAACTGGAGATCCCAAGTTGAGTAACTCTTGTTAGGTGCTTAAGAAATTATCTTCTGAAATTAAATTGACCAGGGCTCAATTACTGAATAGAAAATGTATTTGCAATATGTCTTTGGAAAAACTATTTAAATTACCTCAGCTTCAAATGCCTTATTAGTAAAATACAATCAATAACTGTGCTTGCTTTTTAGAGTTCTGAAAATTAGTTATGGAGATTCTTAGTAAAGAATTTAGCATGCTGTCTTGAGAAACTTCATTGAGAATCTGCTATATTCTCAAGATAGTAAAGGTAAGCATTAATTAATAAATTAAGCATCAGTGATGATATCTCAAATATTATACTGGCTCATTCTCAGAAAAAAAACGCATATAATGTTTTAATTGACATTATCTAAGTTTTTCTTGAGACCTGTATTAACAAATTGCTATCTTTATTTTATTAAGCGGTCATTTTATTAAAATGGATATAAATAACCTGTGCATTCCCAATAATGTAATTAGAATGTTTCTTTTTAGTTATTTTGTGCATGTATTGCATGTACATAACTAAGTTTGCTTTTAAATGTTGTATAATTAAAGATTTAAGGGATTATTGACTATAAATAGGTTAAATAAACTACTAAATGAAAAAAATAGGTGATTAGAATCATACTATACATTTAGAAAAGCTATAAATTTGAGCAAAACCTTATCTTTATAGAGACTATTAAACATATTGATATGTAAAAATAGATATATACATTCATTTCTACATGTAACTATGAGATTTCAAAGAGCAAAGAAAGAAGAGCATTCTTATTCTGTAAATGTTCTCCTGAGCACAAAAGAAGATAATTTTATTAAAGGAAATTGAACAAAAGTCTTTTAGCTCTGATAGAGAATATACTAAGGTGCAGAGTACTGCCCAGAAGGCTGGGTACTAAGGGGATGTCTAAATTCACTATAGTGATTTTTAAAACATTTCACTGTGAAATTTTAAATTCTCAATTTTGTCACTTGCATGAGTTTGTCTGTTATCATCTGCATGACAAAAAATAAATTCCAGGCCATCATCTGATATTAGAGTTGGACAAATAGGATCTTCTATTCTAAAGCTTAAAACTCTATTAAGTCAAAATATTTTACTATTAGTGGTTCCAAATTTTAAATTTCCAGTTTATTTGAGTCTGGTTTTTTGAGCTCAATCTCATTAATTAACATTTGTGGCCCAGTTTCTTCTACGTCTCAGCTTCACTCAGCATTACAATTTTGAAACTTCTAGTTTATATTTTTTTCACCTATGCATAAAAAGCTAACCTGCCATTTTTAACTGTTTATCCCTCAGGGTATGTTTATCCCTCTGTAAATATTATTTAAAGATGGTGACGATATTTTTCAAACTTCTCTCTTTAGAGTATAATGCAGATTGGTTATTTGAATAAATGTGAAGGGTGAGTTTGTTATATTCTCTTTCAAATCTTGAGGTAAACAGGTAAATTGAATTCAGTTTTTTTTTCCTTCAACTATCATCTTTCTCAACTTTCTCAACTCTGATACAGTCTCCTTTGATTTTCTTTCATTTCTTCCATCACTTATATTATTCTTTTTCTGAATGATTTCTGTTTGCATATTTCCTAAACCAAATCTTTCACTAATGCAGAAAATAAATCCTTTTACATTAAATCACTAGTATTTTCAGGAAATTTAAAAAAATTTTCCCATGTAAACTTCATGAACTTTATAGAAAAATCTAAGAAAAAATAAAGTAGAAGCAACTTCTGAGCATCAAACTGTTTTCCAGGTGAAGCAATAAATTACACTGCTGCAATTAGGAAAGGGTCTTGGGATAGTAAAAGGTATGAACATGAAAAAGTCTCCATTAACTTTCCAAGTATTTTCTTGCTATGACTAAACCTGAAGAAGATGAGTAATTCTATCAAATACTAACATATTAAACATGTGATCAAGTTATATTGCCAAAAATATTTGAACCAAAGGATTCATTCATATACATTTAAAATATACAAGATAAAATATTACTAGAGAACATAACTTTTATCAAAGTTAAGATATTTTTATTCTAATTATAAAAGTAATTCATATTTTAATTATTTTGTAATAAATTACAAAAGTATCCATGATACATATACCAAATGATAATTCTAATATTTAGAGTTCTTATTGAAAATTTGAAGAATTGTCTATTCAAAAACTAGCATCAGTAGAAAATGAAAATTAAATAGGTTTTCAGAAGTTTAAAATTTAAAACAATAGCTGGGGATTTAGCTCAGTGGTTCTTCCACCTGCCTTGCAAGAGCAAGGACCTGAATTAGATCCCCAGTACCAAAAAAAAAATTAAAACAATAGATGTATAAATAGAAGATGGAATATTTTGCACCATGAGGAATAGAAATGTTGATATCCTTTTATGCATTACTTAGGCTTCTATTCACAATGGAATCCTGGGCTGACTGAACACTACCATAAAATGCTATCATCAAGAAATTGAATAATAGCAAAAGGTGGTGAGGATGCAAGAAATAAAGGAAACTTTATTCATTGCTTGTGAGAATGTAAACTAGTACAACCACTATGGAAATACACATGAAGATTCCTCAAAAAAGTAAAACTACAAATTCCATTTAACTGAGCTCTTATCCTTCTAAGTATCTTTCTGAAAGAGTTAAAGACATCACAGTGATACATGCATACCCATTTTTACCACAATATAATTCATAGCAGCTAAATCTTGGAAGCAGATAAATATTTAAAGAAAATGTGGCATTTATATATAATGGAGCATTGTCCCATCATAGAGAAGGATAAACTTGGGTCATTTGTAGGAAAATTGGTGCATTAGTTTTCCTTGAAATCATAATGTTAAGTGAGATAAATCAGACACATATGCTTAAATCTTGCAAGGTTTTACTATATGAGAAACCCAAAATATAAAGAGCAAAAGAAAAGATAGATAATAGTAAAGGGGGAGATAGATATTTTGCAGAAGTGAAACAGATTAAGAAATGGAGAGAGATTGGGAAGAGATGAAAAACAAAAGTAAGATGTGGTATGCATATGTACCAATTCCCCATGGGGAATATAATCATTTTATACAGAAAACATGTACTAATAAAAATAAAAACGGAAAAATGGTTAAACAGTAAAATTTCCCAGGATATGATTAAAGGAATTGGTTGAAGGTATGAACAAAACAGGAATGTTTTACTCCTTGAGCTGAAAGTTCTACCATATTTCAGAGTAATCTATATAACTGACATTAAAAGTAGATATAAAAACTATATACATTATGGGACAAGCATTTTCATATTTTAGCAATCTCTAGAGAAGAGCCAAATAAAAACAAATTGAGCATTAGCAAGAGTTGATGACAAGTCTGAACTTAAAGTCTGAATTTGAATAGTTGCTTATTTATAGGGCAAACGCAAGTCTATTCTGGCTAAAGTAGAAAATGATACTGAGTGAATAACAGAGGTAAAGATGTATAAATAATTTACAGATAGTTTTGAGTGATAAGTCAATTACTGAATTATTGAATTTTATAAGGAGAATGGTGAAATTTAAACAAAGTGGCATAATCAAGTCAGTGATGTAAGATTATTATAGAGTTAAAAGATGGGAAAATATGGCAGTGGGGCAAGCCAAATGCTGCAGTTGTTAAAATAAAAACAAAAATTTCTACTTTTTTCAATAACATTCTTTTAAACAAGGATCCTTCATTTGGAAAAAAAGTCCTTCATTGTGCTATCTCTAAATATTGATCTATTTCTCTTCTTATGAATAATTATTTCTAAGAGTAGACCCAAAATTTATAGGAGGTATAACCTGTATTCAAATTATAAGGAAGAAAACCAGAAGTCAAATGAGATAGATACATATGCAAGTAGTATTTTAAAGCTACTTTGAGGATCTTGAAGCCAGAAATGTCCTTTATTATTCTGAAAACATATCATTCTGAAGAGAGAACAAAAAAGACAATAGGCACATCATAAAATAACTGTTTCTTCTCAGAAATACAAATTCACGTCGTGTCTTGCCTTAGTTCTATATTTTTGTGCATGCTGCATAAGCCTTCCATGCCTACATGTTCTCACCTATAAATGATTACTTCATAGGGATATTGTGACAGATGAATAACAAACTGAATTTCATCAACTAAAAGGATACCTACCACATAGTAAATACCAAATGATACTTAGCTTCTGTTTTCCTTAGTTGCAATTATTTTTAGATAGAAAATTCAGACTGGAATTTTTAGCACTGGAACTAAAAAAGTAGAGAGAAAAAAATATTTTTAAAATAATAGTCTCTGAGCTCCTAGAACTGAAAAAAAATCCATAGAGCTGGTGTAAAACTATATTGTCAGTTCTAAAATCTACTAACCATAAGTAGACGCAGCCCGAGACCTGCCCAGTTACCATCTGTAAGTGTGTGCAGGCCCCCAATCAGAGGCCCACCCAGAAACCATAGGTAAAGGCACAAAGCCCAGCCAGAGGCTGATCAGGACAGCGGCACAATGAAGGGATCCAGAAGGCCATCATTCTGAGCCCAGGGATTGACACAGTAGTGAGCAGTAGAGAGAAGGCCTCTCTGAGATGTGTGGACAATTGAAGACCACTGAGAAAGCCAAGAGTCATCTCAATAAACATGCAACAGCCTGCAGCAATTGATGAGTTGTTGGGGTTCAACATTTCCTACCATAACAAGACTTGTTGTGGGGAAAGGGAGGCTCAAACTTGCAGTAGAACTGTGCAGCGTTCAAACCTGAAGGAGGTCAGGAAGCTCAATTCCAGCCTTGCAGCCAGAGACCAGCCTGAACTTCAGTATACTATGGCTATCTCCATGAAATCAGTAGACACAGACCTGTATTCTATCCATGCTGTCTGCCAGGGACAAAAGAAACACACGTTGAATGGGACATTTTTTTTTCTTTTTTTCTCCTTTTGCATGCTTTGCTTTTCTTGTTCCTGTTTTTGCTTATTGTTCTTATTTTAATAGAAGTGAGAATATGGTTTCTGGTTTTTCTGTTGCTGTCAGTTTGTTCTGTTCTTGTTTTTGTTCCTTCCATCTTTCTTTTTGTCTTCACCAGTTTCCCAAAGTTTGCATGATCTTCTTGTGTTACCTTATTTCTAACTTTTCCCTCTCTCTCTATTTCTCTTTCCCTTCAACTCCTTCTAAACCTCTCCAGAGGGCAAATTCACTATATTGAAGGGCTTATTTACTGCACATATATTTCTGATTGGTTCTAGATTTTGATATATAACCACAAGTCTGGTTCATGCAGAGGCATTAAATAAATAGTTACCACAGTTTATCAATCTCTAGGCTGTTTATGATGCTATTGTTGATGATGATTATATTACTTTGACCACAGCGATGTGATTGTTCTAGTAACTTGTCCTTCCTGGTATATAAAGACTGAGATAATCTAAGGGCCATTAGAAACTCAAAATCTGGGGCCAGGGTTTTAGCTCAGTGGTTCTGCCACCTGCCTTTCAAGTGCAAGGACCTGAGTTAGATCCATAGTACCAAAAGAAAAAAAAGAAAGAAACTCAAAATCTGGAGGCCAATTAAACCTGGAAGATAATCCAAGAAGTAGCCATTCCACAAGGGTTTTAAATACCAGCGATAAAGATACACACAATAAGCATTTTATAAGCCACAACCCAAGAATTAAACCAAAAACATCATCAACAACAAGAAGAAAAATAGAAATAGGAAGATACTTAAACAAGACTCAAAATCAGACTTTGAGATCACCAAAGGCAACTCCAAGAGGCAAAAAGATGGAACAGTCTGAAACTCAACAACCTGGACTGCCTGAACACGCAATGAGAGAGGATTTGGAAAAAATAAAATAAGACATTTCTCAGATAATAACAGAGATGGTTTCCAATGTGAAAAACATGATTAATAATTGTAGAGAAGACACAGATTAAAAAAATAGAGGAAATCAGAAACATGATGGAATCCCAGAATATGAAAGAAATAGAATACATAAAACAGATTCAAATAGATATCTAGGAGATTAAAAACTCCATTGAAAATTTACATGGCAGACTGAGCCAGTGTAAGGACAGAACATTAGATATAGGAGATAGGATAGCATTTAGTAAGCAGGAAGAGACATAAAGAATGAGAAATTAGAGTCATTCATAGCAAAATGGATATATTTTGAGGATATACTCCTAAGTGAAATAAATAAGTCACACATGTGTAAATACTGAATAGTTTCTCTGGTGTGAAAAACTATAATAGTACTCAAGATCCTAATGGGATAATTAACAATGTGAAATAGGAAGAAAAGGGCTAAAGGTATAGGGAAAGTGGGAAGGGTAGGGGAAGGGGAAAGAAAAAAATGTGAGAAAATGAAAAAATAGAATTAAAGTGTTTGTAAATGGGAAGTGGAGGAGGGGGTGAAGGGAGGTTAGGGACAAGGGGAAAAAATGAGAACCAAGACCTGTCATGTAAAGGTACAAGATCCGAGTAATGAATGTAACTATACTGTATACCAAGAATGTACCAATAAACT
>NW_022900936.1:50690796-50691727 GCF_012274545.1 Fukomys damarensis | reverse complement strand
CAAGAGGCCACAAGAAATCAATCCAGTAGCTGGTAAATGATCCAAAAAAGAATAGCATAAGATTGATCAGAGCCAATGAAGAAACAGGAAAGAGTACTAAATATATATATATATAAACTTTGCAGAAGTAATCTAAGAAAACTTTCCAAATAGGGGAATTTGACATATAGATAAGTGAGGCATATAGGACTATTACTTACTGTGATTTAAAAAAATCACAGCTGGGCATATAATAGTCAAGATTCCAGAGACCCAACAGAATAACAAAATACTATAAGCAATTAGAGAAAAGAAACAAATCACATACAAAGTAAAGCCCATCAGAATCTTAGCACACTTCTCAACAAAAACCCTCAAGGCAAGAAGAGCTTGCAGTTAAGTATTGCAAGCCCTAAAAGAAAACAACCTTCAATTCCAGTTGATGTACCCAGAAAAACAATTTAAACCACCAACAGAACTAAAAGACAACCTACAATGTGAGAAAAAAATTTTACCAGCTGCTCCTCAGACAAAGGACTATCATTTAGAATATATAAAGAACTCAAAACAATAAGGCCCCCCAAATATAAAGACCCAATTCAATAATAGGCATCTGAAATGAACAGATATTTCTCAAACAAAGAAGTAAAAGCTGCAAGTAAATATATGAAAAAATATTTTTCAAAATTGACAGATAAATAAGATACTTTCATGACAAAGAACATGTTAGGATCTTCATGAATATCTAACCGGCACATAAATAAGTTTTAAAAAATATCCTAGGAGGGCCAGGGATTTAGCTCAGCGGTTTGGTGACATGCCTTGCAAGTGCAAGGACTTGAGTTCAATCCCCAGTACAAAAAAGTAAGTAAATAAATAACATTATATATATATATATATGTGTGTGTGTGTGTGTGTGTGTGTGTGTGTGTGTGTGTGCGCACACGCATGT
>NW_022900936.1:50675056-50686902 GCF_012274545.1 Fukomys damarensis | reverse complement strand
AGGAAAAAAAATGAGGATCATATCCTCAGGAAGTCCAGTGGAAAGAATCATCAGACAAGACAACAAACTAAATAGAAAGGGGAAAATATAAAATAAAAGAGCCAACAACCGGAAAATATTATGATAAGGATGAGTCAATATACACCAGTTATAACCATCAATGTTACTGTTTGCAATTCACCAATCAAATGAGATGCACCAGCAGAATGGCCAAAAAGCAAGATCCAACAATATGTTGCATACAAGAAACATATTGAATTAAAAAAGAAACTAATAGACTGAAAGTTAAAGGATGGAAAACAATACTCCATGTAATAGGAACCCCCCAATAAAAGCAGGAGTAGCTATACTATTTGCAGATCAAGTGGATTTCAAACCAACACTAATTAAGAGAAAGCAAGCACGCTACATCCTGGAAGAGAACAATCCAAGAGGAAGAGGTGACAATCATAAATATATATGTACCTTATACTAGTGCATCCATCTATATAAAATAAATGTTAAGAGACATGAAAAATCAAATAAGCACTAAAACAAAAGTAGCGGGGGACCTCAATATCCCACTAACACTAGATAGATCAACTAGACAAAAAATAAACAATGAAATACTAGAAATCAACCAAACTCTCAAACAAAAGAAATTAACAGATGTTTATTAGTGTTCCACCACACAAAATCAGAACACACATTCTTCTGTGATGCACACAGGTCTTTCTCCAAAAGAGACCACATACCACTCACAGAACATATATAAGTTAGTGGAAAGGAATTGAAGTTATCCCCTGTATACTAGCAGGAGATCAAAAGAAACCACAAGAATTTCATAAACACATGGAAATTGGACAATGTACTTCTGAATACCCAATGGATCACAGAGGAAATTAAAGAAGAAATCAGTCTCTACAATTAATTAGCAATGTAAATACAACATATCCGAATCTATGGGACACAATGAAAGCAGTTTTACAAGGGCAATTCATGGCAGTGAATACTCATATTAGGAAAACTGAGCAAGTCAATTAAGCAACCTAATTATGAACCTTGAGCCTCTAGAAAAAGAACAAGACAGATCCAAAGCTCATACAAGGGAGGAAATTATAAAGATTAGAACTGAAATCAGTACAATGGAGACTGAGACTAATAAAAAAAATCAATGAAGAAAAGAGTTGGTTCTTCAAAGAATAAACAAAATAGGTAAACTTTTAGCCAACTTTATTTAAAAAAAGGAAGGAAAGTGTCCAAATTCATGCAAATGGGAATGAAAAGGGTAAAATTATAACAGACCCAGCAGAAATCCAGAGGATCATCAATACCTACTCCTTCAAGAATTATGACAGTAATATGGAAAACTGAAGAAATGGACAGGTTTCTAAATACATATGAATTACCAAAGGTGAATAAGGGGAAAAAATGAGAACCAAGACCTGTCATGTAAAGTTACAAGATCCCAGTAGTGAATGTAATTGTATTGTATACCTATAATGTACCAATAAACTCAACAAAAAGAAAAAAAGTAAAAAAATTAAAAAGAAGACCTAAAAATTCTAAAGAACTCAATATTAATGTATGAAATTGGAAACATAATTAAAAAATTTACCAATGAAGAAAAGCCCAGGACCTGATGGCTTCACTGCTGAATTTTACAAGACATTTAGAGAACTATTGCCACTACTGTTTAAACTCTTCAGTGAAATTGAAAGGGAAGCAATACTCACAACTTAATTTCCAGAGCAAGAATCCCTTTATCCCAAAGCAGAGAAAGACCCAACCTAAAAAGGGAACTATAAACCAATCTCCCTAATGAACATAGATACAAAAAAATACTCAACAAGATAATGTGAAAGAATGCAGAAGATTATAAAGATGATCATACATCCTGACCAAATGGGCTTCATTCCAGGGATTCAAGGATAGTTCAACATACTCAAATCAATAGATGTAATACAGTACATTAATATATCCAAGGACCAAAACCATACGATCATCTCAATACATGCAGAAAAAGCATTTTGACAAAATCCAACACTTATTCATGATAAAAAGCCTACAGAACACTAGAATAAATGATCTTTGCCTCAACCTGATAGAAGCCACCTATGAAGAACCAACAACCAACATCATACTGAATGACCAGAAACAGGAGGCCAGGGATTTGGCTCAGTAGTTCTGCCACCTGCCTTGCAAGTGCAAGGGCCTGAGTTTGACCCCTGGCACCGAAAAATAAATGAATACATACATACATACATACATACATACATACATACATACATACATAAAATCAGGGACAAGACAAAGATGTCTGCTATCACCATTCCTCTTCAATATGGTTCTGAAAACATTACACAGCAATTAAATAAGAGAAAGAAAAGGAACAAAGAAAATAAAGAAGTCAAATTGTCATTATTTGCAGATGACATGATACCCTATATAGAGACCACAAGAACCACACCGAAAGACTTCTAGACTTAATTACCAATGCACTATAATATATTTGGATACAAGGTAAACACAATAAATATCAATAATCTTCCTGTACAAAAACAATAGACTCACAGAATGGGAGAAACAACTCCTTTCAGAATAGCACCCCCAAAATGAAATACTTAGGAATTAAAAGAAATCAAAGACCCTTACTCTGAAAATTACATCACTCTGAACAAAGAGATTGAAGAGGATATCAGAAAATGGAAAAAAAATTCTTTGTTCCTGGTTAAAAAGAACCAATATAATGAAAATGGTCAATATAGATTCAAGCTATTCCAACTGAAATGTCAATAATATGTTTCACAAGACTTAAGAAAATAATAATAAAGTTTATTTGGAAGAAGAAAAGACCAAGAAGAACAAAAGCAATGCTAGGCAATAAAGAAAAGGTAAGGGGTATCACAGTCCCCAACTTGAAACAGTACTACAAAGCTACTGCGATATAAACAGCATGGTACTGCCAAAGAACCAGACCTGAGGATCAGTGGAAGAGATTGGAAAAATGGAGAAACCATTCATCACTGGCATCTTGCAACTTTACATGACATATTTTGGTTCTTATTTTTTTCCCAGTCAAACCTTCCATTTTTACAAAGATATTGTTTCCATGTTTTTCCTTTTTTCATATTTTTTCTTTTGTCTTCTTACCTTTCCCTTAGCCTTCACATTTGCCCTAGGTATTGCATACCTAAAATGTTCTAGTAAATAAATAAATAAATAAATAAATAAATAAATAAATAAATAAATAAATAAATAAAATCTATCAACCTTAAAGTAAGTTATCATAAAAACTTATGACCATGGTAAACATTTGAGACTTAAACCAGAAATAAGGATTCACCATAAAAGTCTCTGTGAAATTCAGCAGAGCCAGTTTATGGTGGAAGATCAAATGAAGATAACTTCAGATAGTGAAAGAAAGACCCACCATACAGAATGCACAAAGAAATAGAACAGAAAGGAAAAAATAAGGTCAGATTAAATGTAAACCAAAATCATGTAGCTTCTAAATCTCAAGTGGGAAAATAAAATCTACATGTTGAATGGCTGTTAATCTTTTCTTACATTACTGCAAAATAATGAAGAATGGGAATTGTAATGAAAATATTAAGTGGAACTAATAATTACCAAACATTATGATGTACCTTAAGTGTTATTAAAGACACAAGAAAAAAGTCAGATATAGAGTAATATGTGGCCATTGGAAAATAAGGAAGTGGTGGCCCAAATATCTTTGCAAAATGAAGTAGGTGCAACTTAGATTTGATAGTAGTATTGATAGTCATCTTGTGTGATATTGTCACACAATAGCTATGTTAGAGGTAAATTGACATTAGCTAATATTAATTTGCAGTGGGAAAGCTCCACTTCGTTTTCCATTTTATCTCTCAGGCCAGCAAAAGAAAAAATAGAGCAGAAGTAATCCAAGTTCAGCATGGTGCCTTTTGAGTTCAAACCAGGAGATGCTAAGAAGAGAATAGATATGGCATGGAAATAGCTACTCATAGCCAAAATTTAGCACCCAAATAATCTCTAAAATTGGTTTTATTTCCTCTTTCAAAACAAAATCAAGCAATAGCTTGGCATCACATACTATAATGATGGATGCTTGATTTTTTTTAAGCAAGTTGATCACTTTTAAAGTTGGCTATAATCCTAAAAGGAATATTCATTTGGATTCTAAGGGGGAACCGATAACTGAAAAACATATAGCAATTAAATGAAGGTTTTGCCTTCTGCTAACCATTTTAGTTTTCTCAGCCTGACAGTCTAAATTTGGTTGGAGAGCTGCTTAGTTTGCTCTGTCCTCCTGGCAAGTCAGCCATCTGGCCAGTTGCACCTGTTTCCTACAACCCAACTAGTCCCAGGAGCCCTATGTCGGTTTAAATGAAGTGGGAGCTAATGGGACTTGAATTACATGTGGAATGGGATGAAAATGTGTGAAAAAGAGGACTAAGTGAGGCCACTTAGCTATCTCAGAGTGGATAAACTAAACAGAATACTTGGAAAAAATGGCAGAACAAGGTTAAGCAAAATTACAACCAAAATGATGAATGTACTTTGAAAAAAGAAGCAGACAAGTTACAGTCTGGGGAAAAAACCCAATTCCATCTGCCTATTCAGAGGCTCCAGCTTCTCATTCATATTAAAGATAATTTTGAACTATGCTACAGCAACACTGCTGAAAGAAATTGCTTCAGGGAACAGACTTCCATTCACCTAACCTCCATCTGAGGACTCACTGTACATAATGAGTCCTATGCTGCTGTCAGACTCAGATTCTATGCTGAAGGAGAATTAACCTGAAAGAAAAGGAACAATTACAAAATACACTATTTTGCTTGTTGCAGAAAGAATGATGATGTTTTAAATCAAAAATTGCTCAATTCTTTACGCAAAGATTTTGCTTTATTTTACACATGTTGAGCACCACTCCCATGTCATCGTTAGTTACTGTTTGGATTGTTTCTTCCTGCACATGTTTGCACTATCAAAATCTGCACAAAGAAATAATTTTTTGCTTTATTTGATGAAATATTGAGGAAGGTAGGACATGGCTTTGTGATATGGACTGTATATGTGTATTACTGATAGTTTGTGAAATTTCACAACATTATAATTGCTCTAATTATAAAATCATTCACCTCAGGTGCTTAAAATATTAGTGCAAAAACTTTTGAATAACTCTAGAAGTGAATCAATAAACAAATAGTATATTTACATTATCCTGTATGTATGTGGATGTGTGTATATTTGATTACTTAATCAGTTACCAATTTTTTCCTGAGACTAATAAATCACACAAAATATACATGTCTTACATATAACTTTTGTTAATTAGCATGCCTCTGAAGTAAACATTTCTGAAAAAAAATGAAAAACAGGTACTTTCCATGATCCTAAGTTTATATAAAAATAATGCAAGTGGGCCCCCACATTTACTGAATATTACTTCTTCATATGATATAGGAAAGAGACTTAAAAGTCTTTTATAAAAAAGGTCAGGGATTTGAGTCAGTGGTTTCACTGCCTGCCTGGGCAGTACAAGGGCCCAAATTTGATTCCCAACACCAAACACAAACAAACAAACAGAAAAAGATTTTTATGGAAGAGCTTCATTATGGCAAAATTTAGAAATTTTCCACTCTTTGAAAATTGTCTCCAAACATTTTAAGTACTTATAACTCATATAAACATTTGTGAAACATCAAAATTAATCATTTTGATCACAACTAGTTGGAGTCCTTTATGCCTCACTTATGTGTATGTTATATTGTTTTCCCCTACTTGGTAAGTTTTCTGTCATTACTTCTGTGAACAGTTATTTTATGTTATTTGCACTCTTTGCTGTTTCTTCATTGACTCCAATCAGTCTTATATTATTCTTCTTTTCAACCTCTAACATCTTTTGGATTGATTTCTCATGGTCCCTTACTATTTTTTAGAATTTTTTCTTTTCCTGGTCACTAATTACAATCCTATCTTCTACGTTTGAAATTCTATATGAGAAAATGAAAAATAATGGAAACAAAATCTTTGTAAATAGGCAAGAGGGGAGGTGTTAAAGAGAGGGAAGGAGGTGGGGAAAAATAAGAACCAAGATTGATTATGCAAAGGTACAAATTCTAATAATAAATGTCATTGTATTTTGTACCTTAAATTTTCCAATAAAATTAATTTTTGACAAAATTAATCATTTTGGTAGAAGGTACAAAATTTGTACCAGTTTGGAAATTGAATTTTTCAAATTTATAAAAGAACAAATTTCAATACATATGTGTGTCAGAATATTTGTGTGAGAAAGAGACAGAGTGTGTGTATGTGTAAATGTTTAGTTCCATATATTGCAGATAGTAGGCTGTGAATTGGGTGATTATATTTCTATCTTCACATTACATTTCTTTACTTTAAGCTCTAACTTCAAAGGTTTTTATTTGATTATCATAGCAATATAAGGAAAAACTTAGGATGATAAACACAAAATCACACAGTAGTTTCTTCAGAGTAGTTTAAAATATACAAGTTTGGTTTTGCTTTTGTTTTTAATATGAATTTTTAAGATACATTTAACCCACTGAGAATATATAGAGAGCTATTGATATTTATCAAAATTACATTCAAAAATTATTTCAACTTCAAGAATGTTCCATTTTGAGATTATCTTCTATTTATTTTTTCTGGTCCATATCATGTGCCTGTGAGCATGCACACATACGCACAAGCACATGCACACACTCACACACACACACACACATGCACATGCACACACAGAATTCCTATCTTGTCTTTTTCCTCTTTTGAATTGATCTGATATCTTTCTTTCATCAGTGCCCTATAAAAGCAAAGCCTTGATTTAGAAATACAGCCACTTAAGAAATATTCATTTATTTATTGTAAAGTTCCCAAAGTAAACTTACTCTATTTTGGATGTTTTTGGGAAATAAATAAAATGTGACTAACTGGGCAAGCTGCCAACAGAAAGCAGTCAGAGGAGCCCAGAGGAGCTGCCAAATTTTCTGCACTATCAGGAATGAGTGAATAGAAAGGCTGAGATGGTAGTGTAAATACTAAATTTTAATTTCTTTTTTTTTTCAAGATTCAAATATTCATTGTCAATAAAGAGAAGTTAGGGTAATTATGTAATAAAACACTTACTTAGAAGCCAAGAGTTTTAAATTCAGGTCTGAAACTTTATGTAGATTTTTAGATTTATCAGGGTATTTAAATGCAAACCTATGTGAATTTACTTTAAGATTTCACTCTAATTTTCTACAACTTGTGTCTTCTTTGTATTGTAGACTTAAATTTCTTTATTTCTCTCTTTCTCTTCCTTACATTTCCTCTCCCTTTTCTCCCTCTGTTCTCCCTTGCTGCTCTCTCACTGACTCTGTTAGCTATTACAAAAAATGAATTCTGGGACACTGATGAAAGAATTGCTACCATATGAACTTCCCAAAAGGATGTTATGACTATAATCATCTTCATACTTCAAGAATTTCTTTCAGATACTAATGAGGCCTCAAAATAGAACTTGAAATGGATGCATAGGATTGGTTGATTTTTAAATGAATTACAAGTTGCTCTGTAGAGACATCTGTGCATCTATCATCAGATCATGTTTTTCCAACATGGGCCTGAGTTGAAGACAATGTGCTGAGTTTAACCTTTAATTGTGCCAATTCTAGAAGGGAGAGTGCAGTGGATAGGAAAGGTGTTTATAGTAAATAATGTTTTATGAATTCCATGTGTCTTGATAATTATCTTTTTCTTTTTCATTCTCCCAGCAGACAGAGGTATTGAAAATGTCCTTTTTTCTGTCATTTCACCAATTACAACAAAAACAACAGGCATAGAAGAAAACTACAGCACATAGGAATGAACCAAATATGCTAATAATGGGTCATAATGTAACAGAAATGAGGTAGTTTTCAAAATATACTAAGAAGTAACAAAAGCCATGCTTTGAAAAATTCCTGTTGTAGAAAAAAATTTGTCAGCAACAGCCTAGCCTAAAAAGTTGACATCAAATGCTGTGGAATAACACAAATGATGTGGAATAAGGCAATGTTCTGACAAGAACTATTCTCTCTGGCACTCTGGTTAAAGGTTATTGTCAGTTTACGAGGGAAGAGCTACAGACTGAGATCAAAATCCTGCATCATTTTGTATGACTATTTTCTTCAATCTCCTTCAGCAAAATTTTGTCATGTCCACCAGATCTTAAATTAAAGCCCCCTCTTTCTGATGTAGTAAAACCAATATAATTATTTTAGTCAGACATCTAATCTTCAATGTAGTAAAAAAAAAATGTGGAGAGTACCCTTTCTAAAGCATCTCTGAAAGTTCTTTACATCAGTTATGAGGCTTGACAAACTACTAGCACACTCTTCTAACCTGAAGACAGAAAACATCACCATCAATACTGGTACAATGGAGAATATTTTCAAAGCCAAAGCTACTAAACAGCGTCAGTTCTCACCTTTGGCATATCTAGATAATGTTAGCAGCCACCAAGATGTCAAGACTGGATGTATCATTTTTTCCACTGAACAACTCTTTAATAAATGCTCAATAGCCAGAAATTTCACTGGTACCACAGGATGAAGAGTATGAATAACAACGAACTGATCATTGACAATAACATTAGTGCCTATTGCTTCTACACACTGGGGGGCAATTTCTTCATTAAATCCCAATCCTCCTTCTGAACTAGGTCTTTTTCATAACCAATCAACCACTAAATAAAGCTTCACATTGTTTGGAAAATCCTGCTTGTCATGGAGCCTGCATTTGTCAGACTATCCCCTGAGAGTTCTGTTGATCAGGACTTGTCAAGTTGCATTACTCAGGCTCATTAATGCTGCCTCACAAGCTGCAGCACTAGAGTCTGCCTGGAGCTACCTGATAGGCTACTTTTTCCTGCAGTCTTCTTAGGAGTCCTCTGAGACTTACTTCGTAGGGTACTCTTGTGGAAAAAACAGTACTTTAATGAAAGACATGCACCATCGCTTAATTAACTACTATCTAGCCCATTGCTGTTGACATTAGTAATTTTATCCATTTGGCTCCTATGAAGATGATGGCTTTTCTTTACTGGAAACCAAGATGGTAGAAGAAACTATTAAAGTAAAATTAGACAAGGGGGAGCTATTTCAAAAGCAGTGTTAATGAAAATGTTTTCTAACCTTTTTACTTAAACAAGATCCAATTCTTGATCCCTCTGTTGGTTTAGTTAGATTAAGAAAAACAGCCCCAGGAGCACAGAGAGCAAAGTCAAAACAAAGGCCAAAGATTGTCAAGAAAACCATTTAACCCAGATGAAAATGTTTATTTGAATTGTGACAAATGTTGTTAGTAGAAGATCAAGATGTGGTAAATCTAAACTATCTGTCACTACAAATACCCTAAACACAAAGTTTGTGTGGAGGATTACTTCAGTCATGACAATATATCCTGGTATTAAAAGTGACAGGAATGAAAAGCAGGGATTGACAACAAATATGCTCTTTGACAAAACCCTCCTCTGTTCTTTTATTTTCTTAATGCCAGCTTCTTTGAAAGAATTAAAGTAAATTTTAAAATTACTCATTTCCACTTGATTTAATATGCTACACACACACACACACACACACACACACACACACACATCATTCACTATTATTCTAGTGTTATATGCAGCTGCTGCTCTGGTCTAATTGCCTTTGCAGAGACACAAAAGAAGTAAATGACTTTGTTTTACTTAAGCTGCAAATCAATTCCCTTTGGCTATGGTGGCATCTGCGTGCAGGGCTTTCTCAGAATGACAGTGTCCAATTACTAACAAACATTGTTGTTCTCCCCAAGGAAAACTGAAGTCAGAGGACTCTAAGTCATGGCCAAGCAATCTGAAAGTTTTTTTGCCTTTTGGCATCGAAATATTTATTTAGTGCTACTAGTGGTAAAATATGTTGCTGCTCACATGGAAGTCATTTAAATGGACACATTTAGCACCCACAGCATGGGCTACATAAAAACAATGTGAGAAGCTTACTTTTTAAAAGAAATATATAATTATCAAGAAAGCCCTATTTGTTGTCAGGTTTTCTTTGGCATTATGTTTCTCAGGATATGGAAGAGTAATACTTCTTGCTTCAATTTTTAGGACCTTGCTATTTTTCTCCTAAGAAATACAGCATACAGAATATTTATGCCCATCTGAAATCCCTTATTTAAAAATTCCAAATCTAAGAGCTCCAAAATGTTAGCATTTATCTTATTGTGTTGGTGGTATATAATCAAACCCAACTTCAACTTAACTACCAGACAAACAACATCTTGACTTATATGAAGTTATTCATATTCTTCATTTATTCACTTAATGTTTATATTTTGCATTCCAGTGTCTTTGATTAAAGACACCTCCCCCCAGATTACAAGGAATATGATTGAATACACAGTATATGTTCTGTATTTCTTTTGTCATATTGGAAAATACCAATTTCCAAGTAATTCATTTGAGTGATGGTGACACTGTATTCTCATTCTACTATCTCATCCTAGTTTGTGTTTTTTTATATATACTTACAATGTTTAGCTTGGAAGATCTGAGATACCAATTTACTTTTTTTTTCTTGTAAGAAAGACCACTTCTGCTTTACTGCTTTACTATTTTTATTCTATTCTTTCTTAAGCCTTTTAGCCTAGACTCTAAAAGTACTGCATGAAGAGATTTCTAAAATCTTAATTATAAAATCTACTGTGGTAAATTATACTTTTTTTTTTTTTTTGGTACCAGGGATTGAATCTGGGCCCTTGCACTTTTGAGGCGGGTAGCAGAACCACTGAGCTAAATCCCCAGCCCATTTAAACTGTACTTATTTGTGGATATTTGTCTCTATAGAAGTTATTTTAGGTTGAGTCACTAAAACTCACACAATATGAAAAAGAATATTTAACTCTTTAATTATCATTAAAATAATAAAATGGCTAGTTTATGTTAATTTTTAAATCTATCCTATGTGGACTAGATGTTTTCATATGCATTTGACATATATGGAATGGCTTGAAAAATTTGCTAAGCATTTTATAATAAGGTAGACCACAACTTTTTTAACAAAACTGAAGTGCTTACACTTCTAAAATTATAATGTATATGTTCATATGTGGAAGTTTCTGTTGTGTTTTTCCAGAAGTGTGAATCATAAGCTCCTAGAGTGGGAGAGCTTGTGACTCATTTTCTATAAGAAGTAGCCTCTGATTGTACACTGACTCTACAAACAAGCTAACTTGTGTCCCCTCTAAATTCATATGTTTGGGTAATAACCACTAGTATTTTCTCAGTGATATTTGGAGATAGGTACTTTTATAAGTTAATTAAGTTAAAAGTTATTTGTTACAATGGGCCCTATGACAATATGATGGGTGTCCTTATAAAAAGAGGAAGTTTGGATACAGACCTATGCAGAGGAAGTATCAAATGTAGTTACATAGAGTAGGCCACCCCATGTACAAGCCAAGAATGAGGCTTCAATAGCAACCAAGAGAGCGGACACCTTCATCTTGAATTTGCAGCCTTCAGAACTATGAGAAAATAAATTTATGTTGATTAAGCTTGTTCTGTATATGGTAGTCTGTTTTGGCATCTTTAGTAAACTTAATACAATGTCGCTGCATCAAATGTAGTTACATAGAGTAGGCCACCCCATGTACAAGCCAAGAATGAGGCTTCAATAGCAACCAAGAGAGCGGACACCTTCATCTTGAATTTGCAGCCTTCAGAACTATGAGAAAATAAATTTATGTTGATTAAGCTTGTTCTGTATATGGTAGTCTGTTTTGGCATCTTTAGTAAACTTAATACAATGTCGCTGCGCATATATGTG
>NW_022900936.1:50664162-50674580 GCF_012274545.1 Fukomys damarensis | reverse complement strand
ATATATTGAATGACATTGAAATATGTATACACATATGTACAGACTATGGGCATATACATAAATTCTTGACTAGACCAGGAGGATTTTATTACGAAAATTTTCATTAATAACACACTTGTTGAACTGCATGTATTCCAAATTTTTTGACTGTAAGTGACACATGGATCCTGTTGTGGAAGTGACTGTAGTCTGAGATTTGATGAAGGCTTATTTAGGGGAAAGAGTAGAATTTAAATTGAAATTATTGAGGTAGATCAAAGATCTGCTGGAACACTGGTAAGAAAATAATTATTTTTGTTGATACACTCTGAAAAAAAAACTTCAAAGGAGATATTGGAATTTAATTTTAAAGGATAAAAACTAGTTTTTCAAGCAGATAAACAGTCAAGGAAAACCCAAGCAGAGTAAACTAAGGATACACCTGCTCTATTCAAGGAACAAGAAGAACAATAGAACACAGACATGTAGACTCCATTTGTGAAGTCAGAATGAAATGAGCCTTGTATGATATGCCTGAGAAGTTCATCAGTAAAGTTCTGATACAACATATGGAAATTGAGCTAATATTGAAGAATCACTCTTTTGTAGCCCCAAATTTTAGTCACAAATCTACATGTTATTTTTATGGGTACATATTTGTTACACATAATGATTGTTTTCATCATAGTAAGTTGGCATATATACATACCACATCTTAATTATTTTTTTGTTCCCTTACCCTCACCTCCTTCACTCCAACTTTTATCTTTAAATCTCTTTCCACTTTGCAAAAGATATAACTCCCTATGTATTTTCCTACTTTTATTTTTTTTTCTTTATTTATACTTTGGGATTCTCCTGTAAGAGAAACCATGCAACATTTAAGCTTGCATATCTGCTTTATTTTTAATTTTATGGTATCAAGTTGTATCCATTTGCCTAAAACTGACTCAATTTATCATTTTTTATGGTTGAGTGATACTTCATAATTTATATGTATCACACATTCCTTAACTTTCACCTTTCAAAGAACATATAGGCTGCTGCCAGTATGTAGCTATTATGACTTGTGCTGCTGTATGCATGGTATGCATGTGTCACTGTAATAAGATATCTTTAATTCTTGGGGAAGATACCTAGAAGGGAATAGGTAGGTCAAGTGGAATTTCTACTTTTAGTGTTTTGAAGAATCTTCATACTGATTTCAATAGTAGTTGAACTACTTCACTTTCCTACCAACAATGTAAAAGGGTTCCTTTTTCCCCACAGCTTCACCAGCACTTGTTATTATTTTATTTATTTGTGTGTGTATTTGTTTTTTGTTGTTGTTGTTGTTTTTTCAGATTTAATTGAGTTTATTTTTGAGACAGGGTCTCACTATGTAGTTGAGACTGACCTGGAACTCACTATGTAACCCAGGCTGGTCTCGAACTCACAGTGATCCTCCTGCCTCAGCCTCCCGAGTGCTGGGATTACAGGCATCCACCACCATGCCTGGTTTATTTTCTTAATAGTAACCATCCTTTCTGGTGTAAGATGGAATCTCAACATTGTTTTAATTTGCATTTCTTTCATGGCCAGAGATGTTGAACTTTTTTATTAGGAATTTATTGACCACTGTATTTCTTCTTCTGAGAAGTGCCTGTTCATTTTATTTGCCCATTTTTTCGGGGGTATATCTATTTTTTTTTAGTTATTTATGTATTTTAGATATTAGTTCTGTATCTGAGGAGTAGTTGGCAAATTTTTCCCATTCTTTAAGTTGTCTTTTCATCTATTGGTTGCTTCCTCTTCCATGCAAAAGCCTTTTAATTTGACATATTCCACTTGCAGATTCTTGGTGTTATTTCTTCTGGAACTGGGATTCTGTTCAGAAAGATTTTTCCTATGTCTATGTTTTCAAGAGTGTTACCACTTTTTTGCCAGCAGATTAAGTGTTTCTCTTTTAATATTTAGGCCTTTGGTCCATTTTGATTTTAGTTAGGATATGAAAGATAATGGGTCTAGTTTCAATCTAATGCATATGTATAGCCAACTTCCCAGCACCATTTATTATAGAGGCTGTATTTCCTGCTTTGTGTTTTTAGCCTTACTTCAAAGATCAAGTGGTTGAATGTGTCTAGAATTTTTTCTTTGTCCTCTACTCTGTTCCATGGATCCAGAAGTCTATTTTTATGCCAATACAATGCTGTTGTGTTGTTTTTTTTTAATCACTGTAGCTTTGTGATATAACTGGAAATCTGGAATTATGATGCTTCCTGCTTTACTCTTGTTGCCAAGTATTGCTTTTTTCTTATCTGAGTTTCTTCCCATCTGTATGAATTTTAGAATATTTTTTCTAATTCTGTGCAAAATACTGTTTCTATATTTATTGGGATGGCATTAAATCTATATGTCAGAGTTTTTTCTCATTGAGTTTATTGGTACATTTAAGGTATACAGTGCAGTTACATTCATTATTGGATCTTGTACCTTTACATGGCAGGTCTTGGTTCTCATTTTTTCCCCATACCCCTGCCCTCCCTTCACCCCCTCATCCCTTCCCTATTTACAAATACTTTATTTCAATGTTTTCACTTTGTCATATTTTTTTCTTTTCCCTTATTTCATTTTCCCTACCTTTCCCACATCCCCTACACTGTTGACCTTTTCTTCCTATACTGAATAACTTCTCTGGTGTGAAAAACTATAATTGTACATAAGATCCTTATGGTATATGTCGGTTTTGATAACAGCCATTTTGATAACACTGATTCAGCACCCACTTATTAACTCAGCTCTGTAGGTCAGAAGACCTGGCAGATCCATTTGGGTTCTCTGCTTGGAGTCTAGGAAGGATAATGCTAGGGTGAGAGCTGGGCTAAGCTCCTTTTTAAAACAAATTTATTTATTTTGAAACAGGGTCTCACTAGGTAGTGAGACTGACCTGGAACTCACTGTGTAGCCCAGGCTGATCTCGAACTCATAGTGATCCTCCTGCCTCAGTCTCCCAAGTGCTGGGATTACAGGCAGGTACCACCACCCCCAGATTTGGGGTAAACTCTTATTTTGAAAATCCTTGGAAGAATCTGCTTCTAAGCTCATTCGGTCAGCAAATGTCCTAGAGATGTTGGTTTGAGGTATTTATTCTTTTCCTAACTTTAATTAATAAATATTAAAAAAGATCCTTATGCCTTGTGTCAGTCAATGTTCTTTACACCAGAATAACAGGATAGGGATGTAAGAAACAGAGAGCATTAGTAACATCAACATCTTACAAATAATTTAGAAAAAAAATATGGTGGAGACTGCACCACTTTAAATATTTGCATCCCTCCATTAAACCCTAATCTCCAAAGTATTAGCATTAGAGAATGAGGCTTTTAAGAGGTGGGGAGATCATGAGGGCTCTTTCCCCACCAAGGTAGGCAATGTCTTTTAAAAGGTGCTCCTGAAAGAGCTGGGCTCTCCTCCATGGGAAGATGCAGCAAGAAGGCGCCATATGAGGAATAGAACTGGCTCTCACCCGACACCACCTCCATACCTGTAAGAAATGAAATTCTGCTGTTGATAAACCACCAAGTCCAGAGTCATTTGTTATATTAACCCAAATGAATTGTGAGAGATAACTATAAAAAATAAGAATTAATTTGTCAGTACTTCAGAGAAGGATGGAATAGCATTAGTTTCTTTGAAATTGTTACATTTGAAATTCACTACAAAAAATGTTGAAATGTTCACATTCTCTGATGAGTTAAGGTTATTTAAAAATCAAGCCTTAGTTTTCCTGTGCATATCATTTTATTTATTTTTCTCCATTTCTTTAGAATGTTATTCATCTAATCTTATGTTATTTGATATTCTGGGATCTAAGTCCTTGAGTACATTAACTCTTCTGAAATATCTTTTCCAGTTTCCCAAGAATTCTACCACTTTCTCCCACAATTCTGAAGAACACATACTTTGAAAATGAATTTTTTTCTGGTCTGTCTGGTCTTCACTGTCTCTATTAGTTCTATGAATATGAATTGGGAGTACTGAAGTTCCTCTATAGTTACAGTGAGATGCTAAAAAGATGCTGTCAAACCAAATACAAAACTTCCTATGTAAATGGAAACCTAGATAAATCACTTACTTTGTGATACAGCTTTTTCAAACAAACAAACAAACCAAGAAGCCAATAGCATCATATATATAGATTTTTCAGAAAGGGATGTGTGAATGAACCAGAAAGGAAAAAGGACTGAAAAGAAAGAAAACATTACAATAAAAAGTCATTTTGCCTTTAAAGTAGTTTAAATACAAACACTTGCATTACTTTGCATTTCAATCTCATTCATTCACTTCAATGACCAAGTACATTTACAAGTTAGGCCCTATGCCAGACCTAGTACTTGAATAATAGAAAATGTATAGCAGCAGTGTTGAAAATAGATGTTGAAATATGTTTAGTTAGTCATTTTTGGCTTCCTCAAAATTTTTCCAAACAATATCCTGCAGGATTATAATTCAGGATCTCTGCACTTCAGAAATAAGTAGTATCTTCCTCCTTTCCCTTTGTGATGGTGTAAGCGTCACACACTGATTGTGTATTGCAATCTCCCAGTTTTTAATTGCATTTGTAAACATCTAATTCTACATGGAACACTTCACCATGATTACTGTTTTCTCACTGTTACGTGGGCAGAAGAGATTGCCTCAGGTGTGACTCTGCTTCTAGGTCTAGAAATGCAGGGACCATTGCAGGTTGAGTGGACATTCCCTATGCTTCCAGGGTAAACCCTAACAGCTCCTCTGTACCAACCTTTTAGTTTTCTTTAGGCTCCCAAAGGAAGGGTGTCAAGGTAAAGGGTAGAATTATTATGGTGTACTTGAACATTTTCGTCAAAGGCAGTCTACACCTTTTAGTGCCATGACATCATATTTTTCTTTAGGGCCCAGCCATAGCTTTAAAGGTTTAGGCCTTCCAGACTCCAACATTAACTTACAGATCTCACTATGTTACCACCGATGCCACACCTCTCCACCAGATTACAAATAGTTCTTTTCTTCATATAAATATTTTTAAAGGTTGTATTTTTTAGAATATGTATTGCAGTTTATAATGAAGCATTTCCATAGTTACTTGAAACTGTAAGCTCAATGAATCCGGGAAGCATGACTTTGTTCTCTGTATCTCAAATAGTAAAGAAATATAACATCATTTAGTATATATATCGAATAAACTGTGATGACTGAAATATCACAGACTATTAGCTAGACCAAAAGATTAACAAAGATATAATAATAGATCTGTCTTTAGGTTTCTTATAGTCTCTAGCCTAGTATCTTACATGAAACAGGAACTCAATATACTTAAAATGGAAACAAAGGAACAGCTGCCATGATTAGACATCTGCTTAAGAAAGTTTCCAGGATCTTTTCTGTGTCTGGATCATGGTTACCAGCAACTCTGAGGTTACATTTTGTGTAGCTTATGTATTAAAAGGAAAGAAAAGGCCTCTAGTTTAGTGTCCTTACAAAGGGTCAGATGAAGCCTGCAATTTACATAATTTATCCCATGTGATTTTTTTTCTTGGATTAATTTATGTGATCACAGAGAAAATCACATGGAGTAATGAACAGGGGGTTTCCTGTTACCCAATGATAAAGGAATTAAAATATTCACCACTACCACCACCAGCAGAATCTGCAACAACAGCCAATCCTTAGTGCCACGTGTATGGATATGTAGCAGGTAGAGAAATTGAGAGTGGTAGGGGAAAAGTCAAATATTTACATTAGTTATTTGAAATTTTAAAGGCTATACTTCATGAATAGATGAACTATTGTTCTTAATTTATGATATTCTTAATTCTTTAAGTAAAACTATTCTATATATATAAAGTGTCAGATGTAGATATTCTTTATGTGAAATTAGTTTCAACCAAGCTTGACAGTTGATGTTTAAAACAAACACTGAGTGTTCCTGTGGACAGAGCTGAGGGCTATGAGGTTTTTTTGAGTAATGATAATAAACTTCTACTTTGTTTCCTAAAATTTGTTACACTTTGGAGTCTCAAGAAATACTGAATTTCCTTTTAAAAATGCCTGTAAACAAAACTATTCTTGATTTTTCAGAGGCTTTAAATAAAATATAGTGTTATTTTTCCTTTGCTAAAGGGAATTTGGACATTATACATATTAATGAATGTAGGTATAAAGTGACTGTTTTCAGTAACACCTGCCAGGAAGTCATATCGAATGAAAACTAAAAAGTTAATGTTTTGCAAAAAATAAATGAAAACCAAACTTCAAGGTTTGGAATTATGTTTAAAGTGATTTCTGAATGGATTCCATATTTGCTTAAGTAAGGTTCTACCTCATTGAACATGAACCTCCTCATGTTTCCCAATTTATTGTACATTTGCTTTTTCTTTTCTGCACATTTGCTTTTAAAGACAATTTATTTTTTCTTCTAATCCTCAAAAATCAAGATTTTCTAACCATCCAACTACCACTGCAGGCCCTACTGCACATGAAAGCTTTCGCTGTAAAGTGATGCATACTCTTGTGTCTAATTCATAAAACTCTCTCTTCACATATTTTTTAAACTAATCTATCCTCAGCTTTTCTCAAAGGTTGGTACATCTCTCCACTTTTTCAATTATTTATTTTAGGCCTGCTGTATTCTCTAATATGTGTTCCAAACTTATTCATGCCATCATTACCAACTCTGGACATTTAGTCTCAACTTCCAAAGAAGCGGGCCCAGGTAACCAAACTGTGCTGTACTCCTCTTTTATGGTGCTTATCTCTATTGTCTTAGAATTCAGTCTCTGCCTCTCTTGTTCTATTTCCTTTTAGATTACTCCTGATATTATATTCGCATCTAATCACATCAAGCTCAATGTCTGCATTTCCACTTACTGAATAATAATCTTTCTCTTCCAGAACTATCATTATTCAAAAGATGTCACCTTGCTATGTTGTCAAATTCTGAAATAAAAGGAAATACATTTTTGGATGTCTTATTCTAGGTTTTTATTGTTCCTTTTACCTTTCTCAAGCAAAGAACTGTAGTATAAATGCTGGTGTATGACCTCAGTTATATCAATTAGCTACTAATTAATTGTGCGATTTTTCTAGCTCTCTCTCTCTCTCTCTCTCTCTCTCTCTCTCAAAGCATGATGATAAGTGAAGTAATCATAAGTTTTCCTGGTTTCAAAGGTTAAAGGTCAAGTTACTGGCCAAGGTACTTGACACTGTGTCATAACAAAAACTCCCAGATTTTAATGACTTCATGTGATAAAAGTTTGCTTCTTTGTTTCATTGGTGTTTACCTCACACTACATTCTCCTTGGTGGTCTCTCTCATATCTTTAACATGTAGCCAGCAAATGAACAAAGAGATTATAAGAAATCTGGGGGGAGTTGCCTTGAAGAGATTCAAAAAGAGCATTCATTGTTTGTATTCAAATTCCACTGACCACAGTTCACTTATATGGTTTAGACTTAGTTTAAGGAAAGATAAGAGAAGAAAGCCCTGTCTGCAACCACGATGAGCTCGATGATCTTTAAGTCAATCTCAGCCACACTCTTCAATCTGATCAGATTATTAGTTCCCTTCAGCTTTTCCATAATCTATTTTCCCACTCTTTCTAGTTTGTTAATTTCTTTTGATTTTCATATCTTCCCTCCCCAAAATTCCTTGTACTTAACATTATGACCCTGGGCTCTGGTGTCATTGCCAAGCTCTGCAAGGGGCTTAATTTTGTCTCTTTCCCCATAGGAGAGCAAAGAGCCTTAGAATGGAGATTTTCAGTAAGGGTGCTGGTGTTCCTGATTTGCACGTTGCTAGTAAATTACATGACTGTTCAGCTCTCTGTTTCCTCAGCTGTGATGGACTTACTCGAAGGGAACTGTAGAAATTACCAGAGCTACAATACATGACATATACAGGCATACATTTGTGTGTGTGTGTGTGTGTGTGTGTGTGTGTGTATATATATATATATATGTGTGTGTGTGTGTATATATATATATATATACATATATATTGTTGTTGTTCTGTTTCCTATTTCCCATGTTTTTAGAAGCATTATTCTAGCCATTAAACCTCTGTTGTTTTTGCAAGAGAAAGAAAATTATAATCTTAAATCCCAAAGCCTATTCTACACACATAAATCAATTTACACTTCTTTCTTAATTTTCCATTATTTAAAAACCTCCCCACTTCTCAATCTTTTCAACGACTTATCTACTCTATTCAGTTAACAATGCTTTTAAATTTTTTGTTTTTGTTTTTGCTTTGTACAGGAATACCCAAGTGAGACTTTTAACAGAGCCTGTGCTCAGGATGTCAGCACACAGGAGGAAGCCCTTCTGGACAAAGATCTGCTGGCCAGTGCTGTTCATACAGCAGCTGCAAACCTATCTCAGTGAGGGGCAGGACTGAAAGTTTGCTATGTTTGTTGGGTATGCAAATAAGACAACAGGTCCCTCCCTTCCTAATCGGGTAACATCTTTTAGATATTTATCCAAGGCTAATGGTCCGATTCACTGATGAAGTTCCCTGGTAATTTTTTTTCTGCCCGAATATATAATATTTCACTTCTGTTATCTTTACCAGTCAGTGAGAGGACACACAGAGGTCATGTGACAATGTAGGCAGTGTTTGAAGCCATGTACATCCAAACTATTGAGTTCCGAGGACTCCAGGAAATGCTGACAGCTAAGAGGCACGGAATACATTTTTTTTCCTGTATTTTCAGAGGAAATATGGTGGTGACAAAAGTTTGATTTTAAATTTCTAGTCTCCAGAACCATAAAAGAAAATGAGCTAAGAGGGATTCTCTTCTTCGGTCTCTCTTTTCCTCTTTCCCTCCCTACCTCCTTTTCTCTCTCTTAGAAACATTATCTATGACCCACAAACGTTGAAATATTTAACATAAAAGTAGTGCCAGAGGGCTCCAAGAAATAAGACCTTCTTTCCTCTATTTGAGATTGAGAGTTTTAAGAACACAAAGAGCAGAAATGCTGATGCCTTTTCAATCAAAGTCAAAGTGTTGATTTCAATTCTTTTGCTATTTTGGTCCTCACTTATATTTATTCCAGCTGACATATAGATTTCTGCACTGCCATTGTACATCAGAATGACTGTACACTGGATGCCAGAATGGAAACTGTGGTTGTCATTCTTCCAGAACTGGGGAGTAAGTTAAGCTTTGTTAAGAAAGAAGTGGAGGAGTGAGGAAATTCTAAGCAATGTCAAAAAACAAACAAACAACAACAACAACAACAAAATTCATTTGTGGGGCTTTACCCAAGGAGCTGCATTCCTAGCATAACAGCTACAGAAGGCTCTGGTCTCTTATTCGTATACATGCCTACTATTCACTTATTGTTTAACTTTGATAGGTGAACTCTCCACCTCAGTTTCCTCATTGTAAGCCAGAGAACATAGTAATGTTTTTCTCATAACATTTTTAGGAGGAACAGATTTAAAGTGCCTGAGATGAATGCATTAGGTGACCTTAGCCTAAACTATAAAAAATAAATTTTTAACACAAGATTTATTCTCTTTCTGAATCTGTATTCACTAAGCCACTTTCTGATAAAGCTTTCCTATCACAGAGGAAAATGTTTTCAGATAGTTATAAATATCTATTCCTCTTGAGAGTGTTAACACGTTAACAAATGTAGCAAGCACTTTATATATTTTATCAAATTTATATGTTATTAAAATCCTATGAGTTCACCTTTGAATAGATTTAAAAATTGTGAATAACGTGGACAATCTAATATGGTCAAGGTCACATAGCTATAAAGATAATAACTGTTCAGACAGATAATTCATAGTTTCCTTATATACCAGGAGATACTTCCTGATTTGAAAAATAACTGAGATGTATTATGTACATGCACCAATCCCCTACAGTGAATATAATTGTTATGTACATGTACTAATAAAAGTAAACAAAGTCTTTGTAAATAGGGAAGGGTGGAGGGGATGAAGGGAGGGCAGGGGATTGGGGAAAAAATAAGAACCAGGATACATAATGTAAAGGTACAAGACCCCAATGATGAATGCAAGTGTATTGCATACCTAAAGTGTACCAGTGAACTTAGTAATAAAAAAAGTAAATCTAGGATGCATAATTTTTCAGAAATCAAAACTAAATTTATAGAAAATTGAATCACTAGATGGCAACTTCCTCTTTTGTTCATCAGGTTTTTGTTTGTTTATTTTTATTTATACAGCAGTTCATAATCTTCACTGTGCATCATAATCACCAGGGAGCTGATAAGCACCCATTACTGGGCGCACCATCCAGATTCCTACTTAGGCTGTGTGGGGTGGGAAAGGAAAGATCTGTAACAATTTCTCAGGTAAAAATAATATTGTTAGTCTTGGTACCACACTTGAACTCTGTGTTACAATCATTAGAGTCTGTGCTTTTTTTTTTTTTTTTTTTTTTT
>NW_022900936.1:50652691-50664002 GCF_012274545.1 Fukomys damarensis | reverse complement strand
ACCGAACTGCTGAGCTAAATCCCTGGCCCTAGAGTCTGTGCTTTTAAATGGTGCATATATAAATTCAGTAAAGGCTACCTGATTTAATATTAAGCTTTGAGTAAAATCTTTATTTTTTAAGTAATTCACTATTTATTTATTAGTCAAGAAACTCTTGCTGCAAACCAAACAGAGCAGAAGTTACACAGGTGGAGTTTAAGTTACCCATCCATGTAAGACCCATTAGTCCCAGATGCATAACATATACATTTGTACACTTTTTGGTCATTCAGAAAATATATTGGTGAATTCAGTAGAAGTGTAAATTTACTTTTCCTTTTATTATCTTAAAGATGAGACTTCATATCAGGTGTCATATTATTATAGAATGTCTAATAAAACTTAATGAAAGCAAGACATATTCTTCATAGAGATATTGGTTTGTTTAATTTTTTGATGGAGCTTGTTTTTAGTACATATTTAGTACATATGACTTGCTAATTTTGAAGAAAGTGCTAGGTGTAGGGAAAAACACCACGGAGCAGAGTAAATTCTGGATTTAAAACAGCTGAACATACTATAAAACAGTTCTCAGTAATTTTCCCTTAATATTATTCCTATGTTTGGCTTCATGCAAAGAATTTTATTTGTACAATATTGAATATACAATCCCATCCCTTCCCATAAGTAGCACAAAGTGTCCCCAGGGAATTTCAAAAGGAAAAAAATGAAAGAGCTTAAATAATTAATAATGATGACAGCTGTGACCATGTATGTGCTTTTCATTAGACAGTCAATTGCTTCAATAAACTATTTGATCTACACAAAATCCTGACAAAACATAATTTCTGAAATCAGCATGAGTGACAATGTCTAGCAGGACCCCTGACATCTACTTCCTACACGACAGTAGCCCCTTCTAGTTGTAGCAACCAGCATGAGTTCTGGTCGAGAGACAGTGATACAAAGCACACAGTATTTCATAGAGCAGGTATTGGAAATTGAAGGTGCCCTCGTTTCCACAACTCATCCGAATTAGAACAGGGACTCAAATCCAAGCCCTCAGGTTCTCTTCTTTTTGATCATTTTCTAACAATGATAGCCATAGACTTTTGTAGCCAAAAACTGAACAAATAAGCAATGATTAATGTTTCATAAATTAGTCTTGCATAAATGACTTTCCCATATTCAAACTTGGAATTGTAGAGCTCATAGTTTGCCTCAGCTTTTTCACATTTTTGAATTTTATATCAGTACATGTTTGTGATACATAGCAAATAGATTCATCCTGGTGCGGTGAGTTTGTATAAATACACAAGACATCCTAATCCTTTTATTTCAACTCACTTCAGCATTTATTCTCATGTTATGAAGATGGATACCTCTGCGGCACTAAATAGCTACTAGTACAAGATAGATTCTGTCTAGTAAACTGGATTCACAGTCTCTGGACACCAACTAGATTCAGTTGGATTTTTTACTTGAATTTGCATTTGCTTTTTTGTCTTTTTCCTTAGTAAATGTTAGAATCTTGTTCATTGCTATAAAAAATGTGAAGGCTAAGCATATAATCCTAGTACTTGGGATGCTGAAGTAGGATAGCCACAAGTTTGAGAACAACCTGGACTACGTAGTATCTCAAAGCAAACAAACAAACAAACAAAAAACAAACAGAAAGGAAGGGATAAAAAAGAAAAATTTTAAATGTAACAAATGAAAAAACTTTGTCAGTTTCAAAGTAATAAAATTATAATTTTAAAAAGGTTAAAATATTATCCAGTCTCCAATTGGTGGGCATTTGGGCTATTTCCAAGTTTTAGCTATTACAAAATATGCCGCTATAAACATGGCTGAGCATATGATTCCCTTAATTCTTTTGGGAAGATACCCAGTAGGGGAATGGCTGGGTCAAATGGGACCTCTAATTCTACTTCTTTGAAGTATCTCCATACTGATTTCCACAGTGGTTGCACTAGTTTACACTCCCACCATCAGTGAAGAAGGGTTCCTTTTTCCCCACAGCCTTGCCAGCATTTGTTATTGGTTAATTTCTTAATGGCAGCTATTTTTTTTCTGGGGTGAGGTGGAATCTCAGTGCTGGTTTCATCTGCATCTCTCAAATGACAAGTGATGTTGATCATTTTTTCATATGTCTACTTGCTATTTCTACCTCTTTATCTGATAAATGTCTGTTCTCTTCAAATGCCCATTTTTGGATTGGGTCTTTATATTTGGGAGGTCTGATTTGTTTAAGTTGTTTGTATATTCTAGATAGTAGAATTTTGTCTGAGGAACTACTCAGACATAAATAATGAGACATTTATAGCTAAATGGATACATATTGAGGCCATACTCTTAAGTGAAATAAATAGGACCCCCATGTGTAAATACCTAATAGTTTCTCTGGTGTGAGGAAATGAAAAGTTAAATGATAAAAAGGATCAAAATTTGTAATAGATAATGTGAAATAGAAAGTAAAGTTCCAAAGGGGAAGAGGAAGGGGAAGTGGGAGGAGTAGGGGAAGGAAATGAAGGGGAAATTAATAAATATGAGAAAAAGAAAAAATGGAAACAAAGACTTTATAAATAAGGAGGAGTGGAGGGGATGAAAGAAGGGCAAGGTAATGGGGAGAAAAAGAAGAACCAAAGTATATTATGTAAAGGAACAAATGCCCAATAATGGATATCAGCATATTATATACCTAAAATGTAACCAAAAAATCAATACATTTAAAAAATAAAAATAATTGACATAAAAGGTAAAAACATGTGTTTCCTTAAATATTTAAGGAGGCAAACATACAGTTATATGCAAAATTTCTATTGAAATTGAGATATGATTGATAGGTAGATAGATGATGGACAAACAGCCAAAAGTGTGCTGTGTAAAACATGGAATGTGAATCATTTCTGTAACTAATACTTTGGTTTTGAATGAAAATGCCTGGTGATTGTATTGTTTGAAAAAAAAGTATTTACTAATAAGGTTATTGAGAGTAGGTAGATATAGAAGATAGAGGGTCATTGACTCTAAAATAGAGTTGGTTGAAAAGATAAGGGATTATAAACAATTTATAATTTATACAGAGATGTGAAAGGTGAAAGCACCACAGTTTATATCTGAAGTTCAGTGTGAAGAGAGTGGATATTCCCATTTGGTAAAACACACATTCGTTCGCATTCTCTCTCTCTCTATCTTCCTCTCTTTCTTTATCTCTCTCCCTGTCTCTCTCTGTCTCTCAAAGTCACAAATCTGATTTACTGTTACACACCCCATAAAAAATATCCTATGAAATTTTCTAGGATTGTGTAACCACCAGAAAATATCCCTATGTGCCCTATATACCTATGAAATCCTTTTTAAATGTTTAGGATTTAAATGAGTAAAATTATAAAATTTCATTGGATATACCACTAAACAAATTTTTCAACAAATGTAAAGATAGATAAGATTTTTAGATAGGAAAGAGTACAATAAAAGTTACAATATCTTAAAATTAATATTTGGACTTTATGGAATTCTAACCATAAATCTACCAAAGAATTTTTGGAATTGTAAAACAAAAAGATCTTCTAATTTATATATCAGAATGTATAAGGGGTGGCTGAAATATACAGCAAATATTTAAATTTTTTAAATTTAGTAAATTAAAAGAAAAATTTCCTATTACAAACTGTGCTGCTACAAACATAGGTGCACATATATCATTGTGATATGATTCTTTTAATTCTTTTGGAAAGATACCCAGCAGAGGGATGGCTGGGTCAAATGGAATCTCTAGTCACAGCTCTTTGAGGTATCTCCATATTGATTTCCATAGTGGTTGCACCAGTCTGCACTTCCACCAACAATGGAGAAGGGTTCCTTTGTCCCCAAAACCCCACCAACATTTGTTATTGTGTGATTTCTTGATAGCAGCCATTCTTTGTGGGGTGAGGTGGAATCTCAGTGTTGTTTTCATCTGCATCTCTCGAATGACCATTGATGTGGAACATTTTTTCATATTTTTACTTGCTGCTTTTACTTCTTTGTCTGAGAAATGTCTGTTCATTTCAGATGCCCATTTTTGAATTGGGTCCTTATATTTGGGGGGTTGCTGATTGTTTTGAGTTCTTTACATATTCTAGATAATAGTCCTTTGTCTGAGGAGCAGCTGGTAAAAATCTTTTTCCCACATTGTAGGTTGTCTCTTAGTTCAATTGATCATTTCTTTTGCTTGGAAACAGCCCATTTGAAGATCAGTTGGAAACTGGATAAAGAAGATGTGGTTTTTCTATAAAATGGAATACTACTCAGCCCTAAAGAATGAGAAATTAGATTCATTCATAGGAAAGTGGATACATATTTAGGATATACTCCTAAGTGTAATAAATTGTCCACATGTGTAAATACTGAATAGTTTCTCTGGTGTGAATAAACTATAGTAGCACATAAGATCCTGAGATGATTGACAATGTGAAATAGGAAGAAAAGGGCTAAAGGTGTAGGGAAAGTGGGAAGGGTATGGAAAAAGGTAAAAAGGGAAAGGAAACAAATAGGAGAAAATGAAAAAATGCAAATAAAATGTTTGTAAATGGGGAAGAGAGGAGGGGGTGAAGGGAGGGCAGGGACAAGGGGGAAAAAATGAGAATCAAGACCTGTCATGCAAAGGTACAAGATCCCAATAATGAATGTAACTATACTGTATACCTAAAATGTACCAATAAACTCAATGAGGAAAACAAAAAGAAGAATTTCCTTACTCTCCATCAAAATACTCACACTTCCTTTGAACACACTTATCCCATGACTCTTGTCACTTCCAGAAGCAGTTCTGGAAGTCCCCTTCTGGGAGAAGCCTTAGGATATGTGATAAAAAAAAATGCAGTGAATGTTGCTGCTGCATGCTCTTGAGTGCAAAAGGAGGCTAGTAAATATTACAAACTTCATCCACTTTATTCATCAGATCTTGGACCATGTGACTTCTAAGTCTTCCCCACTGTCAAAATGATCATGAGAGGAAACTTTCATCAACTAGGGACATCAAAGTAGCCATGACAGTGCAATTAGAGACACTCATGATTTAAGAGCTTTTAGCACTGCTTTAGAAAATGGCAAAAATAATGGAATAAGTGTGTTCAAATCAAGAGAGAGTATTTTGAGGGGAATTAGTGGCAATCTGTCTTTTATTGCAATTTTTAATTCAATCACACAATCCATTTTTTCACACATTTTATTTTATACATGGTTTACTCAATAAATAGTAAGAGAAGATATAATCATAGAAATTATATGAAATACTAATTATTTTATATTATTCTATAACTACTAATATCCAATAACTCTTTTATCTACATGACACAGAAGTTTTATAAATCCATAAAAAGAAGAGGGAATCTATAATTACACCCCAGTACACAATAGGAAAGGTTATATTTTACATTTATATTTCATTTCTCATGAAATGGGATGAATGATGTTCAAATAGCTTGGTTTAGTCACCTATCCATTTGTGTCTTCAATTATACTTAACAAAGAATTCAGAAGGATTAAAATCTGTTTATACAAAAATAGTAAAATAGTCACAAGCTTTGAAAAAAGAACCTAAAAGTCTATGTGTACTTTTGGAGGTAAGTATAACCTACTTAACTAAAGGTGAAAGCTCAGAAGCCAAAAGAGATAAGGCATATAAATTGGTAGCAAAAGATAACACAGGCAAAATCAAAAGATATATCTTCAAAAAAAAGAGGTATATTATATTTGAAAAAAACATGTAACTGGAGAATACAGACAAAAGATTGTTCCTATAATACACATAAGACACTGACAATTTGTCAAGATGAGAAAAGAATCTCAGTGGGAAAAAAGGATGTAAAATCAATTCACTGAGACTACCTTAAAAAATGATCAAGTATATGAAAATGATGTTCAAATTGACTGTTAATCAGATTAAATGCAAATTATAGTAACAAAGAGATAGCACATTACACTCAAGAGGCTGGCAACAATTTAAAATGGTGATGACCTGATAAGTGTAAAACCTAAAGCATTAAAGACATTTTAAAGTGAAATGTCTATTGAAATAAAAAATGCATTCATCCTCTAACAGGGAAACCACTATTCTTATAAATTCAATCACAAACAAAACACCAGTAAGGAAGGAAATATATACAGGATATTTAACTATGGTTATTCAACATTCTTTGTAGCCACATGGTGAACATAAAGCGAAACCTTTCAATGGAGAAATGATTAAAAATATAGTAAGTTCACAACAAAGACTTTTTCAGGCATTAAAAATGAAATAAAACTATAACAGTAAGGAATTGATTTAATGTGATTTGTTTGATTTATTGTATAATGAGAAAAATGGATATTGAACAAACTTTTTTTGGTAAATTAAACATTAAAACAAAATTCAAAAGCAATGAACTAAAATTTTGCCCATGTGCATGATTGGTCATGTGTGTATCCCTCTATATAGGTGCCTATCATTACAGCATGTGACTATGGAAAATACATAGGGAAGGATGCCTTCAATGTTGAGAATTTGCTTTTACAAAGTAGAGGGAAAGTTAGTAAACTGAGATTGAAAGGAGTAAAGCATTCATAAACCCGGGGATTTAGTTCCGTGGCACCATGCTTACCTCACAAGTGCAAGGTCCTGATTTACATCTCAAATACTGAAAAATAAAAAAAGGAGTTGAGCATTAAAGTAAAAGCAAAATTTATAAATACAATAAAAATATTTACATTCATATTTACCAAGTTATACAATATTTTAAATGTAAAATTAAAGTACATTGCCATTATTTTACTTTGAGACTTGGATTGTCTTCTGACTTCATTCAGGGATTATTTCTTTAATTTCTTTTTTTTTTTTTTTTTTTTGGTACAGGTCCTTGCTCTTGCAAGGAAGGCCACTGAACCACTGAGCTAATTCCCCATCCTGTTTTTTTAATTTCTAAGACTACACCTATTAATACATACTTCCTATAGAAAAAAATTTAAGATTTTTAGGTAAGTAAAACAAAATGCACTGCCTTTACCCCATGAGACTCTGTCAGTGAGCTTGTCCTGCACATTACTAGAGCTCTGCTCACTGGGTTCTCTCCAGTGCAGTTTACTGTAGCAATCACTTTGGAGTCACTGTGTGCTGTGTTGGCTTGCCTCTGGACACTTTCACGTCTCTGCCTCCTAGAATAAGATGCTGAATCTACCAGACACAGCTCACACCCAAGCTAAAACACATGACAAACACAGCATCTAATGCAGGGGAATTCCACAAACTCAAAGAACGAGCTCTTAACAAAACAGCCTTCATGAGTGCTCTACTAGATATTTTTTTAAATATTTTAATTAATTTCATTGATACATTTAAGGTATGTAATGTAGTGATATTTATGATTGGCAATTTGTACCTTTACATAATCCATTTTGGTTCTTAACTTTTCCCCATCCCCCTGCCCTCCCTTCAACCCCTCCACCCCTCCCTATCTACAAAGACTTTGTTTCCATTATATTTCTCATGTTAATTCCATTCCCATCTTTCCTTTCCCCTACCCCTCCTATTACCCCTTCTGCTTCGCACCTTTTTCTTCCTATTTCAAATTATCTATTATACTTTTTAGTCCTTATTTACACTTTCAATTTCTCACACTAAAGAAACTATTCAATATTTATGTGTGTCCTATTTATTTCACTTAAGAGTATGGCCTCAATGTGCATCCATTTAGCTATAAATGTCTCTAGTTTCTCATTCTTTATGGCTGAGTAGTATTCCCTTACACACACACACACACACACACACACACACACACACACATTTTCTTTATCCAGTCTCCTGTTTATGGGAAATGGGGCTGCATCTAAGTTTTAGCTATCATGAGTTGTGCTGCTATGAACGTGGATGCACAATTAGAAGATGCAGAAACAAGTCCAGACACACTCAGCTACCTCATCTTTGACAAAGGAGCAAAACACCCTCACTTGAGGAAAGATAGCCTCTTTAATAAATGGTGCTGGAAAAATTGGGTTTCAACTTGCCAAAGATTAATCTACTAGATATTTTGAAAGACATAAAATACAGAAGACATACACCCCCCCAAAAAAAGCTTTAAAAAAAAAAGCTTAAAATTTCACAGAAATGCTTACATGTGCTAGAAGTGAATAAATACATTTCAATTCTTACGATGTGATCTTTGTTTTAATTAATCATAGGCTGGATTAAACATAGATCTCAATTCAAAACTGATAAAGCCTAAGCTTGCAAAATAATTAATATTGATGTTTCTGTTTAAAAGTAATTCAGTGATAGACAGCTGAAGTTTTATGGCTAGAGGCATAGTTTACCTACAGGAGACTTCTGCCTATAGAAGACTCCAGAGGGACACATTTTTATCTAGACATGATTCTAAATTAAGCAACACCTTCAAGTCTTTTTCACAAATTATTTTCCCTCCTTTGTGGGATTAGGGATGGGAGAATGAGGGGAGGAGGATTAAACAGAAGTTACAGTTATTTTCATACAGGTCAATCAATGGTTACTAGAGAGGTTTAAGGAGTCAGGGATTTGGACACCCAATTAGAAAGTTTGGTTCATATCTGCCAACAAGAGACAGATTTTTATGTTCAACTGACAGAATTAAAAAAACAGAAAAGCAAATAAAAACATATGAGAATTCTCACAAAATCTTTGTTGTTGTCTAGGCTTCTGTCTTCTCCCCTAAATAATCTTAGTTAATTATCACTGTTTCTAGTAGAGTACTTTTTGTGTGGAAAGTGTTGCTTTGTATTTCTTTAATTGTTGATAATTTTTATTATTTGTTTAGTACGTTTGCAGTACATGATGATTGCATTCATGGGGGGAGTTGCTTTGTGTACATAACACATCTTAATTTTTTTCTATCCCCTTCCCCCCTTCCTCCCACTTCCTCCATCTTTATTCCCCCTCCCATTTGCAAAAGATCTATCTGCTTATTTCCTATTATTTACATTTCATTTTGTGCTTTTATAGTTTGATCTTCTCATATAAGATAAACCATGCTATATTTAAGCCTGGTTGTCTGATGTATTTAACTCAACACTGCAGTCTCAAGTTACTTTAAAATCACAGTCTATGGCTAAAATGCTTAAGTCAAGGAGATCATTCCTACTATTACTCTTCCAATTTTTTAAACAGTAAATTGAGCTTCAAACAATTATCTTACTCTTAGGCACATAGTTGAAATTCAATATTTTTTAATACTTCTACCCTTCTATATCTTAACTTTTTATCCAAATCTAGACTAAATACCGTAGTAAGGTTGACACTAGGTAGGTCACAGGAATTTTTAGTGTTAGTCATCATGAGAAAACAGAGGGTAGTAAAAATAACTGAAAGAAAAATTACAAAAATTTCAGAATCTCAGCATGCTTCCTTTTTGTGTGTTTTTATATTATCTTCCGTATGTCATGATAAAAGAAAATCTCCTTAGATTTGCAGTATTTGCTTTAATTCCTCAGCCTGCAGTACAGCAGACTTCTTTCGTCAACCTAATCTTCATCCTACATCCTGCACTAGGCTATGCGGATGTGTGGTGACTTTTCTTCAGAGAGGCTCCTCTTCCCAAGAGGTAGGTTCAAGTCCAATGTCAGCAGAATAGAAACAGGAACCATCATTTCCTTTTCTTTCCCTCTCCCATCCTAAATCCACTCTCTATAAATGCAATATCTGCATTTCTGTTTCACTTCTAAATTGTCTTAGTGCTTGAGATTGATAATAAATATTTCTTAGAAAAATTAAGTGCTAAATAGTACACAAAAGAGAGTGACACAATAACTGTTGCACAGTTACAACCATGGAAAACCAAAATAATGGGTCTGATGTCATTGAAAACAATGAACTCATTCATGTGTTCATTTCTTCAGACATTGAGTTTGAGATTACCAGGTATAAAGTATATAATTAAGGGTTTAAAAGTACTTCAGAAAAAGTAAAGGTTGTAGGTATTCAAAAACTAGTACAAGTTATAGCTCAGGTAGTCAGAGATTTTAGCATTCTCAGAGGAACTGACATGTTCATCTTGAATCAGGAGACATTTTATTAATTATATATACAGAGTTGTGTTCAACTAAAATGTGAAAGATTTAGAGAATTAATCCTAAGAAATGTTTAAGATTAGCATCTTGGGTATCCTTTTGAAGTTACTGCATTACAGTTTACTGAAGTGCTCTGTTGAGCTCACAGATTTCTTCCTAGGATTCTCACTTATCTACACAAGCAAAAAGAAGTTTTTCTGGGGTTGTAGAATTGTTATTTTTTTATTAATTTTATTGGTTTTATTGGTACATTTTAGGGATACAGTACAGTTACATTCATTGTTGGGATCATGTACCTCTACATGGCAAGTCTTGATTCTCATTTTTTCCCCTTACCTCGGCCCTCCCTTCACTCCCTCCTCCCCTCCCCATCTACAAACACTTTATTTTCATCTTTTCATTCTCTCACATTTTTTTTCTTTTCCCTCTTTGTTCTTCCCCTATGCATCACACCTTCCCTACACATTTAGCTCCTTTCTTCAAATTTCTAAATGTCAGTAATCTTATTAGAATCTTATGCATTGTTGCAGATTATTCACACCAGGGAAACTATTTGGTATTTACACATGTGTGACTTATTTATTTCACTTAGGAGTATATCTTCCATATGTATCAATTTTCCTATGAATGAATCTATTCTCTCGCTCTTTATGACTGAGTAATATTCCATTTTATAGAAAAACCACAACTTCTTTATCCAGCTTCCAATGGATGGGCAAATAGGCTGTTTCCAAGATTTAGCTATTACAAACTGTGCCACTATAAACATGGGTGCACATATTTCTCTGTGATATGATTCTTTTAGTTCTCTTGGAAAGATACCCAGCAGAGGGATGGCTGGGTCAAATGGAACCTCCAGTCCAAGCTCTTTGAGGTATCTCCATATTGATTTCCATAGTGGTTGCACTAGTCTGCACTCCCACCAACAATGGAGGAGGGTTCATTTCTCCCCACAACCCCGCCAACATTTGTTATTGTGTGATTTCTTGATAGCAGCCATTCTTTGTGGGGTGAGGTGGAATCTCAGTGTTGTTTTCATCTGCATCTCTCGAATGACCAGTGATGTGGAACATTTTTTCATATATTTTCTTGCTGCTTTTACTTCTTTGTCTGAGAAATGTCTGTTCATTTCGGATGCCCAGTTCTGAATCAGGTCTTTATATTTGGAGGGACTGATTGTTTTGAGTTCTTTATGTATCCTTAATAATAGTCCTTTGAGGTACAGCTGGTAAAAATTTTTTCCCACATTGTAGATTGTCTCTTAGTTAGTTCT
>NW_022900936.1:50640254-50650036 GCF_012274545.1 Fukomys damarensis | reverse complement strand
TTTAAATCCCCCACTACAATTGTATTAGTGCTTATTTGGTTTTTCATGTTACTTAATATTTTTTTTATATAGTTGGGGGCATTTGTATTTTGTGCATATATGTTTATGATTGTCAGCTCTTCCTCTTGAATTGTTCCCTTTACAAGGATGTAGTGTCCTTCTTTGTCTCTCTTAATGAGTTTTGGTTTGAAATTTACTTTATCTGAGAATAAGATTGCTACCCCTGCTTTTTTCTGGACTCCTGACGCATGGAGAATTGTTTTCCATCCTTTCACTTTCAGTCTATGGACTTCCTTTTGCACTAGGTGTGTTTCTTGTATACAACATATTGTTGGATTTTGCTTCTTAATCCATTCTGCCAATCTGTTTCTCTTGATTGGTGAATTGAGGCCATTAACATTGATGGTTACAACTGATATATTTTGACTTAGAATTGTTATTTTTAATATAATGGGCTTTACAGAAATTCTGTGGCATGATATAATAAGGACTTTTATCACATAGGACATTTGCTTTAAAATACCCCCAAATTAGTGTGTATACTTTCCTTAATTTAGAAGTCTTTTGATATAATATTGCTTTTTATTCTACATAAGAAAATTAGACTATGGCACAACAAGTTCTGTTGTCTCAGAGAAGGCTGAGTGAGTCTCAGAGAAGGACCATATAAACTTAATGGAGCTAAAATTCAATAGAGATACAAATTAATGAGTTAAGGAATTAGGCAAGATCTGTGGTAGTTTCAAAATTATCCACAAATTATTTTTGACCCTCTTACCACTGAGAAGTGTTACCATCATCTCACCCTAAATCAGACAAGGTATATTTCAGCTGAGACTCATAGACTATGACAAAATTAATGCCACATTTCCTTGGTAAGGTAAGAAGAAGACACACAGCTTTCATGTGGCTTTCTTGGAATACACCTTGCTGGGATTCTAAGCTGCCATGTACAAGGTTCTGATACCCTGAAGCTTTGAAAAAAGAAAACTCAGCACACACAAAAATGTCCCTCATAGGTACATCAGTCACCCTCCACAACTGAGGGGGACCTGAAAACTTAAATCATGCACTGTGACATTGTCTTCATACCATACAGCTCTCACCAAGTCATCTCAAACAGGGAATTCCTTCAGCTGACACTGTAGACAGCACAGTACCTAGACAAGTCATCACCAGTGTTCCCTGACAAAACTCTTTACTCATGGGTGCTATGAGCAAAATAAAATAGTTGCCTTGAACCCTTAAATTCTGGAGTAGATTGGTAAGCAATTTTGGTAACTAAAACACTCCCTCTCTTCCTAGAGTCTTCTTCCAATGATAGAAAGTAAAAATAAAGTTGTCAGTAGAAACATGATTCAGAAATTGCCTTGATTAGAGGTGGTTAGGGCTAATGATCCTTAGGAAGAAAATGAGGGGGAGATGGGAATCCATGGGGCAGGTCTTGAGTGTTCTTCACAGGCTCACATGCTAAAGACTTGGTCTCCAGCCTGTTGGGTTATTGGGAGATGGTGCTTATCAGAAGGAAGTTGGATTATTGGGAGCATTCCCTTAAAGGGGATATTTAAATTCCCCACCCCATCCTGCTTCCTGACTAAATAGACCTCCTCCACTCCACGTTTTGCCATGATATACTGCTTTACCACAGGCCCCAAATCAATGGGTCCAAACAAATATGGGCTGAAACCCAAAACCAACAAAACCCACTATGTGCCAAAATAAACCACTCTTCTCTTTATGTTGATTTATCACAGGCATTTGTGAAAGCAATGGGAAGGTGAATAATACATGATTTTTCTTCTTTAGCTCTATCCACTTTCCCATTCTAGACTTCTCCTTATGTTTTATCAGTCAGTTTCTGTTTGTTCTCCCTTCTTGTTATTGTTAATGGCTTTCTTCTTTGTCTCTTCCTGGGTCTATTTCTGTCCGCCATATGCCTCAGCCACTTTGTGCCTTTACTCAATGGGGTTCACTTACCTTTTTATTTTCATACTGCTGTTTTAATAGTCTTTGTGTCATAAAGCAAATTAAGTAAAGATTTGAACCAGTAAAACTCAAAGAAAATGAAATGTTTCCATTCAGTAGACCTAGAATGTTCAATGTCCACCTCTAAGTTTTCCATTACCACACACGCAAAAACATAAGTTGTTCATGTTTTCTGTCCGATTAAATCATACAAGACTGAAAGGTAGAAACAGTGATTACTAAGAATATGGGGTGAAAAGTAACTTTTATAACTCAAAAGAAACATTATGCAGAGTGAAGTGCTTACTTTACTCAAAGAAAAAGAAAAAATCTAAAACTTGAATTTGTAGTTTCTTTTTCAAAGTAAGGTGAGAAAAACTGGAAGAAGTTCATGCTAGTAATAAGAGGTTGCATTCATTCAGAAGCAGGGATATCTTGTGCATTAGGGACAGTGAGCAGACTGTCCAGGATTAAAGATCTAAATATTAAAACAGAAACACTAAACCAACTGGAAGTGAGGTTGATTAGAACTCTTAAAGACATTGGTTTAGGAAAAGATTTTATGAACAAAACCTTAGTTGCATGTGAACCAGCACAAACAATCAAGTGGGATCTCTTCTTATTAAAAAGATCTGCACAGCAAGAGAAACCACCAACAGTGTGAAGAGACATCACACAATGTGGGAATAAATTTTCACCAGCTGTTCCTCAGACAAAGGTCTACTATCTAGAATATATAAAGAACTTTAAAAAAATCAGACCTCCTAAATTTAAAGATCTAATCCAAAAATGGGCATCCAAAATGAACAGACATTTCTCAGACAAAGAAGTAGAAATAGCAAATAAACATGAGAAAATGTACATCACTGATCATTCAAGAGTGCAAATGAAAATAGCACTGAGATTCTGCCTCACCCTGGAAAGAATGGTTGCTATCATGAAATCAACCAACAACAAATGCTGGTGGAGATGTGGAGAAAGAGGAACATTGTTCCACAGCTGGTGGGAGTGTAGACTGTTGCAACTACTGTGGGAAGCAGTATGTAGATACCTCAGAGAACTAAGATTGGAAGTCCCATTTGACCCAGCCATTCCCCTGCTGCAGGGTATCTTCCCTAAAGAATTAAGGAAATCATATCACACTGATATATGTGCACCCATGTTCATAGCAGCACAATTTGTAATAGCTAAAACTTGGAAGCAGCCCAAATGCCCATCAACTGGAGACTGGATAAAGAAAATGTGTTTTATTTTGTTTTGTTTTTTTATAAAATAGAACTAGTCAGTCATAAAGAACAAGAAATTGGAGACACTTATAGCTAAATGGATGCACATTGAGGCCATACTCTTAAGTGAAATAAATAGGACACACATAAATACTGAATAGTTTCTCTAGTGTGAGAAATTAAAAGTGTAAATAAGAACTAAAAGGTATAATAGACAATGTGAAAAAGCAAGGAAAGGGGCTAAGGGGAAGGAAAAAAGGGAGGGGTGGGGAAAGGAAAGAAGGGAATGAACTTTTTGTCTCATTGAATTTATTGGTACATTTTAGGTATACGGTACAGTTACATTCATCATTGGGATCTTGTACCTTTACATGGCAGGTCTTGGTTCTCATTTTTTCCCCATACCCCTGTCCTCCCTATGAAAATTATATGAGAAAATGGAAACAAAGACTATCTAAATAGGAAGGAGTGGAGGGGTTGAAGGGAGGGCAGGGAAATGCAGAAAAAAATAAGAGCCAAGATAGATTATTATGTAAATGTGCAAATTCCCAGTGATGAATGTCATATCATATACCTAAAAGTACTTATAAAATTAATAACAAAAAAGTCATAATGACCCACATGCAGACATTCATATAAGACAGAATCTAAAAGAAGTGTACTCCCTATATTCTACCATTAGACGGGTCGCTTCTCTGCTGTCTGTCACTTCTCTGACGCAGCAGGTTTTGAACATCTATACTCTGGAGTCTGTGGTTGGGGTTAGAGCAGAGCACTAATGATGCTTTATACAGCCAGTTAGAGCAGTCCCCTGGCACAGGCTTATTACCATACCACTTCATAGCCACCTAAATCATAATAAGGTCTGGCGTTTGAAGAAGGAAAGATAAAAATATGATTTGCATTTCCATTATTCACTGAGCCAACAGGAGAATGCAAAGTACCCACTGTCTGTAGAAAAATATTCGTGGGTGATCTTTGTGAAAGACAATTCCTTGTAACATATTCTTTCCATAACTTATCAAAGGGCTGGTCTTGATTAGCAAATTTTTTTGATGGGATAATCTAGAAGAAATTTGGGCATTTTATCAATAGTATTTCCACTATGAAGTGGAAACCAGTATAAATCAAAAACAAAGTCTTTAAATCAGACAATAAAAATGTCAAATGTTAATACTGGCTATGGCTATTCAAATATAAACTCGAGTAAATAAAACATAACATTGTATTACATTAAACATCATTACTCAAAGGAACACAAAAATTTTAGGGATCTGATGCCCCAAATTGTCCCTTTCTTAGTTTTCCTATCTTTAGCCCCTGCCTGTTCCAGTGCTCTCAGCTTCTTACTCCGGCTGCTCAATTCCTGACTTTAGTTCTGCTACTTCTATTGATATGCTAGTAGATCTACTTTAATGATGTCTTTTTTTAGTTGACATCCTGTAGACCATCTTTTCTTGTTATCCAACCTCTTCTGCAAACTTCAATCAACCAGGTCAGTAGGACTTGGTCAGCCAATGCTTCTCCTCAAAGTTCACAATGAACTCAGGGTTCTAACAGATGGTCTCTATTGTGCTTCTTACTTTCCTCAACATGATATCATGGGAAGAGTCATTCAGAAGTTCATATTAAAATTTATTTGACTCTCACTTACTAACCTTTTATTTATAATTTCAGTAGTTATCCAAAGACTTGAAATCATATTATTAATCTAAGTACTTAAAATTTTATGTGAAGAAAATAAATCCTATTACCCCCAAAACTTCAAAAATCTTATGTCACTGAGTGACAATATGCAATGTAAAATTTCAGAGAAAATACATATTACTTTCTATAATATGTTTTAAAGTTTGTAATAGCTAAAACTGTAATAGCCCATTTGCCCCTCAGTGGGAAATTGGATAAAGAAGATGTGGTTTTTCTATAAAATGGAATATTACTCAGCCATAAAGAATGAGAAAATAGATTCATTCATAGGAAAATGGATACATATTGAGGATATACTCCTAAGTGAAATAAATAAGTCACACATGTGTAAATACCGAATAGTTTCTCTGGTGTGAATAAACTATAATAGTACATAAGATCCTAATGAGATAACTGACATTGTGAAATGGGAAGAAAGGGGCCAAAGGTGTAGGGAAGGTGGGATGGGCAGGGGAAGGGTAATAAGGGAAAAGAAAAGAAAATGTGTGATAATGAAAAGAAGGAAATAAAGTGTTTGTAAATGGGGAGGGGAGGAGAGGGTGAAGGGAAGGCAGGGACAAGTGGAAAAAATGAGAACCAAGACCTGTCATGTAGAAATACAAGATCCCAACAATGAATTTAAGTGTACTGTATCCCTAAAATGTACCAATAAACTCAATTAAAGCTGAAAAATGTTTTAAATTATTTTTGATGAAAGATTAGAATTAAATAAAATATTTATAAATTAGTTTTTTAAAAAGGAATATTACCTAATCGCCAACAATGTTAAATCATGTCAAAGTAGATGTACATTTATGTGTCTCAGAAACTTTTTAAGTGTGTGCTACTATATGTCTATTATGTACATCAGTGCTAAATTACACTTTACTTTCTAAAATATACATATGCACACATGCACACATACACACACACACACACACACACACACACAATCAGGTAAAGGAACCCAGAGAGTGATACACTTCATAAACCCAGTTGTTTTCACTCATCTGTACATATTCTGGTCACATTTATCTCTAGTCTCAAAAATGAAAAGTGCCAAAATGTAATGTATAGATAGGGATGATCTTTGATAGAATTTGGTAGGATTCTCTCTTTCAACTATTCACAAACTGATAGCTAAAACTAAAAGAACAAAGCCTCCTGGAGGATCTTCAGTCCACCATTTTAATACTTGAAAACTTTGGATGAATTGAAAACACAATACTGATGCCCAACTCTACCATGACCCAATTAAACCAAAATCCTTGAAGGTGGGGTAAGCAATGGATCTGTATAAACTGGTAAATCTAATGGGAAAAGTTAAAAACTACTCATTTAGTATATGCAGTGTGTTACTGTGATTTTTTTTCCTCTTTGCTCAGAGAAAGGATGATTTCTATATGATCTTGAAAGAATGAAAGAAAAGTATGCAAAGGAAAATTTTTAAAAAAGATGTCTGTTTTGTAACTTGAGAGACTGTTTTTAGAAATAAGTGGGTTCAAGGGGGTGAAGCGAGGGCAGGGACAAGGGGAAAAAATAAGAACCAAGATCTGTCATGTAAAGGTGCAAGATCCCAACGATGAATGTAACTGTACTGTATACCTAAAATGTACCAATAAATTCAATGAGAGGGTAAAAAAAAGAAACAAGCAGTTCAAGTTAAACTCACTTTGAGATTCGTAGAAGTTTTAGTACATTCCCACAGCTAGAAAATCAGCACAAAGGGTTTCTATTGACAACAATCTGTGCTAGGCTCTCCTCTGCATTCTGCGTGTGCTGTTTTCTAAAGATAATGCCATTTTCATTATTCGCTGTTTAATGTTAATTACTTTTGTAATTTAGAATCTCTCACAATGCATTTTGGAATCCAGTAAATACATTAGTGTTTTAGAGTATCAGTATTTTTTTTTCAATTTGTCCTTCATTATTACAAAGCTAAAAAGAGCTATAAAACAGACTCTACTAATAAGTTATTTTTGCATTCATTGAAATGTACTACTTAAATGAACAGGAGGAAATTAATCAATTTAGTGCAATCATCAGGGATTTCAAAACCTATACAAAGAATCTTAAGTCCTTGTATATAGGTCAATGACATTTGCTGAGTTTCCACAGATGCTTAGCACTATAACAAGAAATAAAGCATAAATTTGAGATTAGACTTGACTTATGCCCTGAGAATTTCATAATCTTTCAAAAAAAGATGTGATAGGTTATTATTCAATGAATATGAATAGATACAAGGAAATATTCTGACAGAGAGTGATAAGGGATTGAATAGATCAAAAAAAGAGCCGTAGTTAATTGAGGGAAATTTCCCTCGAGAATCTTTCCTGAAATGGGCTCTGAACTTCAATTTAAAGAGAAGAATATGGTTTGGATGATCTTAGTGTTGAGAGCATGTCTTATATATGTGATAAATGGAACTCAAACAACTGGATAATTGAAGAAAATGGGTGAAAAAGAAAGCTCCTACGTATCTCAAATGATGGTGAACAAGAACAGATGGTAATTTTCTCAGCATTTTTTTCTTCAAAGTTAATAACTTACTGACAGTTTTCTGACTTAAGTACTTATATGAACGTTGATGGAGAGAAAAGCATGACTGATGATAATGGAACAGATAGATACAAATATAATCATAGTTGGAGACTTCACTACCCCACTTTCACAAATAGATTAACTAGACCAGTAAGTCAGTACAGAACCACAATATAGTTGAACTACCTTATTGAGCAAATGGATTTAACAAATATCTATAAAGAGCTCTATTCAACAATATTAGAATACACATCTGCTCACTTCTCTATGAAGTTTTTGCCAAATTGGGCATACAATTGGACAAGGGCATACAACATGTTGAAATAAATACACAAGAGTTGAAATAATCTACTGCATCCTATCAGGTTATAAAATGACACTAGGAATCAACAGCAAAGCAAATTACAGAAACTACACTAACACAGGGAGAATAAATACATTCTTCAAAAATCAATACATCACAGAAATTGGGATAGAAATGAAAAAACTCCTAGAATTAAATGACATTGGCAATTTAACATAGCAGAATCTGTGTGTTGCAACAAAAGCAATTCTGAGAGAAGTTTATAGGTGTAAAGAGTGATCCTAAATAAATAATATACCTAATAATGTACCTCAGGTTCATAGAAAACCAGAAAAATACAAATCTAAAACTCACAGAGAAAAAGTATTTCAAAGGACAGTGGAAAACAATTAAATTGAGACCAAGAAAATTATACAAAAGAACAATGAATCAAAAAGTTCTTATTTGAAATGAAAAGTGAGATCAGTAACCTCTTGGCAAACTTATCAAAAGAAAAAAAAAAGACATCAATGCCATTAGAAATGAAAAGTACAAAATTACCACTGAAATTTAAAGAAGTTTATAACAACTTTGAAAACTTGAAAAATCTGGAAGAAACAGATAAATTCTTAGATACATGAGTTACCTAATTTGAACCAAGAATATATTAAAACTCTGAATAAACCAATAAGTCAAAATAATTGATTCAGAGAAATAGGTCTACCCACTACGAAATATCTGGGTTCTGACGGATTCATTGCTGAATTTACTAGAACTTCAGAGAACTAATAGCAATACCCTTTAAACTCTTCCATTAAATTGAAAGGGGGGAAAAAAACAACCAAACTCATTCCATGAAGTCGGCATTACTTTGATGGTAAAACAGAACAAGGACTCAAAAAAAAATAGCCAGTATCATTTAATATTAATATTATCTTCACAAGGCACTTGAAAACAGAATGCAACAAATCCTTAAAAATATTATACATCATGACCACTTCAACTTCATCCTAGGGATGCAAGAATACTACAGAATATGTAAATCAATAAATATAATATATACAATGAATTAAGGACTAAATAACATGGTCATCTCAATAAATGAAAAGGCCTTTGACAAAATCTAACATTCATTCATGATTAAATTTCTGACAAAAACAGATGAAAAGCGATCAGTTATTTAGGACAAACCCACAGCCATCATCTTACTCAGTAGAGACTACACTGAAAACATTCCCTTAAGGGCAGGCATGAGAATCTCATCATTTCTCTCCAATATAATATTTAAAACTTTAGTCAGAGCAATCAGGCAGGAGAAAGAAATAAAAGGGATACAAGTAGGAAAAAAGTCAAACTACCTTTATTTGTACATGATCCAATCCTTTATGTGGAAGACTCAAAAATCCTGAAATATGTATGGAACCAGAAAAGACACAGAATAGCCACAGCAATACTGATCAAACAGAGCAAACAAGGGCCAGTGATTTAGCTCAGTGGTGCTGCCACCTGCCTCAGAAGCACAAGTTTGATCTCTGGTAAATAAAAAAACAAAAAACAAAAACAAACAAACAATAAACAAAAGCAGAGCAAATAGGAGGCATTACAATCCTAGATTTTAATTCTACTATAAACTCATAATACTCAGCCATCCCTCTGCTTGTTATCTTTCCAAAAGAATGAAAAGAATCATATCACAGTGATATATGCTCACCCATGTTTATAGCAGCACAGTTAATAATAGTTAAAACTTGGAAACAGCCCATTTGCTTATCAGTTGGAGACTGGATAAAGAAGATGTGGTTTTTCTACAAAATGGAATATTACTCAGCCATAAAGAAAATGGGTGCATATTGAGGGTATACTTTTAAGTGAAATAAATAAGTCACACATGTGTAAATACCGAATAGTTTCTCTGGTGTGAAAAAGCTATAATTGCACATAAGATCTTAATGGTATAATTGGCAATGTGAAATTGGAAAAAAAAGGGCTAAAGGTGTAGGGGAAGTGGGAAGGGTAGGGGAAAGGTAATAAGGGAAAAGAAAAAAAATATGAGAAAATGAAAAAAAGGAAATATAGAG
>NW_022900936.1:50638203-50640209 GCF_012274545.1 Fukomys damarensis | reverse complement strand
GGAGGGAGGGCAGGGGCAAGGGGAAAAATGAGAAACAACACCTGTCAGGTAAAGGTACAAGATCCCAATGATGAATGTAACCATACTGTATACCTAAAATGTACCAATAAATTCAGTTGAAAAAAATAAAATTATAGTATAAAAAATGGTGTTTGTACAAAAGATGACAGGTAAATGAATAAAATAGAAAATATAGACACACTCCCATGTACATTTATCTACATGATCCTTGATAAAGGGGCTAAAACCGTATACCAAAGAAGAAATAGCCTTTTTAATGAAGACTGATGGGGAAAGATGGGTTATCTACACACAGAAGACTGAAAGAAGAGCCACATCTCTGACCCTGTATTAAAATCAAATGAAAATGGATTAAAGAACTCCATATAAAAACTGAAACTCCTAAAAGACAAGGAAACACTTGAAGCCATAGATATAGGCAAGGACTTCCTTAGACAGAATTCCAATGGCACCATAAATAATACCAAGAAATAGCAGGTAGGACTGTACCAGGTTAAAAATATTCTGTATAGATAAAAAGACAATCTACAAAATGGGAAAAAAATTGCCAGTTAATTTTCCAATGAATGGCTAGCATCTAGAATATATAAAAAATTAAATAAACAATCCAATCAAAAGATTGGGAAATGAAATGAATAGATACTTATAAAAAGTAGTAGAAATAGTAAATAAAGACATGAAAAAAATCAGCTCAGAGATTCTATCTTACTCCAGTCAGAATGGCTGTCATCAAGAACACAAAAAGCAACAAACTACAAAGGTATAGGAAAAATGAACCCTTCTACGTTTTTGATGAGAAGATTAATAGGTGTAACCACTATGGAAATCTATATGGAGATTCCTCAAAAATTAGAATAAAAATTCCATTTGACCCAGCTACATCTCTCCTGGGAATATTACTGAAGGAGTGAAAGACATCATATTATAATGACATCATTTGTGCACATGTTTATAGCAACACAATTAATAAGTAAATAATGGAAACTGGCTAGATGCCAATCAGTAGATGAATGGATGACTGCACAAAGAAAATATGTTATATACTATAGATATACATATATGTGTATATGTGTATGTAATTCACCCATAAATGAGCATGAATTTGAGTTATTTGTAGAAAAATGGATGAATCTTGAGAACATAAAACCAAATTAAGTCGGACACAGAAGACTAACTAGCACATGGTTTTCCTTATAGGAGAAAACAAAAATTTGAATAAAATAAAATAAAGGATAGGTAATTGGGAAGTAGACATTTTGGAGATAGGGAAGGGGGGTCAGCAGAAGGGATAGGACTGGAGGTTAGGGGGTAGAAGATGGGTTAAAGATATTCAAGGTAACGTGTATGTGTAGCAATTCCCAAAAATAAAGGTGATTTTTATCTATCACAATTATAAACCAATAAAAAATTAAAAGTATAAAACAATTAAAAATTTAGAAATACTATATATTAATAAAAAGTTTATATTATTTCTAAAATTTTAGTATATACATATAAAGAGTTAAATTTTCCTTACTTTATTCTGTGTGAAATACCCAATCCTCTCTTTTTTTCATTTTATTGATACATTTTAGTTATACAAAATGTGGTACTCATTATTGGGAGTTTGTACCTTTATATAATTTCATATCTCGGTTCTTATTTTCTTCCCCACTCCCCTGCTCTCCCTCCAAACCCTCCACTCCTCCCTATTTACATAAACTTTGTTTCTGTTTGTTTCTTTTCTCACAGTTATTTTCCCCTACACCTCCTATCTCACCTTCCCTTTTGTTCCTCTTCTTCTTATTCACATTATCCATTATACATTTTGATCCTCATTTCCACATTCAGTTTTTCACACCAGAGAAACTACTGGCTGTTTACATATATGTGACCTATTTATTTCACTTAAGAGTATGGCTTCAATGTGCATCCACTTAGCTATAAATGTCTGTAGTTTCTCTCTCTCTCTCTGTTTTTTTTTTTTTTTTTTTTTTTTTTTTTTT
>NW_022900936.1:50633736-50638111 GCF_012274545.1 Fukomys damarensis | reverse complement strand
TTTTTTTTTTTTTTTTTTTTTTTTGTACTGGGGATTGAACTTGGGTCATAGTTGTACTTGAGAGGCAAGCAGTGGAATCACTGAGCTAAATCCTCAGCCCTAGTTTCTCTTTCTTACTGGCTGAGTGGTACTCTATTTTATTCTTTAAAAACATATTTTCTTTATTGAGTCTCCAGCAGATAAGCAATTGGGTCATTGTCAGACTTTAGCTATTGCAAACTGCTGCTATGAACACAATTGTATATATAATGCTGTGCTAGAGAGGCAAGCAGTGGAATCACTGAGCTAAATCCTCAGCCCTAGTTTCTCTTTCTTACTGGCTGAGTGGTACTCTATTTTATTCTTTAAAAACATATTTTCTTTATTGAGTCTCCAGCAGATAAGCAATTGGGTCATTGTCAGACTTTAGCTATTGCAAACTGCTGCTATGAACACAATTGTATATATAATGCTGTGCTAGGATTCTTTTAATTCTTTTTGGAAAATACCTAGTAGGGGAACAGCTGGGTCAAATAGCACTGCTAATCCTAGTTTTTTTGAGGTATCTCCATACTGATTTGCAATTCTCTCTTGATATCATATCATGCATTAAGAATGACTCTGTTGTAAATATTGCACTGCACTAGGTAGTACAGAGTAGGTACAGGTAATGGAGACATTTTAGAATATTTGTGTACTTTTCACAAGATTTTTCTAAGCATACCATTTACCACAGGAGTCTTTGCATCTTCTTAGCACACCTACCTGTTCCCCAGCCACTTGTTTTGCAATTTGACAAAAATATCATAATAAGAAAAGGCTACTTATTTTACCTACCCTTAGCAATATTTTTAGTTTCTTTAAACCAATAAAAATGATGCTATCATCAGTCCTTGAAAAAGTCTAAATTTTTATTTGTCTAATGTGGAGAGGACATTGTAAATCTTTAGGCAGTTTAGGACACAGCTTTTTGGAGTTTTTAAAACCAGCCCTCAGAAGCTAATAATTTTTTGCATCGTAATATCATACTAAGAGGAGAGTGTTATCCACCAAAAGAATGATTCTAAATGAACTGCCTTTGTGTATCAATTGCCAATAGTATGAAAGGGTGGGATACAACCTGAGTATAATATTGAAACTTATTGTAACTACTAATGTTGCTTATGTTCCTGTTGAAGTTTGTCACATGCTGATAGAAAAACAATAAGTGGAGCATCAAGATAAAGACATATAACATAAATTAATTAATTAACATAATATAACATAAATTAATTAATAACATAAATCAGTTATTGAGCTGATTTGAGATTATACACAGATAGCCTAATGATTTTTCTTTGAAGGAAAGGAATCTCTCTTCCAGTCTGGTTCACTTTGTAAAGCATGGCTGAGATAAGTTCAAAAAGCTTGAAATAGATATTTCTTTAAATATTCACCAAAGAAAAAAAAGCTACGGCTGATTCCTTCCAGTCAGTTCCAGTCCCCTGAGTACTTCCTGTATGGTGTGTTTTTCTACAGAAAGAATGTTACCTCATCATTAGCTTTTGTGGATGCAGGTACTTTATAGAAATGTTTGAATAAAAAAGGACATTGCTTCATAGAAAGACTGGTTAGTCATAATGTCTAGCCCTTAATTAGAGGCATAAAATAACATATTTTGAGAAAATAGTTTGAACAGAAGTTATACAGTATTGTTTATTATATATTCTATTTCTTTAGCACAGGAAGTAATTGTTATATTCAAGGCAAAGTGGCAAACAGAAGCCATGGTTTCTAGAATAATGATGTCCTCAGATAAAACTTTTTAGTTTTCTCTGTAATGGAAAAGAATTTTCATAATCACTTAGCATGCCTCTGTTACTAAATCTCTATATCTATATGGTATGTACTATATACTGCAGCTTACTACTCATTGTCTTCATGGCTGTCTTTCAAAATTGTGCCAATTTCTATTTAAATAAATGAATGTTGCTGCTAAATTATTTTAAATCAGTAGTCACAAGTGAGCATCTAAGAAATAATATACAAAGGATTCGAATAATAAAGTTCTGAGTAGAAGACCAATAAAGAAACTGCTACATTATTTGTCTTCTCTTTTCAGTTCAAGATACACTAATACCTTGCAATATCCACAAGATCTATATCCCCCTATTTTGTTGTTTTCTCTTCCCTCAATTACATTTAAATTAAAGGAAAACTATTCTACTTCCACTTGCCTCCTCTCCTTTTGTCTCACTTGGGAGAAACCATAAGTTGCTAGATTAATTACTACATTAGTAATGCTGTGATGCGCATCTCCATTGGGTAGTCAGGTCCCTGGGGATAAAAGCCACTTAGTGCTTGGTGTTTTCTACTCACATCTCTGTATATTCTTTTTCCCATTCTTTGATTATGATAAAGATTGCTTACAGTTTTCCAAATCAGTGGGTTAAGTGATAGTGTTGCTTTTGCTGATTTCTGAAAATATTTTGTAACCCAGTACTTAACAGAATTCCCACTGAATAGGCATCTGTTGAAAAAAAGAAATGAATAAAGGAATATGTAGCTGCCTTATAAAGTGCTCAGTTAAAATTTGATTGACACAAATATATACCTTCTCCTTTAAGAAAATTGTACACAGCATGACATTTGCTCATGTGAAAACCCACTGCAGTACCAGAACTAGGCAATGCTGGGAATGGTGTCTTTCACTGATTGTCCAGATTTCCCTCAAATGTCGCCCATAATGTGTCTAGAACTCTGAGTGTCCTCATAGTTCAGATCACTTCCTAAAAGAGCGGTAATACACTTAAAATGTTAAAAACAATCATGCCTTAATCTAAAGAGTGACTGAATTAATTTAAAAGTATATTTAAAATATTACATGTGTATGTCATATAATAAAAAGTCCCTTAATTTTTTCAAAAGCCTTCCACATTATTAAAACAAAAGCCTGGCAGAGATAAGGGAAAGTGAAAGAAAATATAGGAACATCATTAATAAATATTAAACAAACATTTCCAACTGAAAGTAAACAAGAAAAATTTGGAAGCAATGAGAACATACACTATAATGGTCAAATATATATAACTGATTCAATATGAACATCTGTAATTCAAAATTTGATGAAATCAGGTAAACCAATCCTGAGAATAGATAATAAAGAGTTATTTGATAAAAATTTAAATCCATCTATTCCTAATTTAGAACATCAGAAACCTTTCTGCTATGGTTTGCATCTAAGCTGTTCCCTCAAAACCCATGTGTCAAGGCAGGGCTGCTAGCCAGTATCACTAACTCGGAGGTGGTGGAACCTGCAGTAGGCGGGTTCTAGTGGGAGGAAGTTAGATCACTGGGTGTGTCCTTAAAGGGTTTTGGGACCCCAAATTTACTGTCTCTACTTCACCTTCTGGCTACCATGCGGAGTGTTTGCACTCCTGTGAAGCACTACCTTGTCACAGGGCCAAATACGACAAGGTCAACCAGCCAATTTGAAATTTAGAGCCAGAATAAATCTTTGGTCCTTAAAAGTTGATTATCTCAATTATCTGATCATATATTGAAAAGCTGACAGTTCCAAATGTGATTAGTAGCATGTTTTTAAAAAATCACTGTCACCATTAAATTTTGTTTCCTAATTACTAATGAATGAAATTAAGCAAAAGGGAGAGAAAGTAGTTGTGAAAATCAGAAAAATACTTATTGTAAATGATTGTGTACTTGAAAAAAATAATTCACTTCATAATTGTTAATGATAATTGATAATAATGTAAATGAGCTTAGTAAGGTGGACAGGAAGAAAATATATAGGATCAAATAGTTGTCATATACACTATAGCAACCATTTAAAAATATGTTGGAAGAAAATATATGAAAACAATAGCAAAAACATAAAGTATCTATGTGAAAGCTGAAAAAGAAATGTGTATGAACTATAAAAGCAATATTAAAGTACAAGTATAAATATAAGTATAAGAAACATAATATTTGACATATATATTCATGCCACATTCTAGGAAAGGTAGCTAAAGTGTAAAAAATACTACTATTTTCTGAATTAGTTTATGTATTCTATGTAGTTCTAATACACATAAAACAATGATTTTTGTAACTTGAGATACCTGAATTGATTAAATAGTTTACTAAATATATTTGCACCTTAAAGCAAACTAACTTATAAAAAGAAGAAAATTAAAGTATACTGTAATGCCATGAGAATTTTTAAAGCTCTACAGTACTTATTATGAAAATAAACAGATTAGTAGAATAACATAGAAAATAGAAAAATATATTTTAATGTATATGAGAATTTAGAAGCTGAGAAATGTATCCCCTTATTCAGTATATGTTTTCAGGGCTCCCTATAAGTAGCCATCTAAAAAAAATACACAAAAAATTTTTTTGAAAATATCAAAAA
>NW_022900936.1:50629741-50633568 GCF_012274545.1 Fukomys damarensis | reverse complement strand
TGATGGTGTACCTGTAATCTCAGCAACTGGAAGGCTGAGCAGAAGGATTGCCACGAGTTCAAGGGCAAGGGCATGGGCTACATGCTGAGTTCAAGGCCAGCCTGTGAGAACCTGTCTCACACACACACACACACACACACACACACACACACACACACACACACAGATTGAACCAACCAAAGTTTGTAAATCTTGGAAGATTTTGGGTTAAATAAGGCTTGACAGTAAAAAAGACAACTCAGAAGTCACCTCATCAAGTCCACTGCCCAGAAGAATCTGGTTCTGCAGCTGGCAGAAAAGCTGAACACCCTAGAAGAGAATAAACCAAGAGAACTGGACCACAAGCAGGGTACGAATGGCAACTGTGAGACCAACAGAATGACTTCCTCAAAAAGGAGGGCTATGGGCCCTTCACTGGCTTTGGCTGGTAGCAGCCTCACACTCCCTCCTGAGCTCTGTCCACTTTTGTCCCTGCAGCCCAAACCACCCAGGGTTTTAGTTTAACCCTACACCAGCCAGGCAATAAAAGTCTGTTCAGAGCTGTAAAAAATAAAATAAAAATAAATAAATTGAGTTACATAATTAAACTTTTTCTGAAAAAAGAAAATCCCATAAGTAAAACCAGAGATAATAGCAGGAAAAATTATGTACAACTTATACAAAAATAATTTCCTTATTATGTTCCAGGACCCCATATAGAAGTAAAAATTGCCAATTTGGAAAATTTATTAGGTGAAGATTAAAATCCACAGGAGGGAACATGTTGCAATATTTAAGTGAGGCAAAGTATCCTTAATCCTACTTATAAATGAAATACATATTGAAGCTACCTCAAGAGACCATTTTTAAACCAAAATATAGGTAAAGACAAAACAGTTTAATAATACATAGGTTTATTGAGAACTTGGGAGAAGAAATATCTTTACTAGTGGCAATATAATATTTATACTTTTATAAAAACAAAACACAATCTGTAAAAAACTTAATATGTATATAGTCATTAATCAAATCATCCCTCTTTTAAAATTCATCACACTGATAAACTTAAGAAAAAACAGACATAAAAGTAATTTCATTGTAGCATAATTTGTAATAATCAAAGATTGATAGTGGTCTAAATGTCTTTCAGTGGGTAATTGGCTAACTAGTGATACATACATTGGAAATTTATAATTCTTTAAAAATATTTGAGCCAGAAATATATATATAATTGTGGGAACATTCTCCAAAGTATATAAATATACCCACAAATGTTTATACATCTATTTATAGAAACACAAATATGAACGTATGTATCTATAAATATAACAGATACATACACTGTCCTATGAAAGTTTAGGGAACTGGATGACTAAAGGATTCAGGTAAGAAGGAGAGGTTTTGTTCACTGTATATTCCTTTGTACAGTTTTAATTTTTACCAGTTGCATATATTACTTTTTTAAAAAATTAGGAAAATAAATGTTATGGCAAATAGTAGCGCTATTAAAAATGAAAGAAGAATAAGAATAAAGGAACTAACCTTGACCTGGAACAAATCTTTTCGAGACTTTCTCTCATAATACATAAGTCGCTTGAGAGCTGGTACTATCTCAGATCCCTTGCCTTTGCTCCCTAGGGCATCTCCATAGGTCAGGTCCAGAGAGTGAACATTCCATACACACGCATCTATTGACTGATCCTGCAATGTCTGCTGAGAGGGATTCTCTTCACAATTTCACCTTGCACCTTTTGCTGACTACGCTAAAGCATGGTCAGGAAGCCCAGGTTTACGATGGTGACAGTTTATTTCTGTCTTATGAATTGGAAAGACCATTGGAAAAAGGTTCCGCATGATAGCTGACAAGATCTTCTAGAATGAACTGACAAAATGTCTGTCCAATTGAAGTAGCTCATTGTCACTAGTCCGGGAGGATGGAAAGCACACCAGGAGCCACGGAGAAAGAGCGAAAATAAAGCTTTATTTAATGGGGGGAGGACCAGTCTGCATTCTCACTCAGGAGATTGGCCCCATCCAGTGCTCGGCAAAGAAGGATATACTCTTTGGGACAGGTGGGGTTATAGTCAAGGCACATTTGATACATTTATTGGTTACAGAGTTTCAATATTTGTTAGCAGGTGCGCTCAGCTGTGGTTTTGGCTCGGACATATCTAGGCATGTGATGCAGGACAGAAAACATGTTGAACAAAGAAAATTTCAAGTAGGGAATTTCTCCGTAGTAAGTCCAGCTTGAACCATGGAGACAAAATTCCCCTTTCAAAAAGACATTGGCATCCTGTGCATATTTTCTGGTGACACATTTCAGAGAGATGTGGGAACCTTGAGTAATTGGAGGAAAATATTTATAAGGGGGAAGGGTTATTTTTCCTTAGCACTGCCTACCCAAAGTGCATTCCTTAATCCCTCAGTCTTTAGCTTTCCTGTACCCATACCTGAAAGAAAATGGCTGTTTTTCTTATCTTAATCCCCTTCTCCAGCCCATGGTACCAAACGCACATGTTGTTTACATTGTTCAGGACCTGTCTGGTTATTGAGCTAATGGAAGAGACAGCTGAAGGAGGTAGGAATGACAAGAATGTAGAGATTAGTCTACAATTTCAGTCTAGAAGGACAGATACCAGGACTTCATTAGAGTCAACAACCCCTGTATTGACACTTAAATTTGGATCAAGTGTGTTGAGAAAAACAAAACATGTGCGCAAACCTTAAGTGCCTGTTGAGGAAGGCAAAAGACTAGCCTACAGCTCTTAAAAAAGCAAATAAACATCAGTCAAGAGGAGGCACTCTAGGAAGTACAGGTAAAGCTACACCGTAGAAATCAGCCCACTATGCAGCTCAGTTTAGTGTTATTATTCAGTCCACAGAAGAAGAAACTCAAGAGCTCTTCAGAATTCTCTCTCTCTCTCTCTCTCTAAAAAAAAAACAGCTGTCCAGTTCTCTCTCTCTCTCTCTCTCTCTCTCTCTCTCTCTCTCTCTCTCTCTCTCTCCTTTCCACCTAAACACCTGAACAGCAGTGTTCCGAGATGCTCTGGACAGGAAAATCTTGGCTACGTGAAGACTGGCAGCCATTCAACTTTACCACCTTCATTCTCTGAGTTAGAACAGATAAGGGAGCTATCAGCTCGGGCAGTCGGCTGCGGTAGCTGATCTGATTGAAGCAAAGATTTCAGTAAATTAAGAATCTGTTATCGCTTCACCCAGGCTCTCCTCCTCTCCTCTCAGGATATGTGAACAAAGTCACAGGTGGATTGAAAGACATTCTTGTTCCCATAATACTGAGTATTTACATTTCTGAAGCTGAAAAGAAAGCCTACAGAAGAGATAGAGCATCTCGATAGATCCTGCTGCGTGCCTCGTGTGCCTTTGCCCAGCTATACAATAAGTGACCAGCTGTACAATAGTGAACTCAGAAGTTCACAGTGCCCCCTCCCCCATGTGCTGACTAGTGCTTAATACTGTTTATTTTGATGTCTTTTTTCCACTAAATTAAAACTTTCATCTGTAGAGATTCAAACCCTCCCGTGACATAATACTCAACGTGATTCACAGACTTTTTTTTTTTAATTTTTCACTCAAGTATGTTTCAAAATTCTCCTAAGAACAGATTTTTAAATGCTTGGGGTACTTTCTTAAATGTTTTTGATTATCCACATTGTCCATCAAAGCCATAACCCACTTCATTGTAAAGTACACATTTATTAGTATTTCTTGCAAGACTTACTCTCTCTGAATCAGGGGCATTGTCTTTTTATAAAGGTAGTTGACTTTAGGGTCTGGAGTTGAATGAAATCTTTCTCTCTCTCTCTCTCTCTCTCTCTCTCTATATA
>NW_022900936.1:50618302-50629724 GCF_012274545.1 Fukomys damarensis | reverse complement strand
AAAATCTCAATATATGCTGTATTTTGTATAAATATCAATTTAATTAGACTGAATTGTATCGGAGTTTACTTTTTGAAGAGAATAAATTTCCCCTAATGAACAAAATGGGCCTCTCATCAAGTGTTGTCATTCTTAGAAATAGACATCACAAACTGAAAATCATTAAAAACTTTACTTAAGCTGAATAATCCATCAATTTTGCAGATACATAAGAAGCTCAGTGACTTGTGACTTCCCAAAGTCACAAAGATACTACATGGTAGCACCAGGATGAGTACACAGACCTTCAGACCAGTAGTCGGGCATTTCTTCCCCAACAATTTCTCTTTCCTCCATTTTAAGGTATTGTCGTGCGGAGAATATAAAAGAACCTGCAGTCCAGCCACAGGGGGAATTCAGCAGCAGGCTTTGGTGTGGATACCCAATCTGGTAAAGTCTGTCTCATTCCGCGTCTAATTTTATTGACGATATTGCTGACTTGCAGTTTCTAAACTGTAGGAGTCCTCTGTTTACGGCAGCAGTTGGCCCCATGGACTAGAAAGAATGCTGAATGCTGTGTTATGGCTGAGATCCAAAGTGGCTTCTAAAAGTCTCATGTAGGCAGAGGTGGGGCTTTGGGAAGGTGACTGGGTCGCAGGGGCACTGCACTCATCAGTGGATTTCTTCGTATGTGAATCCGTAGTATAGGCGGCGAGGCCTGATTAGAGGAGATGAGCCCCTGGCGGCGTGCCTCTGGAGAATCTCTTCGTCTCTCAGCTGTTCCTGCCCTCTCTGCTTCCTGGCTTCCATACTTTGGGTACTTTCTGCTATGCCATTTCTGCTAAGAGCCGGCTACCCATCAGCTGAAATAAACTCTCCTTTAATTTGTGGGTCTTGGATATCTTATCCCAGTGATAGAATGTGGACTAATCCCCTCTCCTATATGGAAAACTGGTTTTCTGAAACAATGAGAAACTTTTGCTCGTGAATCACCTTGAAGGATTATGGCACCCCTGTTACCAATTATGCAGCTTCTTATTTCCCGACTTTCTTCACCTTTTGCTCTTAGTTGCTCTCGACATCTGCTCAGCATGATGTGTAGACATCTGTCAGCACACTCATTACCATGGTCAGTTTACTTAATTTACTGCCACTGATTTACCAATTTGTTAAAAATTTACCAATTTGTTAAGATGTATTTATTCTTGTCATACCTCTTACCTATAAAGAGCGATGCCGAGCTCACAAATACATTGGCAAGAGTTTAAATTCCAGTAAGTGAGAGGAACGGCAATCTGTCACTACTGAATGCTAAATAAAGAGCAGTTGAAAATGCAAACTAGTTTTTATTCCTGCTTATTAAATAAAGGCGACCGTAACTGTGAGTCAAACAACAAAACCACACATATACACTGATGAAGTTATTTCCCACAGGAATTCAGGCTAACAGTTCTGGGGCTGCTGTGGATGTCTACTGTACACTCGAGTGGATGGCAGATGACACACACTTCCATGACTGTGTGGCTCAAGTGTTGCTGCATGGTGAACAGTGGCCAAAGGCTAAAATAACCCCCGCAATAGTTAGATCAGTATGAGCTCATTTTTACAATACAAATATTTACACGTAGAAATGTGTGTGTGCGTGTGCAAATGGATTAGGGTAGATTTCCTTACTCTCTTAGCTGAGATAGGCTAAAAGAAACAATAACTTAGGAGAGACAGCTAAGTCTCAATAGAGGAATGGTTTACAAAATACCTGACCAGTACTCCTGGAAACTATCAAGGACACCAAAATTAGCAAAGCCAAAAACTTCAGTTGAGAAGAACCCAACGAGGCCTGGCAACTAATGTGTTCTAGGCGTAATCCTGGAAAAGCAAAGGGACGTTAGGTGAAAACTAAGAAAGTGTAAGGGAGTATGTACTTATGTTACTACTATATCAATATTAGTTTATTAATTACAACATATGTATCATAGAAATGTAAGATGCTAAACACAGAGGAACCTAGATGTGCAGTAAGTGGAGGTGTATGGGATCACTCAGTACTATCTTTTTATTTTTTTAATAAAGCTGAATCTGTCCTAAAAATAGTTTCGTTTTGTTTTGTTTTGAGACAGGGTCTCACTATGTAGTTGAGACTGACCTAGAACTCACAATGTAGCCCAGGCTGTTTTCGAACTCACAGCGATCCTCCTGCCTCAGCTTCCAGAGTGCTGGGATTATAGGCTTGCGCCACCACACCACACACTAAAAATAGTTTAGTTTTTTTTAAATTCAAATATAGTCTTTTCTTACACTTACATGGCCATATTTATGTCAACATATATGCTTTGCTCCTTAGGGAATATAATTATTATGTATTGTAAATATGTACTAATAAAAACTTTAAAACATTAAAAATTAAGATTAAAAAACAAGCCTTTACATTTTTATGGTTTATTTTTATTTTATTTTGAGGGGAGTGATTTGAGATAGGGTCTTGCTTTGTAGTGTGGCCTGGCTTTGAACTAACTATGTAGCCCAGGCTGGCATTGAATTTAAAGTGATCCTCCTGCCTAAGCCTACTGAGTACTGGGATTATAAGCACGCACCAAAACACCCAGCCATTTATATTGTTTAAGAATTAATATTCAACCATGGTGTTGTTGCCTTTGAGTACTTGAAAGTCTCTCAATGAAAAAGGAAGTAAGTAAACCTTTCCTGCTTTAAAGGGCAGAACTAGAAATGTGTAAAATGAGCGACAAGGTAGATGCCAGATGCGACATATAGAGAACTTTCTAATTCTAGCCAGGCAAAGGGCTGATTCAAGAAGTAGTGGGCCTTATGTCTATTCAGGCAGAAATTGACTGACAGTATTCACCAAGTGTGCTTTAATACAGATTTCTTCAATGGATGGGTAGTTATAGAAAACCTCTAGGAACCTTCCAATACTATTCTACATATTTGTGGACAATTGCTTAATACTTTGGGTGGTTAAAGCTTAGACAATTTATTCCATTGTGAATCTAGACTCACAGCCAAGACTTTCAGCAAAGTGTATCTGTCTATTGACCACAATTCTATGTTTAGCAGATTGCTCAAAACTTACCAGCTGTACTAGTCATCCCGTAAAGAAAAAAGTAAATTGGCCTAGTGAGCTATGTTCTTTTCAGCTGTGCCTTTGATATGTGGCATGTTCCCTCCTTGAATTCCTAAAGAACCATATAATCCAATCCAGTGCATTGGCAATATTATGATTACCTTATGACACCAATCCTGGTGCTTTGTAAATCTCAAGGCCATGGTCCCATAGTTTGGCTCTGTCACTCTGTAGTTAGGATGGCAATGATTGCTGGCAAAGTTGGACACTGCAAATAGGAGTGAGTGCAATTAGATGGGTGGGGGGATGTACGGAGAGAATTTTAGATTTCAACTTCATTTTATGAGTCCAGTTCTCTCTCTTATTGACGGAAGTTGGAAAATTCTGTTGAGGAGAGAGTAAACCAAATTCATTTTGGTGTCGCAGATTCCTTGCTAAAGGGAATTCCTAAATTTGGACCACTTTATAGAGACAATAATGAAGTATCTTGTTTTATTCCCCATCACCCTAAAAAAAATGGAAATTTTAGCTTACCAAACTTATTAGGTTCATATCACATCTAGAAAGTGTTAGAATTATCATTTTTGTTCATGTACCCTAAACTAAACTGGAAAACAGGACAAAGGCAGGTGTCTGTTACCTTGACTACAACAAACACCACAAGTACCAGAAGACCGATGAATATTTCAACCTATGTGATAGACAGTTTTTTAACAAACTAATATATTTTTGTTATGAAGCAATTTGTAGTTATTAAATGAGTTTGAACCATATTAAATATCAATTTAGTACTCAAACACAATGAAAAGTAATGGCGTATTATAACAGAAAATATGAAATATCTGTTATAGCTATCTCAGCGAAAAAAAAACCACGCCACAAAAAATGTCCAAATTTGAAGTGTCCTTTAGTAGCTATTGACCAAGGACAAATCTTCCTTGGTACCAATAAAGCAGGGAAACCCAGTTTATAAAGGGAAAATCCACATAATGGTATATCATGAGCTCATCTTTGAGCAAGCACAGGGGTATAGAAGCAGACTGCAAGCTTGATTAAAATTGAATTTTGGGGATCCAACAGGAAATTCCTGTCTTTATGGTTAGGGCTTCAGTATAACATGTCCTGGCCTTTGTTCTTAACTACAAGGTAAACGAGGTTCTAGTTAACTCATCACTTTGAATAAGCAATCTGGGAAGGAAAAAGTAAAGTTCAGGCACAGGTTATTGGAGCCGAGGACTTCTGCTTAACTCACTTACCTCCATAAAGAAAAAGAAAGAAAAAACAGTAAAAAATTATTCTTTTAGGCCTGTGCCTAAGGGGTCTAATATTTTAAATTGATCTCTAAATATCAACACACTGGATTTTTATTAACACGTATTGTATAATTTAAATCATGGTACAGTACAAAATTCTTGTTATTCTATAAATATTTATAAGTATCTTCTTATATTATTATTTTGCAATATGACTTTCAATGAATGGTATTTCTTCATATGGATGTGAGTTTAATTTAAACAATTTTATGTGGTCAAATATTTGCTAATATTTTGCTATTGTAATTTATCCTGCTGTAAACATATATGTAAGGAAAAGTTTCTCCCACAGCTCTAGTATTAATCCAGATATTACTAGACCAAAGGATGTTCACATTTTCAGAATTTGGACACTTTGCCAAATCGCCTTCCAGAAGGCTGTACCATCAGGAGCATGTAAACATTCATTCCTCACTAACCTGCATTATCATTGTTTCAAATCTCTACTTATCAGTTACTTCTGGATTTCTCAGGGAAATTTCAGGCAATTATGTTTGCCATTTGCAGAGGCTTTTCTGCTAGAGTCCTAAGGATTAAAAGAACATAGCAGCCTGCTTAGTATTGCTTTCTTCTTTAGAGAAATCCCAACCCATCTTTAGAGACAGATTGTTATGGACATCAGGAGTTAGGAGTCAAAGACAATATCCTGAGTATTTTTCCTGAAAGGAGCTCTATATTTAAATTTATATTCAGCCCTCAATCTGATATCCCACCTCATATGCAAAAAAACAGACACTAGAAGGTCTATAATGTCTAATCGAAAGAGATAGTAGTTAACATATGTAAGGAAATGGTCTGTTTAAACTTTGAAAAATCAAGTAATTCTTAAAGACGAAAAGGAGCTGGATGTTAATCCTGACATACTGGAAGGCTGAGGCAGAGAACTGCAAATTTAAGCCCAATTTGGGCAATGCAAGGATTTAGTGAAAGACTCAATGGAAAAAGATAAATAAAGGAAGATTAAGGATATAGCCAAGTGCAAAGGCCTTGAGTTCCATCTCTAGTCAGTACTATGGGGGGGGACTGAATTTTGAGAATTGCGGGTTTTTTTCCACTTTAGGGGCTAATACTTGGCTAATATTAAAGAGCATGAAAATATTAGTCAGGTCAAGAAGAGGATACATTTTTAATTGTTATAATTACCAAAGCTATACAATAACACAAAAGGTGATCCATGAAATAATGTGTTTTTTTCAAATGCCCAGGCAGAGTGCTCATCCCTTCTTTTAAATGATCATATTTCACATACCAACATTATCAGTGCCAGTTATAAAGACTTGGAGTTAATTATACCCATTTGCTCCTACCAGTAGAGTATGATATTTGTTGCTGACTAATATTTATTAATGTTTTATGGAATGAATATCATTTCACAGGTTCTAAGTCAGCTTTTTGTCTTCAAAATATTCTTATCCAATTAGAAGTTGATTCCCTTTTACTTCACATAGCAATTTATCATTCAAAGTGAATGTTTTATGAAATACTTTGCTGGAAGAGGATGAGATGAAATAGAATATATGTATGCCTTTGGGCAAGGAGTACTGGGAATGATAAAAAAGAAACGTTGAAGGTTGGAGTGCTAAAGATAAAATTTCCTGACTACAAGGGTTCTGGTTCTCTTTGTTGTTAATTATTGCTGTTTTAAAACAGCCCCTTTTGGATGCCAAAGACTTTCTGCATGGTTTCAAGCTGATCTTTTTGTTTACCAATCTGGCTTAGAACAGTGATATTGCAAGGAGTTTGAAGATTCCTTGTCCTACAGTCAATATGGGATGAAAGGGCATTCAATGCCTATGCCAACATTTTCAAATGTAAATGACTTTAAGTTAAATGTCTTTATTAAACTTGTGGGAGTAAGAGCAAGGAGGAAGAGGGAGTGCAACATAGGGTGTGGTAGAGATCCGAATGTTCCTGGCATTCCTTGGCTGAACTTCTTTGCCATCCTGCTTAAGTTTGCCAGCTGATCTCAACTCTGTGGCATCCATGTCTTGAGGCTGAATCTCATTCATTCATTCCTTCACTCAATCATTCCCTTAATAAGTGTCTCATGAGTCCTCATATTGGGCCAGATCCTTTAGTAAGTTCTGAAGAGCCAGCAGACAACAAACTAGATGTAAACTTCTAAACTTCATGGAATTTAGTCTTTGGTAAAATAGGATTAAATCGCAAATTCCAACTGTTAGAGGGTTTTAGCTGAATTCTGAAGCAATTTGAGTTTTATAAATCTTAATTAACAAAGCAAGTGTCAGTCTGCTCCGTAATTATTTTTCAGTACAGAGATGTGTGGGAGAAAGACATTAGTAGGAAACACACCCCCTCCAAAAAAAAGAAAGGCTCTAGCATTTCAGTGGAAAACGTGAAGTAAATTTAGTCAAAGTTACCATCATTTAGTCGGAGAAAATTTTCAGCCAAGCACACTGCATAATCTAAATATATCCATTTTCCAGCACCCTTTTCTGAAAGCCTTTTCAACATTCATGCTGCCAGTATTTCTGCAGCCATCATTGTCAGTGAACTTCACACTAAGAGATTAAAGGTTGGCTACAAATAATTTTCAATGAATAACTCTAATTAGCAGCTAAAGTTGGCATATTTCCTGCAATCTGAAATTACATCACAGAGTTGAGTTGACATGAAAAAGCCCTATTAACGCTCCAGTCTTCCAATTCCTATTTGCTGGGGGAAAGTACTGTTTTGAACTTTATCTGGCGCTATCTGAAGAAGAATGGAGTCAGCTGTAAGAAAAAGATATGCGGAACTGGACTTTCTATTTGCTTCTGTTTTGATGGTGGGACTTTCCAAAATAAACTCATAAGAGCAATAGCCCTGGAAGACTATGGGCTTTAAAGTGGGTTTGAAAGAATGAAAGAAGGCAAGCGTTACAAATGTTATAAAAAATATTTCATATTGTCCATATGTACTTAACCTTCTCGAACAAATAATGATTTGATCTAATACTATTGATCAATAGGTAATGGAGTTTTCTTGAACTCAGAGTCGAAATCTTTGAGGCCTATCTTTTAGTGGGCCTCTGTCCTTTAGTCTGAGCAGCATTCCACAAGTCACCATTAGGCAAGCATTGGAGAAGGGCTGCTTCAGAGCCTTTAGGATCGCTGTACCGCAGCCCGATGGTGTGCTTTTTCAGGGAGCACATTTCCAGGCAGCATGTGTGTTTCATCACTGACTCTTGCGTTATAAATAAGCACCTGATGTGAATGCTCTTATTTTAAAGTCCTGTCTGCTGTCCTCAGCTGCTGTGCTGCTGATCTGCTGATCGTTAACACACCAGATGTCGGGTACAGCTACGTACACTTCTGGAGCTTCATTCGGGTAGGATTAATCATTCTGCTCCACTGACTTAAAGGGAACAATCAAGAAGATGCAACAAAGGAGAGGGGTGTAGAAAATTGGTGTGAAAGTTTTAAAATAGAGAATGTAAAAGGGGGGCTTTCTTTTAACTGTCGGAATTAGTTTATATATTAAGCAACGTCCCCTGTCAAAAGTACTTTCCATAATTGGTTAGTAACTTTCCACCTGAGAAAGGCCCTATATTAGATCTCTCTAGAGGGACCATGATAATTTCAGAAATGTGAACCCCAAACCTGTGTCTGGCCACTGGTGATTGGATTTTTAATTACAAGATACAGAAAATGGTATAGATTTTGCAGTTTATTTCCCATGAATTTTTCTTTATAACATGAAAATTGAAATGTTAAAGATCTATATACAAATGAAAGAAGTTTATAGCTTCAATTACTTAGCAAATTGATAATTGACTATTCATTTTTACCTATTATGGGTGAAGTAGATTTTTATGAAGCATTGATAAATATTTGAATTAAAATTACATGATTTCTATCTAGTACAGCTTTTCTCTAAATATCCTCAATATTTAAAAATATGTATTCATTTAAAGCAGAAAGTTGACAAGTTTCATTCCCTATTGCATATAGGAAAATATGAGATGTCAAAGTAGGTAATCCTACGTAATCCCAGTAGAATTTAGTGATATATGCGTATTTGTTCTATTTATGTTCTAAATGCAAATATTTATAAACAGGTACAAGTTGAATATTTCAAAATGTCAGTCCAGTTGGAAATATAGAATTAAGTCCCAAGCTTATATTTCCTAGATATGAGACTAGGTTTTTATCATTAAAAATATGTGTATGTCTGTGTGTATAATCAAGTATTGCAAGTACTATTTTAACAGATATACATGGAAAAAATTTTAGAACAAATCTTAGGTATTTAAGGAAAATTATGTAATTTGAGTTGTAACAATGTGGGCAGGTGTGTTAGATATTACTCAGGGTCCTCTAGAAAAACAGAATAAGTAGGGTCAACTTCTTTATCTAAGGTTAGCCATATCTACAAAAACACATATTCACAACATTTAGATTAGTTTAGATTAAGTAACGGAGTACGATGATCCTGCCAACTTAACACATAGAACTATAACCAAGAAAATTTTCTCCAATGTCTGTATGGGCATGGCTCTCCTACAACACTCATGCACACATCAAGAACTGTTTGACAGGCTTCAAGAGAAAACAGTTTCTTTTAGAAAACTACTATTATATCACTCTTTTTCACTTACCAAACACAATGCTTGCATTTTTAAGGGAACAGACATATTCTGTGGAAACTGGAAAGGGAGAATTGGGTTTCTTATTTAAAGAGAAGACAATGTCCAAATGGTGGGAGGTCACGTCTCCAACCTGTGACACAGCTTAGTGGTCCAAACTATAATTTCTGGGTTTGTGTCTCACGTCTAACATTTTCTAGCTTGTTCTCAGTATCTTTACCTATGAAATGGGAACAGTAGTGATTCTCCCTCACAACATGCCGTAAAGAGCGCTCTGCCAAAGCCAAAACTATGGAACTGTTAGGTAATATTATTTTTTGGGGAAGGACAGAACAGCCTTGGAAATTCAGGTTTTTCAGTTTGGTGTCACTGAAATAAGTATTATTTATGCTCCTGAGCCTATTGAACTAAATTAGTAATACTCCATTTGGGATCTGTGTACTAAAATCAAGGGATCATTGGCTATGGATATTGTTAAATTGTTATAGCATTTTAAAACTACTGTCACAATCTCTTTGTGTTTTATGAAAGTTGAATTCGACAATGCACTGGACAAACAAAGCAAAATAGACGTGCAAAAGGATTGGTCATTCATCATATAGTTTGAAAGAGTCTTACGGGCAAGAATTTACTTCCAGGTAAATAAAACTTAAAGTATTAATTTTACCGGCAAAATTCTGTCTTTGTGGAACCTATCATTGGTTGGTGGAGGGTCTACACATGCTTGGTACTATCTGTTCCTATAATTGTCCGTCGATGTAATTGTTCCACTAACTGGCATGTGAGGCCTTGGTGTGCAGGGCCCCCATCTTGTCTGTGCTTCCAGGGACTAGAGCGGTGATTGGCCTATGTGTGGAGCATGGTAATTAAGTTTTAAATGAATGAAAGCATGGGTAAAAGACAGGAAGGTAACTAGCCAAGGATGAAAAATAGCTTGTTAACTTGGTTTTATAATAAGTTGAATGAGAAAAGCTAGAATATTACTAGACTTATGGAAAATATTTAGATTATATGGACCTTTTAAAATCTTTTGTAGATTATAAAAATGCACTACCTTTGAATTTGAGTATAAATTTTATCATTAGTTTTAGTTAAGCAAACCATGATGTGAGCATAGCCTGGAAAAGGAGAACAAAAGAACAAAGAGATCTGCTTCAGGAGAAAGGCAGTTTGGAAGTCAGTGATTGAAAAGACCCTCTGTCTGTGAAAGGAATAGTGCTTCCCAAACACACCAGATGTATAGTTGACACCAAAACAGAAGAACAGAAAATCATGATTGTATTGGCACTATAATTTTGAGGGTTTATTTTGTTTTTTTTTTTTTCACAAAACTAAAAATACAAAGAACATACTGAATATCTACTTGAGCCTCTGACTTGATATCTGTGATTCAATAAGCCTTCCTTTCACATAAGCATGATGTTCTCTTCTGGCATGTAAAGTAATGTATCTTCACCTGACTTCCTGGGGGAAAAAGCAATCTTTCCATATTTGGCTGGTTTCCTGGCCATCACTCTGGGTCTCTGACACCATTTCACATCATTTTCATTGTGTTGTGCTAACACGTCAAATGAACTCATCATAAAATCCAGACCGAGGGGATTCAAAGAAAGCCAATACCTATTGATTTTTCAGGAGGAGTAATTTGTACTAATTCTGCAAAGATCAAAAGAAGTATGTTCTTAGATTCCAAAAAGCACCCAAGAATTATTTCAGGTTTCTAGGCTAGAAAAAAGAATATTTTTTATCAGTAGACATAGAGAATCTTAAAAAAAAATCTCTACTGGTTGTCATGTCAACAATTTGCCCTCCATGATTGTGTGACATTAAAAGAACTCATATTCATTTTGGTCTCCATGTATGTTCCCTTGACATGATACCACGATATACTAAAACCTGTCAGCACTGGAGCTATAAGACTTAGTGCCATCATCCACCAGCTGTGTGATTTGGGTAAATTATTTACAGCCTCTGAATCTTTATTTTCTCACGTCAAATAGAAATTATAACACAGACATCTGAGCACTACTGTAACTATTGAATGTTAAGAAGTTAGCATTGATTGTACCATATGATAGTTTCTCAGCATTAGGCTGATTTTCCTTCTCTACACTCTCCTGCTGGATCTTCACTGAAGTAACCTCAGCCTAATTTCAGATTTCCAAAGAACTTGCTCACTTGCCTGAAACTCAGTAGTTGCAGTGAGTTCAAATAAACATGGAAGTGAGCATTTTAATTTTGTAGTCTTTTCTCCTTTCAGGAGGTTAAGTTCTTCTTAAAGAGCTATCAAAACATCATACCACCCCACTCCCTAAGTCACAGTTAAAGAGAGCCAGACCAGTATCAATAACTCAACTTCTTGGGACAGGGATTTAGTTCAGAGGTTCTGTCGCCTACCTCACAAGTGCAAGGACCCAAGTTCAATCCCTGGTACCAATAAATAAATAAATTAATAATAATAAT
>NW_022900936.1:50604030-50618250 GCF_012274545.1 Fukomys damarensis | reverse complement strand
CATAGAAAAATCTCACTTCTAAAAAAAATCAAGCTTTTTGTTTTTTCTTTTCAAAGACAATCTTAAAAGTAATAATGGCAAAGTTCACTCTTTTGATTTAGCTTAATTTCCTTCTACCCACAAGAAAAAGAAAAGGTGAAATCTACTTGAAATGATATGTCTAATAATGATGTACTTAGGAAATTATTTTGTAGCTCTCCCTGTTCAATTTCCATGTGCCATTTCACAGCATGTTTATTTTCTGGCTTTCCACATGTTCTGTTGTCTTACTTCTTAAAGAACTTCAGCTCACTTCACCAGTCTAGTGTGAGGTCAGAGAGTTGAAACCAGTGTCTTCAGTTCCTATCATTTCTTTTCATTATATTCTAAACACATCTCAACATTCTGGAGTGCCTTACTGCTAGAAGAAGAAATGTTTCAAGGTAGATAAAATTAATTTTGCCTTTTGGCTCACTGTTTTGTACATGAAAACGACAGCAGTGGTGGAAAGCTCTGAAATGTTCACAAATTTGCTATGGTCTGAATGTTCCCCGTGACCCAGAGTTTATTTTAGAAATTCTAACCTCCAAGGTATGGTATTAGGAAGTGGAAGGACTGAGAAGTATGCGGGCCATAAAGGAAGTGCCCTCATGAGTGGAATTAATGCCCTTGTAATCTTCAGAGAGGCTGAGATTTCTTCTACTATGAGATCACAATGTAAAAGCAGCTGTTTATGACAATGGTCCTCACCATTTATCAGACCTGCCAGAACCTTTATCTTGGACTTGCCAGTACTCACAACAGCGAGAAATACATTTTTAGCTTCCCAGCTTATGATATTTAGTTATAGCAGTCTAAAAAGACTAAGACAAAGCCTTTTTCATAAGAGCTGGGAGAAGACTGATGTGTGATTTTTGGAGGATAGTTTTAACGTGTGTATGATATAAATATAAACACACACAGAGTACTAATTTAGGTTTCATTTGTTTTGTTTTGGTTTCATTTTTCTTTTTATTTTCTTCCTTTTTTTGTTTGTTTTTTGAGACAAGGTCATGATATGTAGCTCAGACTGCTTTGATTTCACTGTGTATCCCAGGCTGGCCTTGAACTCACGGCAGTTCTCTTGTGTCAGCCTCCTGAGTGCTGGGATTACTAGCATGCACCACACCGCATATATCTTGCTTGAGCACCTTCCTGAGGCTGTTTGGAAACAGCATGTACAGATATTCACAGGACTCTGCTGGCAAGAGGGATTTTATGGCAAAAATCTATACATTAGCCTAAAAATGTGCCATCTAATTTTCTTTTCATTTAAACATACTTTGACATTTCTCACTCAGTTCCTAATTCCCAAAGAAAATAACCACATTCCCAAAATAGGTATCATTTACCTTAAACATAAATAACTTTATAGCTCATGAATACAGAACTATTTGATTAGTAAAAGTCAGACTATAGCATAAACTATTTGTTTAAAACAAAGATAATACCTGATTAGTAACCAGAGAGAGGCTGACAGAATCCTTAGATTACATTATGGATATCAATGAAGAAATATCTTTATAATGTAGCTGACTCAGTACTATATGCATTATGTAGCACATCTGAGTCATACACCTCTCAGAAGTCAAACAGCAGATGAAGAAGACAGAGGTACAATTACTGAGACAAATATCTTGAGACCTCTAGTGACCTATAAAATACTTACCATTAAGCAAAGCACCCTGCTACAAATCACAAAGAGGAAATGGTCACAGTTTCATTGAACTTATCTTTCAACAAAGCATTGAAATAGTTCTATAGAAATTTTGTAGTAGGTAACCTTTGCTAATATTAAGGACTAGCATTGTTTGAGATTGTAATCAGGAAAATTTCATTAATAGAATGTGCATGGAGCCTTATTGTAATGCATGAAATTATGAAAATATAGGGTAGGTAAAATGAAATTGTTAAAGGAAACTCCTTTAAAGATCAAAAATCAGAAAATACCAAAGATACACACAAGAATTTTATTTAACTGATATTGATCTCAATCAATTATTACAGAGATTTATAAGATGACAAAAACAATTAAAAGAATAAATGAACAGGTACATACAGAATATGAACATTAAATGATATTGAAATTAATTTGCTAATAGATACAAAACTAGTGTCTTAAACAGGCTAGAAATCAATTTTGTTTCCATAGCACAAAGTCCATTTACACTTCTTTGAAGACAGATCATTTTCATCAACATCACCCTTTTACAGATTACTTCCACGGTGACACGAAACAGCCCCAATATCGTATGATAAAGGTAACAAGTAATCATTTCTCCCATTTTGAAATCTTTTAACTAAGAACCTGAAGAAAAATAAAACATGAAATTGTGTTGAGAGACATCTAAATGAGTGGCCCAGTTTTTGGTCATCTTAGAATTACTACTTTTGATATATTATTATTGGTATATTAAATATGAAAGTGCCTAATGTTACAATTTTTAGTTCCTTGGTGGGTATGTGAGGAATCTTTGGGGGATAAAAACTGATGGAAAGTGAGAGACTCCACAGTGTTCCTAATAGTTCTGTAATCCACACAGTAACCCCCATGACCCCATTGCTTGAGATTAGACATGCTCACCTCCTTAGCTCAAATAAGTACAATGAGAGGGGAAAACAAAACAAACAAGTAGTAATAACCCAGGCAATAAAGAAAATGTTTGTCAAAAAGTCTAGACAGTTTACTCTAAAGAGTAACATGTGTACATAGAGTTGAACATGTCTTATATTTATGAAGATTCCCTTAGCATATAGCAGATCTTCCCCATGTCAAAATCTGCACAGGGCTAAAGCAAAAAATAAACTCACTGCAGAAGAACAAAGATGTAAACAAAAATGAAAAGTACCAATTTGAACTGAAAAAACAATAAAATGAGACCCCCCCATAAAATGAAACTCATTTGCTATAATGGCTGTGTTGTTATTAGGGCACTGTAGGACTCTAGAGTAATAAAACAGCACCCTGTCCGAATGGAATGATAAAGCAGACTCATGTCAACATCTCTGCACCTTGGATGAAGGCTGAAACCCTGTCAAGAATCTTTCCATTATGAAGAGAGTTAAACATAGCACATATTTTTTAAGACTTTTGCTGAAATTGTTTATGCTTTTAAAAGCGGACTGCACAGTATAATATTAAATTCCTGAAAAAGACAAAAGTTGAAAAAAAAACATTTTCATAATTAGAATGCAAGTAAGGATAGGGGCAGTGATTACAGGAAAATGTGAAATGAGAGTAATCAGGAAAAGTATTGTTACAGTAAGAAAACCACTGCAAGTGCTTAAGTACTCTACAAAGAAGTAACATGGATGATAAATTCTCAGTGCTCAGATGACAGAATAAACAGAAGAGAAGAGAAAATTGCCTAGATTTTGACACTCAACTTTACATTGTATAATAATAGCAGCTGACATTTTTTGTGTTTAATGGAGCCTATGATTGAACTGAAAGATACCACATATCATTTGTGTATTATGTATATGTGTGCATAAAACTATTTTATTTAATCCTCAAAATAACCATATGAGAAAGACATTATTATTACCTCCATTTTATAGAAAAAGCAAAACTAGTTTAGAGAAGTCAAAATAACATTATAAAACTACTACATGGCAGAGACAACTTGAACCTAGAGTGTGAGTCTATTGCCTGATCTGTTAAACATTGTGCCATCTTTTTTTTACTTATTTTCCAAAATAGCTACTTGGGGTAATAGTTCAGTAAAGTTCTTTAGAGAAACAAAACTGGCAGGATGAAAATTTTATGTTTTATTTTATTCACACATAAAATTATACATGTACATGTATGTTTCCACCTAACATTATACCACCATCCTCTGTATAATCAAAAATACACTGGGCTTTTCCCTAGAACAGGAGGTAAAGTTCTTGAATGGTGTTTACTCTTCTCCTGATATCTCAAAACTTAAAAAATATTATGTGGAATTAATATAAACTTCTATAAATTCAATGCATTTAATATTAAACAATCGAAGAATAAGAGAAAATAAAACAAAGGAATTTGCTTAATAAAATAACCTAAAGATAAAACACATACTATTTTTAGTTTCTACAACTAATCACGTGGTCATAGCTATTAACTGCTATTTTCTACTTTACATTCAGTATCCTCTTTGCCTTCAGCAAAGACCTCACTTGGTTGTGATTTTATACTTGAAAGGGCTCCCCAAAGCTTCACTCAAACAAGGATTGCTTCATTAGTAATCCTACATGAATTGGATTGTTGTGTTTTTTCGTTGACCTTAGTCACAGGATATAGTAATACTAAGAAAGAAGTTCCTGAGAGAGACCTCGTATTCCAGCCATATTCTTCCTAAACGCCTCTGTAAATGAGAAGCTTAACTTATCCTTGGTAGTCTGGATCAATCATCCCGGTAAACGCCATCTGTTTTCTTGAACTGTTGAGTCAGAGGCATGAGGAGAGCAAAGTAGCTGGGTAGCAGTCTCAATTTTTAGTTCAATGGAATCGTGGCTGTTCCTTCTTCTGGAGGCATTCCTTCATCTGAAGATACGACCTTTATGCCAACAGTACATAAAGATACAGAAGCTTGAAACAAAATGGTTTTCATTGTGTCACCAGCAGTATTAGTGAATGGTGCCACTCCCCTTTCTACTCTGATTCCTGAACTCATAAATCATGATTAGAGGTGACATGGTATCATATATTAGGATTCAGAGTACATATAGTTTTATGGAGAGGCTTGCCCCAGTTCTGCATTATGTTGTCATCTAGCTGACACTAAACTGCTTTAAGAGTACAAGTAACAGTAGATCCGTGATCTTCTCAAGCGTTGCCTATTGGTGCACTTCTTTGACTATGAATTGAATCAATTTAAGAAGTGATGATGCATAAAGTATTATGACAGTGGGTAAGGCATCGTAAGTCCATAGCTGATAGTTTTGGCAGAGGTATTGTGTACAGAGACAGTACTTTCAGATTCAGTGTGGTTACTGTGGAAGGACAAAACACTTCCCCTTCTAGGATGGCATCACCCAATGGAAGTTACTTACCGCCGAGGAGTTGGCTTAGAGATGATCCCATGTTAGAAGTTCTGTGTCGGTTTTTAATACCAAAAGATTAGCACTTTAGTATTGACCATAGTCACCACAAACTTTCATTGTGACCTTTTTACACACAAACCCACTGGACCATTACAGGCACAGCTAGAGAAAGTGCATGACTGATATCTACAGAACTGACCATTTTATCTATTTCATTATTAAAATCTTCATCTGCAGATGTCACCTTTTGGTGAACATTCATATGAGATACAAATATTTCCTCATCGCTTGCTCTTTTAAAGAGATGTCCACATAACTCTTTTCCATGTTCTTTGTTGGCAATTTTCTACTCACTTCACCAGAATCCTTAAGAGATGCCCCAGAATGAATTTATATGCTGTAGTGCTGCACTTGTCCACCTTAGAATAGTTCCTGCTTAATATGTATAACTGTACCTAAAACCAGTCTTTTGCTTCACCACCAACTGATTGGAGGGAATTCTCCATGGGGTTATAAGTGTTGGCTGGGATAGAGAATGCTATGTAGGAGTAGTTGGTACCTAAGTATTGGGCCATTTCTTTATGTAACTTATTTAGGACTTTAGGATCTGCTTGGGGCTATGCTGCTTCCACTGGTGATGGTGTATAGCTGTGCACGGCCAATTTTATGGGTTGATAGGCCGAGATAATACCCACGTCAGGATGGGCAGCTCAGGACAAATGATAACTTGGTGGCCCATTATCAAGGGTTTAATTTTTACTAAGACCTGTTAAGTAGCAATCCAACAACTGTCTGTCAAAAGGATAGACTTATCTGTGGAAGAGTTGAGGGAATAATTCCAAAATTCTAAAGGTCTGCACATTGATTCACCAATAAAGTCCTGCCAAAGGACATACCTATTTATTATTAAAACTTCAAGAAATAATTCAATTTGCTTAATCACATGGTTCAAGTAGCAGAACAGCTTGTACAGCAGCTCTGGACCTGTTACTGAGCTTCACTTGCTCTTGGCCATACTCAAACCTAGCAACTTTTTAGGCTAGTCAATAGGAGAACCAAAGCTATACATCTAACTGAAGAATATGTTGCCTCCACTATGTACTGAACCTCTTTCCTAGTTTTAGAAAAGATAAGTGCAACAATTTAGCTCTCACCTTGGAAGAGATACTTCCACACGCCTGATGTCACTGGATCTCTAGAAATTTCATTGAAATAGAAAGCCCCTGAAATTTACTCATATATATTTTCCATCCTCTGACACTGAAGCCTACTAAGAAGTCTAAAGTAATCACTACTTCTTACTTACTAGGGTCAATTAGCATAATGTCATCAGTGTAAAGAGAACGCTGTCTTATGGAAGGAAAAGGAAATCAAAGTACCTCCATACTAATTTACAACCTAGGGCTGAAGGGTTTATAGACTTCTGACCTAAAGAAGGTATATTCTTAGCTTTGCCCTTAGAAAGCAAGCTGCTTCTAGTTGTTCTGATGATCAGGGATAGAGAAAAAGACATTTTTTTGTTTGTTTGTTTGGTTGGTTGGTTTTTTTTTGTTTTTTTGAGACAGAGTCTCACTATGTAGTTCAGACTATTCTGTAACTCACTGTGTAGCCCACGCTGATCTCGAACTCACAGCGATCCTCCTGCCTCAACCCCCCCAGTTCTGGGATTATAGGCGTGCACCACTACGTCCAGCAAGAAAAAGACATTTTGTGAATTAATAACTATACAACAGGAACCAGGGGATGGGTTAGACTGCTCAATCAAGGAAACTACATTTAATACAAGTATAGTGGAGTCATCATGTGGTAAGCTTATAAGAATACACTGTTACTCTATAAGATCCCTCTGTCTTGTCCATAGGTCAAATAGAGCCAAATGGAGATGTAGTGAGGATTGTCATCCTTTTACCTTTCAGTCCTTTATAGTAACATTAATCTTTGCAATCTCTCAAGGATGTGTTATTGCTTTTGATTTTCTACTTTCTAAATGTAGGCTGTCTCAATGGTTTCCACTTAAAATATTTTGGTTTCCACCATAAGATCCCTCTGTCTTGTCCATAGGTCAAATAGAGCCAAATGGAGATGTAGTGAGGATTGTCATCCTTTTACCTTTCAGTCCTTTATAGTAACATTAATCTTTGCAATCTCTCAAGGATGTGTTATTGCTTTTGATTTTCTACTTTCTAAATGTAGGCTGTCTCAATGGTTTCCACTTAAAATATTTTGGTTTCCACCAAAATAGCTTTCACATCACACACAAAAATCAAAGGTATTTTCCAATAGGTAAGTATGCTTATCCCAATAGTGTATTATGAAACTAAATAAATTACCACAAGATGAGTTTACGTGTGACACGGAGATGAATCTGACTTTCATTAGCTTCTCTTCTGACTAGGGGGTCACAGTGATGCTGATGGTCTCTTAGGATCAATGTTAATAAAAAGCCATTAGTACCCCAAAGTTCTAAATATTTTCTTTTCCCCAGTGTATAGTAGCACTGATAAAAGGCCATAGGTTTAATTGGGGAAGGTCAGGAGAAAGAAACAATATAAATTTTACTAATGTACCAGAATCCTTCCTGGAGATCTGTCCACCTTCTCAGTCCAAGGGTTCTAAGTCTGTAAACTGTCTAAGCAAGGGAGTAAATTGAATGGTCACAATTCTGTTTTTATGATTAAAGTTAGACTTTTGTTTGCTTGACCTAGAACTTTGGGTTTAGTGCATGAAGTAAGAATTTCACTTCTGGGAACACCTTGATCAGATAATACTATAAATCTGCATAAATCAGATTGTTCTGATCACTCTTTTGACTCTGGTATTTATATTGTAACTATGGCCACCTTATCTTTGGTGGTTGAATGCCACCAGGTGTCCCCTGACACTAGGATTCATTTATCCTCAACACATTTAGGTTTTCCAGTTGAATGGTTGATATTCCTATCTGTAGGTCTGGCCTATAGAGCACAATGATTATAGACAACTTCAGTGTTGCAAGGACTCTCCTCACAAATTTGTTTCCCAAAGTTTTAGTGAAAAATATATCTCCTGGAGCCTACCAGTGTGAGTGAATAGACCTTAATTACAAATCCACTTTAACATTCCAGTCCCTTCCTCTATGTTATACCAACAGTGATTATGAACTTCCAGTTTGCTCACAGTGGGCCACATTTTTAAACACATGTTAACCACAAACCAAACAAACCGTTAGAGCATTTTCTGACTCCAGAAGTGCAACATTAAGTGATAAATCAATACTAGTGATTCATATCAATACATTTGACCTGAAATAAATTTCCTTTATTCCACACCTTTAATATCCATTCCTATACATTTTCCTGAAAGAGAGAGAGAGAGAGAGAAAGAAAGAAAGAAAGAAAGAAAGAGAGAGAGAGAGAGAGAGAGAAAGAAAGAAAGAAAGAAAGAAAGAAAGAAAGAAAGAAAGAAAGAAAGAAAGAAAGAAAGAAAGAAAAGAAAGAGGAAAGAGGAAGGCAGGGAGGCAGGAAGGAAGGAAGGAAAAGGAAAAAATTCAAGTGATTACAGAAGCTGAAAAGTTTTATGATCTGCTGCCTGAAAACTAGACAGACAGAAGTACCAGCAGTATAATTCAATCCAAGTTCTATGTATTACTGTAACATCTGGAAGAGGGAGGACAGTGGGATAAAATGCTGATAATGTAAAACTTAGACAAAATCTAATCATCTCAGAACCAGGAACTTCTGTGACCAAAGAGAATATAATTTTTCCCACTGAATCAGAGAGTAAATTAGCCTTTCCTTTAGCCTTTGTTCTATTCATTCCCTCAACATATTGAATGATTGCCCTGTAAGAGTGGATGTTTATTACTCAGTCTACCCATTCAAATGCTAATCTGTTCTAGAAGCACCCTCACAGATATATCACAAAACAATGTTATATTATCAGATATCTAGTTATCCTTTAGCCAACTTTAGTTAACACAGGACATTAATTATCACAGTAGAATTAAATTACATAATTTTATATACAGATGCTCCTACCTTATGATGGAATTATAATCCTACAAACATATCACAAGATGAAACGGTATTTAATATACCCCACCTACAAGATCCTAACTTCACAAAACAGCACACCATAGAAATACCAGTTAGTTTATCGTTGTGATTGGTTGTGTACCTGCTGGGAGCTTTGGCCCTCTATTGTTACCCAGCATCATAGGACAGTATCAATCGTACCACATATTGCTAGCCTGGGAAAGATACTTTCAAATCATAGCAAAGATTTTTTTGAAAAATTCAGTTCAAACCATAGTAAGTTGGGGGCCATTTGTATAAGGAAACAGTCAAAGGAAAGCAGACCAACTAACCTAAGGTCACATTGCTGGTAAATTTCACTGTAAACACAGTAGTTGCTCTTAGGTGTATACTCTCTCAAACTTCTCCTGTGAAGACATTCCCCAAGTCTCCTCTGAGGAGCAGCTGTGGACAGTTTGTAAAAATTAGAAAGTACAAATATTGCTCTAAAGACATTCAATTCAGTTTTGAAAAACCAGCCAAACAAAAAATAAACATGTGCTGCCTAACAAAGAATTGTCTCCTAGGCTTACTCTATGCAAGCCTGCTAATTTATGACTGTGGGAGTAAAGGGTATAAGACCCCTTGGGAGACAACCATACGTACAGACAGAAGCTGACTGTTTAGCTGGGTTGATCTGATGGCAGGCAATTAGAAGAAATAGCCATTAATTTCTGAGTCTTAGTCCCTGGAGCTGCCCTGAATTCTAATCAACCTTCTGGTTAGCATTTCCACTAAGATATGGCCTCACTGTCTTGTTTTTTTTTTTTTTCCAGGAATATCATACAGAAATGACACTCACTATGTAATGTAATATGCAGACCTATTCTGTGTAACACATGAAACATAACAGGTACTTGTGTAGCAGTAAAAAACAAAAAAAATTAAAGCCATGTTTTTTTCCTACTAACCACTATGAGTAAGTTATTCGATATGAAAACAAAATTTAAAGTGTCAAATTGTTTTTATGTATTAAACCACTATTATTACAGAGATTTCTAAATAACCAGTGTTTCAGACTATTATTCACCCTAATGATAGTGTAACCTAATAATAATGTTTTTAAAAGTAAGATTTTATGAAATGACGCTGGTTTTTAGATATATTTAAAGATAATACATCGCTTTCACTTTGGCCAGAAAAAATTCTACCAAGAATAAGAAAATAAGGGAGAAATTATTTATTTTGTTAGCCTCACTCTAATTGAGGAAAAAAAGGGGGCTTCAGTTGTGATTCTGCTTTTAAAATAATAAATAATAAGTCTAGAATCTTTAGAAACCAAGTCAAGGACTGTAGCACCAGGGGCTGGCTTCAGGCCAGGGTTCAATCAGGAATATGTTTTGACAAACCTCAGAACCAACAAGACTCAACATTGGATCTTGATCTGCAACTTCTACATCGCAGCGTTCTCGGCAGAGTTTTGGGATTCCTAGTGTTACAAATTGGACAGAAAATATAGCTTTAAGTTTTTCCTAATTAATATCTCAAGTTCCCCTCTGTTCTTTCATATTAACATCTCCTTCTACCCCTCATTGCCACTGTCATCACCACCACTGTCAATTTTTCCAAAGACTTGAGGACTCAGTCAAAACAGCGCAGTCTTTTCCCAGTTCTCTGTGACATAGGTGAGCACTACTAAAGATTTGCCTTTCACAATGGACCAGAACACAGTGAGGCAAGCACAGTATGTAGGGCACAGAATTTTGGCAGGTACTGCTGTACTTTGTGCTAACTCAGCCCAAGTATTTTATCTTTTACATTTAATTTTTGTTACTCTACCATTTTTTCACATTTTGGTTATTTATTTAACAAAACATTATTGCTTGTTTTTAAACAAAATGGGTCCTTATTTTGGGGTTGCTTTTCATTCTTAGCAAAACTGAAAGAACAAAGAAAGAGCAAAGTTCCCATACACTCTGCCCCTCCACATCTCCATTAGCAGCATTCCTGAACAGAATGGTGCATTTTATTATAGCTAATGAGATGACACTCGGTGCACATAGTTTACATTTGGGATTCCTCTTGGTTCATGTGTGTGACGTTATATAAATGACATCTAAAAACCTTCAGAGTCAAGGAAAACACTTATCCTAAGAATCTGTGCTCTTCCTACTCACGACTCCTTCGTGCCTAACTGCTGGGGACGATAGATCTAGATTTTACTCTGTGCCTTTTCCAGAATGCCATCTAGTTGGAATTATATACCATGTGACCTTTTCAGATTGGTTCCTTTCAGAGTAAAACACATTTAAGTTTCCGCCATATTTCGTCACAGCTTGATAGCTAATTTCTTATTAGTAATGGAAAATATTTTGTTGTCTTGATTTCAACAATTTATTCATGTGTGCCACTGCCAAAGGTTATCTTTGTTCCACCTAAGTTTTGGAAGTTATAGATACAGTTACCGTAAACCTCCATGTGTAGTTTTTATCTGGACATAGATTCTTCACTCTTTTGAATGACTAATAAGAATCATGAATTCTGGGTCCTACAGTAAGAATATTTTTGGTTTTATAAGAGACCGTCAAACGACATTCCAAAGTGGGAATTTGAATATCCTGAGGTTGCTGAAAAAGTGTATAAATATCTTCTTCCTTAAAAGAGTCTTCTGTGAGACTAGTTCTTTACTGAATATTATTGAAGCAAATGATAAAAAGAGCTTATATATACATTACTTTCCGAAGTCAGTTTTTATTGATAAAACACAAACTGGATTAAGAAGCAAGTTTATTTGTCATATTAAAAACTCTACAGATTGATATACTGTTGTTTGTTCAAAGTCTACCATAAAAAACTTAATATGGTGAGTCATTGTTACATTTGTATTTTTTGTATAGTGGAAGCAAATGATAAAAAGAGCTTATATATACATTACTTTCCGAAGTCAGTTTTTATTGATAAAACACAAACTGGATTAAGAAGCAAGTTTATTTGTCATATTAAAAACTCTACAGATTGATATACTGTTGTTTGTTCAAAGTCTACCATAAAAAACTTAATATGGTGAGTCATTGTTACATTTGTATTTTTTGTATAGTGATGATAGAATTAAAATATAAATATGTATAAATTAAAATATTAATGTTTATAAAAATATAAATGTTTTCATTCTTTGTTATGCTTTATTGCTTTAATTACAACCATTAAATATGTTTTGTCTTATTAAAACTAGATAATTTTGTGTTTTTGTGTTATTTCTCCAATAATTTATTTTTATTGGTCTTTATGAAACTATTGATCCACGTGTATTGGATTAAAAAAATAGATCCTTTGCCACAGGAAGATTGAGATTCACTGAAAATAGACAACAAATTGAAGATTTTTTAAAAAGGCAGCTGGATATTTTAATCTTACATTATCAGGATTAATGTTAAAAATATTGACTGTTATCAAAAATATAAATTATGTTTAAAGTCATATGGAGATGCATGTATGTATAAATTCACTAAAAACAAAAATGTTTGGACCAAACTTGATAAAAATAACCTAGAAATAGATGTGGTTAATGAAGAGAAGTATATTCATCCCAGAACTTTCTGGCATACCACAGATAAAGGTCATATATTTAAAGTAGAAAAGTTACATTTCATACAAAAGAGGTTAGGGAGAAGTGATTGGAGAGGTCAGAGAGAGAAAAGATTAATATGTCTGTGAAGCCAAGACAGAAAGTAAAATATGATGTGGGATTGATTAAGAAGAAGATAGAAAAAATGACCATTGGGTATATTATCATGGATATCATTGGGAATTGTCTCAAGTAATAGAAGTTTAACTGTAATGTTGGAAGTTTAATTCTAACAATGATAACTGGATGGGGGTACCTCGCCATTGTGTGTGTGTGTGTGTCTGTGTGTGTGTGTTTGTGTGTGTGTATTGTAACAGAAAAGTATGTAGGATACATATGCATAATGAAAGAACAAATAGCTAGACTGAAAAAACAAATTGATAGTGAGAAAAGAGCCAATTTTTGGAGAAGGAAAGACGAGATAGAGTTTAGTACACCCATTTTCCTGTCCTTTGATAAGAGCTATGAGGTATTAATCAGAGCATTAGGGATAAAGGTAGAGACCATGATGTGGGTACCCAAACTCAGCATTGAGTATAGTCAGCTTTTTATATTATGAGTTTCTGCATCCATGGATTCAGTCAACCAGAGCTTGAAAATACTTAAAAACAAGACTGTCTGTGCTAAACATGTACAAACATTTTTCTTTCCATCATCACCTAAACAGCAGAGTGTAACAACTATTTACATAAAATTTATTATATTATAAATGATATTATAAGTGGTCATGAAATGACTTAAAGTATATAGGAGAATATACATAAATTATATGTAAATATTCCATTTTAAATGGTGGACTTGAACATCTATAGGTTTTGCATTTGAGGGGAGGTCCTGGAATCAATCACCTGAAAACACAACTGTATATATAAACAGGATATGTAGTATATGCGTTCAGGTGAAAAAAACACAGAAATGAAGTGGTTCATCTGACAATATAGACAATATAGACAGTCATAGACAATATAGACAATATAGACATAGACAATATAGTTGGAAACAGAAAGGAAAGTGCTTCTATTTTCCTGTCATATAAACAAGGTAACATCCAGCCTCAACCACATATTCCTCAAACACAATACTGTCAACAGAAGTATTTCCCATAATTCTCCCTGTGGGAGAATTCATATTCAAATAAAAATAGAAGAATAATATTAACATTGCTGCATTTGACCAAATCAATACACTAGAGTTTCAAAAGAGTTACATTTCCAAGAAAGCTCAGCTCAAAGGAAAGAAACTCTGATCACATTATTGTTTACAGCATAACTTTTCTTAATGTTTGTTTTGACTCATTTTTCTTACCAGAAATATAAGGTAATACATCCTAGCCTCCATCTGTTGCTTTCAGTAAGGGTTTTTTCTCTTTCTTCAAATTATGTGGAGAGAACACAATTTTGTAAGCTTTTTGCTAACTTTTCTATCACTACTGAAAAAACAACACTAAATAAAGAGGGGTGAGGGGAAGTACTTCTTAGAGAGTTTCTTAGCATTGCTGTTTTGTTTTCTGTGTTTTTCTGTCAGGAAAGTATGCAAAGTACACAAAACATAAAAAGTGCT
>NW_022900936.1:50585231-50603530 GCF_012274545.1 Fukomys damarensis | reverse complement strand
AAAGTCTACCATAAAAAACTTAATATGGTGAGTCATTGTTACATTTGTATTTTTTGTATAGTGATGATAGAATTAAAATATAAATGTTTATAAATTAAAATATTAATGTTTATAAAAATATAAATGTTTTCATTCTTTGTTATGCTTTATTGCTTTAATTACAACCATTAAATATGTTTTGTCTTATTAAAACTAGATAATTTTGTGTTTTTGTGTTATTTCTCCAATAATTTATTTTTATTGGTCTTTATGAAACTATTGATCCACGTGTATTGGATTAAAAAAATAGATCCTTTGCCACAGGAAGATTGAGATTCACTGAAAATAGACAACAAATTGAAGATTTTTTAAAAAGGCAGCTGGATATTTTAATCTTACATTATCAGGATTAATGTTAAAAATATTGACTGTTATCAAAAATATAAATTATGTTTAAAGTCATATGGAGATGCATGTATGTATAAATTCACTAAAAACAAAAATGTTTGGACCAAACTTGATAAAAATAACCTAGAAATAGATGTGGTTAATGAAAAGAAGTATATTCATCCCAGAACTTTCTGGCATACCACAGATAAAGCTCATATATTTAAAGTAGAAAAGTTACATTTCATACAAAAGAGGTTAGGGAGAAGTGATTGGAGAGGTCAGAGAGAGAAAAGATTAATATGTCTGTGAAGCCAAGACAGAAAGTAAAATATGATGTGGGATTGATTAAGAAGAAGATAGAAAAAATGACCATTGGGTATATTATCATGGATATCATTGGGAATTGTCTCAAGTAATAGAAGTTTAACTGTAATGTTGGAAGTTTAATTCTAACAATGATAACTGGATGGGGGTACCTCGCCATTGTGTGTGTGTGTGTGTCTGTGTGTGTGTGTTTGTGTGTGTGTATTGTAACAGAAAAGTATGTAGGATACATATGCATAATGAAAGAACAAATAGCTAGACTGAAAAAACAAATTGATAGTGAGAAAAGAGCCAATTTTTGGAGAAGGAAAGACGAGATAGAGTTTAGTACACCCATTTTCCTGTCCTTTGATAAGAGCTATGAGGTATTAATCAGAGCATTAGGGATAAAGGTAGAGACCATGATGTGGGTACCCAAACTCAGCATTGAGTATAGTCAGCTTTTTATATTATGAGTTTCTGCATCCATGGATTCAGTCAACCAGAGCTTGAAAATACTTAAAAACAAGACTGTCTGTGCTAAACATGTACAAACATTTTTCTTTCCATCATCACCTAAACAGCAGAGTGTAACAACTATTTACATAAAATTTATTATATTATAAATGATATTATAAGTGGTCATGAAATGACTTAAAGTATATAGGAGAATATACATAAATTATATGTAAATATTCCATTTTAAATGGTGGACTTGAACATCTATAGGTTTTGCATTTGAGGGGAGGTCCTGGAATCAATCACCTGAAAACACAACTGTATATATAAACAGGATATGTAGTATATGCGTTCAGGTGAAAAAAACACAGAAATGAAGTGGTTCATCTGACAATATAGACAATATAGACAGTCATAGACAATACAGATAATATAGACATAGACAATATAGTTGGAAACAGAAAGGAAAGTGCTTCCATTTTCCTGTCATATAAACAAGGTAACATCCAGCCTCAACCACATATTCCCCAAACACAACATTGTCAACAGAAGTATTTCCCATAATTCTCCATGTGGGAGAATTCATATTCAAATAAAAATAGAAGAATAATATTAACATTGCTGCATTTGACCAAATCAATACACTAGAGTTTCAAAAGAGTTACATTTCCAAGAAAGCTCAGCTCAAAGGAAAGAAACTCTGATCACATTATTGTTTACAGCATAACTTTTCTTAATGTTTATTTTGACTCATTTTTCTTACCAGAAATATAAGGTAATACATTCTAGCCTCCATCTGTTGCTTTCAGTAAGGGTTTTTTTCTCTTTCTTCAAATTATGTGGAGAGAACACAATTTTGTAAGCTTTTTCCTAACTTTTCTATCACTACTGAAAAAACAACACTAAATAAAGAGGGGTGAGGGGAAGTACTTCTTAGAGAGTTTCTTAGCATTGCTGTTTTGTTTTCTGTGTTTTTCTGTCAGGAAAGTATGCAAAGTACACAAAACATAAAAAGTGCTCCTGTGTGACTCATAAATTTTCAATATTCTCTGTATTTTTAAATTTATACCATATACCTACAGGTCCACAAAAAGAAAACTAACCCCTAATGAATCTTCTGGGCATGACCTTAAAGCAAAGCATGTTGATGAAAGTGGAGAAGAAATGGAGTCCTGTGTGCATGGAACAAAATGGTGGATACGTAGTAAAATAGGTTCTGGAATGGTATAGAAATGTTGAACTTTTCTAATTCTTCTGCTCTTTATTGCAACTAGACCTCATCCTGATTTTAACTGAAGGTAATAATAAGATGTAGGTTATAGAAAAATGTAGTAAGAATGCAACCAGTTGTGGAGGAAGTTGAAAGGAGTAAACCATTTCTAGGATTTGGGAAGATTACATAATCTGATTGGCTATATTAACTAAATGTCTTTGGCTACATAGAAAGCACTTGAACTATGCTTCAAAATGCATTATAATTGGAAAATAAGAAGAGTACAGTAAAATCTGGGTATTCTTGTATACAAATTGTTTTGTTTTTCTTTGTTTTTGTTGTCGTTGTTGTAGTTTTGTTTTGTTTTCAGTTCTGGGTATTGAATTGAGGACCTTGCACCATTCTAAAACAAATGATCTACCTTTGAACTACAACTCCAATCCTTAATCATTAATTTTTATAATCTCTTAAAAATAAATAAATCAAATATTTTGTAACTGTTAATATGTTTGTATTGAATGCTCATTAAATGAATTTATTATATTTTCAAGTCACCCAAAATTTATTGTAGTACAGTCATGCCTTGGTACTCAATGGCTTTGAAGTTTGTCAAATGTTAATCAATGCATTTTTATGGTAGATAGGTAAGTTAATTAGATATCTTGTAGGCAGTTAGACAGGGCTAGACCTCAAGGAGTTAAGTAGAAGAGCAATCAATGAGCCAACATGGAGAATAACTGAGGCACATTCACTGGCTAGCATTATAAAAAGAAAAGAGGTACTACTTTCCCTAGAAATGAATAGCAGCAACTGATATTCTAAATGGGGAACTTCCTTGTACTTGACTTGTTTTCCCATTTAATCGGTGTTACCTGGGTGACTATACTTGTATTCTTATTCACTGATCATGGTTTTGTCCCACCTCATGCCCACCTTGTAATTTTCTATTGGGCCTTACAGTTTTGTCCCACTTTGTACCTGCTTTACCTCTTGCCTTTGCTGTATAAAACACTTTGAAAAGCAGGATGATCAGGCAACCCATTTTTCAATCCCCTTTCTGTCTCTGTTAGACAGAAGTTATCTTCCTCTCAATATTGTTTTTCCTTCTCTTAACCTCCATTGTTCCTAGAATTCACTCTTTAATTTTAGAGAACACAAACTCATGTTTTGTATATCTAGCAGATTTGGAAGTTACATCTATCCCCTCTATCATTTTGACTTGAAAAGTTTGTACTTGTACTCAGTGTGCAAGATAAAATTTGTAGATAACATTGCATCGTGACTTGACACATTTTCCAGCCAAAGCAATGTTTGGCTATATAGAGCACCACTCTATATAAACAAGCACAGGCACAGACCCCAAAACAAGTATTAAAAGCTGAACAATATGTTTGTTTGTGTTATGGCTTATTTCTAGATATCCCCCACCAAGCCTCACATAGTCACTGGTGGGGTGTTTGTAAATGGCTGAATCTAGAGTGTGTGATGCTGGGATCAAGGATGCGATACTGGGATTGTTTCACAGTGCAATGCTAGGAATAGGAGTGTGCTACCTGTCCTCTATAAAATACAAGGGACAAAAAGAGGTTGCTATTTCACTTCTAACTCACTGTCTGCTGCTTTCTACTTTCTGCCTGTCAGGAATTGTTTTTTCTCTTCAATTCACCTCTACCACACCACCTTGCCTTAGACTCAGCCAACTATAAACTGAAACCTGTGCAAACTCTGATCTAAATAAATCTTTTCCTCCTTTAACTTTGGGTGTTGGGTATTTTGGCTCAGCAGTGAGAAAAGCATGTTTTGACACTTGAAATATATTTTGACTGGCCATAAAATAGGGTATACAATACTATGTGTCATGATAATTGACCATATGTCAATTACACCATAAGAAAATATTGTTTTCATTTTAAAAAATTAAGTGAAATTGTGGGTTGGTTCACTCCTTTAGTTTGAAATGGCTGGTATGATTCTTAAGTTTAATAATAATTTGTGAAATATGATAAACTGTCCCTCCTTACAGCTTTCAGGATTATATTAGCTACTTTGCACATTTATACTTTAGATGAATTCCAAAAACAGTTGATCACATTAAAATTTTTGTTATAATATTAATTCTAGGCATACTCACCTCCTAGATTTGTTTGGAAAGTATTGACATATCTTTAGTCATATCAAGCATCCCATTCACTTCTAACTTTCTCAATTGATCAGGCCTGTTTTCTGTATTCTTTTTTTTTTACCTTTTGTAGTTTTTTTTCTTTTCAGAAATGAATGCTTTGAGTTTGTGTTACTAAGTATAAAATTGCAACCAGCTATATTTACTAATATAAACCAATAATAGGTATTTAATACATTATGGATTACACTTTTGATTCTCATAGCATATTTTAAAATATTTTCCTCCAACAGCTGTACATTTCCTTTTATGCTAAAATGTCATTGTTAGTGCTGGGCATGGTGGCTCACTCCTGTAATACCAGCACTTGGGAGGCTGAGGCTGGAGCATCGCTGTGAGTTCGAGACCAGCCTGGGCTACATAGTGAGTTCCAGGTCTGTAAAAAACAAAAAAAAAAAAAAAAAAAAAAAAAAAAAAAAAATGTCATTGCTAAAGAGACTTTTTTTGGAGTTAAGGTAGTATAATGATGAAAACATCATTTATCAGACCTAGTTAATCTCTAGATAATTCAGGTAAATGCATATCCTCTGTTTAAAAAAAAAGATGGACTCGGTGGTCTGCCTCGCAATTGCCTCGCAAGCACAATGACCCGAGTTTGATCCCGGTACAAAAAAAAAAAAGATGAAGAAGATCTTACTACATGCAAAAGTTATATTCTTTTAAAATTTGAAATTTTCACTTAGCAATAAACTGTGAATATTTTTCACATGATAATATGATTTTAAAAATTGAATAGCATTCCATTATGAGTTCTTTCATACTTGAAAGATTTGAGCCTCCAGGACTCCCATATTCAAATGTAAATGCCTACAGGAGCAGAAAGGACTTAAGTCATTATGAACACAAATCTTAGCTGGAATTAACTTGTCACATTTTTTTTCCTGTCATGTAAACTGGCTGAGAAATGTCCCTAGGGAATGCTTCTTTTGACACAGGCTGAGCAGTAAAAGAGCAGAGGTAGAAGAGGTGAGAAGACAATGTCAAATAAAAAGATCCACTTCGTTATTTCAACAAGGACCAGCTTCTGATAGAGAATCTAGTAGGAAAGTAAAGTGGACCTAGAGAACTAAACAATAGAGATGAGTAACAGTTTCAGCAGTATTGGAGAAAATTATAAAAAACACTGCAGAGATCATGGTTTCTAACTCATTGAATGGTGATATATGCACTTTGTATAAGCCTCTATTTTTGTGAGGTTTAAAATAAATGCACAATGTAAGTGTCATTACTAGCTCCCCTCTAAAATTGAGTACCTGCACATAAAAAGTCAGACACATTGCTTCTGGATAAGTGACAGAATTTTATTGCCATCTAAGTACATAAATCATTTGACAAATAGGTGTGTGTCACTGTGTTCTAGGTACCAATCTAGTGATTGAGCTGAAAGTAATAAACCAATTGAAGTTCCTGTTATAACAAAGCAAAACTTCTAGTGGAAGAGGTAAACAATTAAAAATAAAGCTATAAATATGTTATATAATGAAACATAGTGGTCAATACCAAAAAGAAATAAAGTGTCACATGCCAGAAGTTAAGAAAAGCAAATGTTTGAAGAAATGTTTGAAGAAATATTTTAAATACTATGGATTCTTATAAAAATTTAGCAACCAAAGAAACATTGTGTGAAAAGCACAGGAGCGTGAGAATAAATACCTTTTTCAAGCTGCTACAAGGACAGCACAGATATTCCTGAGAGAGAGCTTTGTGAGGGATTAGACTGAAAGTACTCTGGTACCAGATCAAGCTAAAATCTGGCACCAGCTACAAATTTATGGTTTGCCCTGATGTCTAATAGAAAGTGAATATCTTTAAAGATATAAGTAGAATGATATCAACAGGAACACATTTGAGAAACAGATGTTTAAGAGCTGAGAGTAGTCTTGATTAGATAGCCCAAGAGATAAAACCAGTAGTGAGAAGTTACAGTAATCAGAGTGAGAAATGGTTGTGGTCCAGACAAACTCAGGAGCCATACAAATGGAAAGAGGAAAAGGAATCTGCTTTTCAAGGGTCTAAATCAGCAGGAGTTGGTGACTGGTGTTATGCCTGTAATGAGATAAAGAGGAATCAAGAAAGTCTCCCTGCTTTTGTAAACCACAGTAGATAGCAATTCTGTTCAGCAAGAAATAGGCCACAGCAACCAGAAAGAAATTAATATTCAGCTTCAAGGGTTTTTAATATGGAAGTATATATGGGACATTTGCATAAAAATGTCCAATATGAACATGAATTATGAATTATAAAAACAAAAATGTATTCAAGGGGCTGGGGATGTAGCTCAGTCATACCACTGCCAGCCTTACAAGTACAAGGTCCTGAGTTCGATCCCTAGTACCAAAAAAAAAAAAAGTATTCAAGTAAAAAGAGTTGATGGTAAAAGAAAGGATGTCTTGGAACAACACAGTCCTGAAGCAAATTAAGTAAGAGAAATCAGAGAACTATGATGAAGAATCTGACACAGGACCCTGGGAATCAATTCCTGTCATCAATGACAATGTGTTTTAAGTGATAGCACTCTCCCACCATTGCAGTGTTTCCATAATATAATATCTGGAAGCCATGGGGAAAAAAGTCAGTAGTAAATTCCATCCTGTGAACCACAGAAAAAAGCATTTCAGAAGGGGAGCAATAATCAATAGTTTTAAGTGCCATAAAGAAGTTTATATGAAAAGCATTGAAAGGTCACCATTAGATGAGTGAGGCACTGACAGCATTAGTAGTCTTATAAGAAACTATTTCAGTGAGAAGCAGAATGGAGGGAAGCACTCTGGACATCAGTGAAATTAAAGTAGCTCAAGTAATGATTCAGTTGTGAAGTGGCATCAACACTGAAGCAGTGAATATAGATAAAGAAAAATCTAAAAACGGAGAGAAAAAGGACAACACATAGGGATGAAAAACATGGAGGGGTTGTTTGTTTCTTTTTGTTTGTTCTTGTTTTGTTTTGTGAGGGAAACATATATACATGACGGGAAATGAATGGAAAATAGAATTTCTGAAAGGAAAAGGTGTTAAATGCAGGTGAGCAGTGGGATGTTTAACAGAGAGATAACTTCACGGAGAGGGAATTAGAACTCGGTGATTAAATGTAACTCACTGCTTGGGTAAAGACCTAAGATATTTGGAATACTGCAAAAATAATTTGTGTATTTTTGTAGGAATAGATGTAGATATAAGGAAATAATTGTAACAAACCTTTTCTTACCTAAGTATTTGTGCTTTCTTCTGTGCAGAAAAGGGATAAGTGAAAAATTAGTTTTGAGAGTAAGGAAAGGTATCAAAAAACTAAACTCTTGAGAGAATTGAAATAGGTGCATGGGCTTATGGGTACTAGAATTAGCTAGAGCTACAGCAGGAAGCAGAATTTTAAGTGTAGCATTCTCACGATGTCTGTGAATTGGTTAATCCATCAAATGCTAACCTTGGTACTGATATGAAGGGATTTTGCAGATGTATCAAACCCCAAGCCAGTTGACTGAAAAATATGAAGATTTTTTGGAAGGGCTTAGTCTTGTCAGATGAGTCTTTTAAAACTAGAGCAATTCTTAGCTGTTGGCAGAAGAAAAAGTCATAGAGATTTGATGCATGAGAAGATTTTTAAATGTTATTGGATTTGCAGGTGAAAAGGACCACATAATGGGAAATGTGGGTGGCCTATAAAAGTTGCAGTAAAAGGCCAGCAAGAAAGCAAAGCATCAGTCCTATGACTGTAATCAGTGATAGTCTCCCAACAATCTGAATGACTGGCCAGCAAATTCTCTTCCTCAGAGCTTCAGATTTAGACCCCAGATGGGGAAGCACCTTCATTTCAGCTTTTTGAGATTTGAAGATAAATGCAACCAACCCTCCTGAATTTCTGACACAAAGACTTATGAGATGATATAAATTTCAAGTAACTTGTTGCACAATAGATGTCTGACACTGTTATGTTGAAAATATCCTTTAGCTAATGTTAAGACCCATGAAACTAGATTCATCTCAAACAAATGGGACTGCTCAATCACAAATCAGAAATAATGAACAGTAAGAGTGATTCAGAGATTGGGAGGTGGAGAAGGTAAAAAGGAAACTGAAAAAAGTCAAAGAAGTTGAAAAACACTGGAATAATAGACATGTTTGGGACTATCTAAAAACAGGAGTAAAAAGTATGTTAAATAAAAGGAAAGTAAAGTGGTATTGAATAGTTATAGTGGGAAACAAGAGTGAGCAAACTGAGATGTGAATGCATTGTTTATTACCTTTGGAAATTTCAGAGATCAAACAATTTGGAGTGTGGCTCTAGGTAAAAGAACCTCAACCAGAGTGATGGGCAAGGCTTCTGGGCTTATGAGATTAAAAACACAATACAGCTCATCTGCTGTATGGCATGGGTCCTGCAGTCCCATGTTATTAGGCTGGTATCTTCAAAAAATAAGGTGATATAGCCTACTCACAAGATTTTTAGAGTTTTTATTGAAAAAAAACAGAGGAGTAGTGGCTTAGATGTGGTATAAGAAGTCAGAATGTGCTATTCCTAACTTTGGGCTCTTAGATGGATAGTCAGAGCCTAAATACTGTAAAACTATATAGTGCTACAGGAAGTCAAGATGATACAGGTTGAATAGATGTAACTCCCAAATCTTCTAGATACCCAAAACTCAAGTTCATGTTCTCTAAAATTAAAGAAAAAATTCTAGGAACAATGGAGGTTAAGAGTAGGAAAAGATTATTGAGAGTAAGGTAGCTTCTGTCTAAGAGAGACAGAAGAGGGACTGGAAAATGTGTTACCCATCCATCCCGCTTTTCAAAGGTATTTTATATGAGGTGGGTATAAAGTAAGATAAAACTGTAAGACTCAATGGAAAATTATAAGGTAAGTATGAGATAGGGCAAAACCATCACCAACCAATAAGATTACAAGTCACCCATGTAATATTGATTAAAAGAAGATCAAATGGGAAAACAAGTCACATACCAGGAGTTTCCTCATTTAGAATATCAATCACTGCTATTCATCTCTAGGGGAAGCAGTATGTCTTTTCTTTGTATAATGCTAACCGGAGAACATGTCTTGATTGTCCTTCCGATTGGCTCCTTGAGGTCCAGCCCTGTCTACTGTGAGGACCAAGTTTCCAGGTCACGGTGGGCTCCATGCCCCTTACCCAGAATGGAGTAAATACAAAAGTTCCTTTCTGAAAAATTCCATTCTATGTGGCAGTTTCTCTGTGCTTTGACAATTGCAGTTCCTCTTTTAGGGCATCTCCAACCTGCTTCTGTTCTTCTTTTTAAGATGAGCTTCTTTTTATGTAATTTAATTAATACAGGAATTAAGTATAGTTGATATAAAAGCTTCTTTTTGGGTGATCTAATCAATATAGAAATTAGTTATAGCTGATATAGGAATTAATTATAATAGACATAAATAGTAATATATCTTAGTTAGCAAAAGTCAGAAAAGAGGAATTGTCTACTGAAAAAGAGGAATTAATTGTTTAAAGGCTTTAGGTAATTCTCCAATATGTACCCTCCCAGCACTCCATAATAAATTTGTAAATGTAAGCACTAGGTCATGTTCCAATGTGCCCTCCCGATGCCCCTCGATGACAAGGGAAAACTAAAAATAGTAATAGAAAAATGCTATATAAACTTGGTTCAAAGTTGGATCTGGGCTCTTGGTCTGAAGCCGCTGTGATGGTGACACCTGAGAGTCCAAGCTTGAGCTTGCAATAAACTCCTCTTGCAATTGCATCGGACGTGACTCCTTGGTGGTCTTTGGGGACTTCACAACTTGGGCACAACACTACTGCCTAAAAGATATCTAATTAACTTACCTAACAATAGTAAAAGTGGAGTCAAGTTTGATTTAAGGCAAACATGAAGAAAAGTATTTTATGAAGTATGTATTAGTGTGCCGAATTTATTTATTATAGAAAATATTTCCAGAAGTCTAGAAGAAAATGAAAGATTAAGCTTAATTCAAAATGCTTTCCTTCTTACAAGCAAATTTATGTCAATTATGGTTTGATGGTTTTGTTTTTGTTTTTTTAGTTCCAAAGATAGGAAAGAGCATAGAAAATATAGAGTGAAGAAAGAAGGGATATATAGAAGGAAAGGAAGGGAGGAAGGGAGGAAGGGAGGGAGGAAAGGATAGGGAGGGAGGGAGGGAGGGAGGGAGGTAAGGAAAGCAAACAAGGAAAAGCTCAAACTTTTAGAATGAGTAATAATCCAAATGGAGCACCACTCTGTAGCAATATATGGATATAAAAGTGAAATAGACAAATAAAAAGCCATTTTGGTAATTTTTTATGTAAAAGTGGAGTCAAGTTTGATTTAAGGCAAACATGAAGAAAAGTATTTTATGAAGTATGTATTAGTGTGCCGAATTTATTTATTATAGAAAATATTTCCAGAAGTCTAGAAGAAAATGAAAGATTAAGCTTAATTCAAAATGCTTTCCTTCTTACAAGCAAATTTATGTCAATTATGGTTTGATGGTTTTGTTTTTGTTTTTTTAGTTCCAAAGATAGGAAAGAGCATAGAAAATATAGAGTGAAGAAAGAAGGGATATATAGAAGGAAAGGAAGGGAGGAAGGGAGGAAGGGAGGGAGGAAAGGAAGGAAAGAAAGAAAAAGGAAGAAAGGGAGGGAGGGAAGGCAGGCAGGCAGGGAGGGAGGGAGGTAAGGAAAGGAAGCAAGGAAAAGCTCAAACTTTTAGAATGAGTAATAATCCAAACGGAGCACCACTCTGTAGCAATATATGGATATAAAACTGAAATAGACAGATAAAAAACCATTGTGGTAATTTTTTTAAAATGTCCACAATTTATTTGATACTCTTCTTGAAAAGGCAGGAACTCAACCACTGGAACACTCAGTCTAAGAGAAGAGTACTGCCACCTCAAAAGGACCAGCAGATCACCCTGTGGAGGCATCCTTATGTTGAGGAGCTTAGTCTGCCCCACAGCCATGTGAGTAAGCTATTTTTGAAGGACACCCTCTAGCTGGGATTCTCTTCTCAGATGATTGCAATCATACCTAACATCTTGACAGCAACTCAGTTACAAACTTTCAGCTATGCTGTCTCCAAATTCATAACCCTAATATTTAGTACTGGAGATCAAACTCGGGTCCTTGTACTTGCGAGGCAGGTGATAGAACCACTAAGCTAAATCCCCAACCCAAGTTGTAGTTTTTACAAAACAATGGATATGTATTACTTGTGTACATTACTCTACCTAAGAAAGACAGATGGCAAATCTTTCAGTATTTTATTGGTAGGAAAAAGAATCCACAAATCAACAAACATCCAAAAAATTTATCAGGAGAGTACTCTTCCAAAGGTATAACCTGAGTGTATCTCTGAGCTGATGACTTCCAAAGCTATCCTCTCATCTTGACCTACCATTCAAATAGGCATCACTGGGACACACTCCAAAATTTCACTGCTATACAGTGGTGTCTTGGTTCCCAAACTTATTCTTTACAGGATTCTGGCTGAAAACTGAATTGGACAAATTCAAATCAAATTCAATGGTTACGTTAAATACTGGCCTTATGGCAAAATTTGATTTGGTTCTCATCCAATTTGTCTTGAAACCATAATTGTGGCAAGAATTAAGTTTGTGAATCAAAGCATCTCTGTATTTATCTTTTCATCAGGTCACTCCCCTGCTTACAAGCTTACAGTAGGTCACAGTAACCTCCTGCATTGAGTTTAAGTACTTTTTCTATTAAAATGATTTAATTTTTGATACTATGCTGTATTAGCTAATTTCCCAACACTGGGACAAATATTAAACACAAAACTTAAAGGAGGAGAGATTTGTGTGACTTACAGTTTACCATGGGTTTAGTCCATGACTGGCTGCTTCTAAAATAGAAACAGCATGCAGAGATGGATGGAGAAGGAAAGCTGCTCAACCCATGGCAACCAAGAACCAGAAAGCAAAGGGAGAAGCTAGGATCAAGAATACACCCTGCCAAGTCACATTACCCAGTGACTCACCTCCACCCAATCCCCACACACATTCAGCCACTAAACTTATCAATGAATTTATTAATTCCAGAATCCAATCAGTTTCTAAACCCATGAGACCTTTGAAGGACCCATTTGGCCAGTATAGCCTTATTTTCTATTATTTCTAATACAAAGATTATAAAACAACTACGCCAAGACTTTTGTTAATTGCACTCCACTCATCTCTTATGTTCTACCCTATTCGACCACTTTCACCATTAACACCTGCGGCTTAGCTATTCTCCATGGTGAAACTTAAATCTTTGCTTGTTTTAAAGATTTTTTATAACATTTATGGACAAAAATCCTTTATATTCAAATTTCCATTTCATGTAATAGCTATGTGTGATAATAAGAATCACCATCATGCATAATTAGATACTATTTCAGGGTATTGTATTAAGCCAGGTACATTTAATTATGTCTGTAAGTGCATCCTTCTTCCCCATGAGGTTCATATTATATTGCTTGGTTCAAAAATTGTTCCATGTATGTCTATCACTGAATTGTTTTATAAAATTTTTTATTGAAAGATAGAAAACAAACTCTTCCTCTGTGTTTCTCATACAACCTAGGTTAGGTATGTATAGGACAATCGACTACTTTGCTATTATTTTAACGTTATATATCTCAGAGTCTATTTTTTTCTTCCTCTTTCACAGTCTGGGCACAGAGCTAAACTACATTTTCCATATTTCTCCCATTTATTTGGAGCTCCTAGACAAAGTTTTGGCTAGTGAAAATGATAAATGCCACTTCCAGATAAAGCTCATAAAAATCTCCCACACCCAACTCTTTATTCTCAAGTCTGTTTTTCTGTCAATCTTGAAGGTCACTTGCTTAAGGTGATGGCTTCAAGAACTGGGTCCGGAGTTACCACTTAGAGAAAACATGCCCTGCAATGTCACTTAAAGCATCAGCCAACCTAACAACATCTGTGTTGGATTTTCTTGTGGGCAAAAGTACATTTCTATTTCCTTAAGCTGATAACATTTTGATGTTGTTTGCTGCTACCATCAGTTATTTTGTTCAGAGATGTGACATGAAAATAAATAATCTATATTTGTGGGGCTCAAAATCTAGGCATATAGTTTTCTAAAACATACATTATAGACCATTTTATATATATGAAAGACTTCATGCTCCTAAGTTTGAATTTACCAGTCCTATTATCAAATATGTCACAATATTTAAAATGTGACAATCAATAATCCCTTTATATTTGTTTTTAGGAAAAAATTTAGTTCTGTGTATTAATCAAAATTATACATGCATCCAAAACTATCATATGTATCCCCCAAATATGATCCATTTATCAAGATATACCAATAAAAACATTTAATTAGTTAATGTGGCTTAATTTAATTGTTAGCAAACCAAAAGTTTTTCCATTTCTGTTCATATTTATATAAACATCTACCCATGTATACATAGTATATTGTAAAGAGTACAGCACAACACATATTTGAATAGTGATTTTCCTATTTTTTAATTATTTAGGTTAAATGGCAAGCAGCAAATGAATTGACACTGTTAAATATTGCAAGCACCACTCTAAAGTCAATCTTTTTTTGTATATCCTACATGACTCTCATTTTCTGAAACCTTAAAATCCATTTGAAAGTAGCCTTTTTGTTCTTGTCAGCTTAATGGTGAAGAGGGCAGGGCCCACAAATTAAATTTGTCCTTGACAAGTGAATTGAAAGTGAAGCAGGGGGGTTTGAGATGCAGCCCATATCTGCTGCACACTAGCACACAGCTGTCATGGTCCTTCACGGGGAAGAGAAGACCAAGATTATCATCATAACCTTGAATTATCATCACTTGTGGTATTGCTGGCATCTCTATAGGAATACTTATGAATTTAGGGAGAGATAATTCTTACATTTTTTCAAGTGTCGTGAAAATATAACATTACTTTCTTGCCTCAGAGAAAGCTAGCATATTTTGGGGGGGCATGATCTTTAAGGGTGCAGAACATTCTAATTTCATGTGTCATGATATTCCACTGCACAGGATTAGCTATACCCAAGTAATAGCCTACAGGAGTTTTCAGACTTTGTATATATTGTAGAATACATCATCCCAATAGGTGATGTAAAAGTTATGTCATTGTACTGGTTTTTAATTGTTGTGTTTTTTTCTTTGTATTTAATTTTCCCTCTTTGGTTCTTCAACTTGTACTCTCTGAAAGATCTACTGACCTTTTGTAACCTAAAAGGTTACGTTTTTTGTGATGTCAATATATTCTACAAGTTCTTAGTCTTTATCTTGAGAATAATAGCATGCCATTGAAGAGTTTTAAGATGGAGTCTGTTTTCTCAATATTCCATTAGAAATAAAGCATATCTGGAAAAGCTAAGGAGAAGGACCACATATGAAGGTGCCTTCTCCCTGCTCGAACTGTTACTCAGTTCTTCCTGAAGCTTCTGTGATCACCTTATAGATTCAAGTAAAAGTCTTCACTCAACTCAGGCATCAATTTCTTCAAAGGATCTCATAAATGAAAACTTCACTGGATCTGAAGCTCCCAGCTGGTGTCTGAATAATAGCAAGCCATTTTAAATGGGTAGGAAACAAAACATCCCAGTGAACTAAGAATAGTGAGCTTCCTTGAAAGCTATGGATCATTGACTAAAAGTTAATGCTAAACCGCCTGTGCTTAGGAGCAACTGCATTAGCTAGGAAGGCCTTTTTCCTGAGCTTTCTTTGGATGTTTAAAACCCTGCTGAGCTGATGGAAATAATGCCTTAATTTCAACTAAGGTCATTAACCTCCTACCTTGTGTTTTTACAAATCATTAACACGGCAGTTGTGTTTCACTTTAAAGATAGGCTTTGTGCTCAAGGAAACTGGGACTTCCAGGTGAAGAGGACCATGAATTGAAAGAGAACAAACAAGACAAACTGTAACACCAAAGATGTTCTGGTAACTTAGTACAAAACAAAAATAAAATCTTTGGCTACAAAATGTCAATAGCTCTGGGATTTTAAATTTATTGTAATGTGGAGAAGTGAGATTAGGAATGTTATTCAGTAGTTGTAATAGCTGAAAACCATCATCATCTCCCATTGCCACTAAATAATTTAGTCCTATCAAGGAGAGAAAACATTGAAAATATTTAAGATATCTGCAGCTTCACGAACTACTTGACTGGGTGAAATTGTTAATATTAGTTTAATTAATCTAGCATGTAGTGGTCAGATTTTTAGGGATACAGTACAGTTACATTCATTGTTGGGATCATATACCTCTACATGGCAAGTCTTGATTCTCATTTTTCCCCTTACCTCTGCCCTCCCCTCACCCCCTCCTCCCCTCCCCATCTACAAACACTTTATTTTCATCTTTTCATTCTCTCACGTTTTTTTCTTTTCCCTTTTTGTTCTTCCCCTGCCCATCACACCTTCCCTGGGGTTTAGCTCAGAGGTTCGGTGGCCTGCCTTGCAAGCGCAAGGACCCGAGTTCAATCCGGTGCCAAAAAAAAAAAGAGAAAGCCAAGTAATTTTTTTAATGACATCTCCTTCATTACTCTGTCATCAAATGGCTGGCATTGAAACCACTCAATGGTCCTCTATTTGCCAGTTTGTTCTCTTTGCACTCTTTCAGTCTTTCTTCCACTTGGAGCCTTAGTGCCTGATTAAATTCCACTATGTCCAGAGACTCCACCAGAAGGTAACTGCGTAGACAGTAAGAGGCTACTTCTCTGGACTCAAACTCAGTAAATGATTTTGGTAGTAATTCATGTACTTATAGCAGTATGCTTATTTAGTATCATTTAGTACTAAGACTGGACAAATGGCATTTCAACAAATTTAGTTATGGATTTTATTGGCATGTGTTTAGGATTTATGATATTGCGGCAGCTTCCATTCTACAAAATAGAATGAGCACTCTCATCAAACTGTTGGGAAAACTGGCTTTTGTAAGGTGAAAACAAGGAAACAGACCAATAGAATATACCAATAGAAAGTACAGCAATACATCAATTCACTTAACTTGTTCCATTATGTTGTAAAAGACACCCACTTTTGAACTTTTGCAGCAAAGATGGCCAAGTCATATGTGCCCTCCAATGTACAGCTTCCAAACAAAAACTATTTTGCCAAAGGCTTTTGTTTGTGAACCAAATTGTTTGCAAACAAAAGCATTCATGAAACAACATATCACTTATCAGATTGGTTCATATCCGAATACTCCAGGTTACTTTCTTAAGGGGGTAAAACAGAGAAAACAATTATACTGATTCAACTAAACTGGAATTACACATTCTCAAAGGGCAAAAAATTGATTTTAGTGTCCATTTCCCTCCTTAAAATGAAGTTTCTTATATTTATGTAGCATTAGAGATTCTATTTTGGTGTAGTTTATCATGTTAAAGCCTAGTTCAAGAGCTCAGTCCTAAATAATGGCTGCACACAATTTTTGCCTAACAACCTCAAACCCGAATTCACTGTATTGTTCTTAGTGTCCAACATCTAGTGAATTTTTTTTTCTCATTGAATTTATTAGTACATTTCAGTTATAAAATGCATTTACATTCATCACTGGGATCTTGTAGCTTTACATGACAGGTCTTGGTTCTCATTTTTTCCCCATATCCCTGCTCTCCCTTCACCCCTTCCTCCCTTCCCTATTTACAAATCCTTTTTTTCCAATTTTTCATTTTCTCATTTTTTTTTCTTTTCCCTTATTAGTTTTCCCCTACCCTCCTACTTCCCCTAAACCTTTAGCCCTTTTCTTCCTATTTCACATTGTCAATTATATCATTAGGATATTATGTACCATTATATATTTTCACACCAGAGAAACTATTCAGTATTTACACATGTATGACTTATTTATTTCACTTAGGAGTATATCCTCAATAGGTATCCATTTTCCTATGAATGAGTCTAATTTCTTATTCTTTATGGCTCAGTAGCATTCCATTTTATAGAAAAACCACATCTTCTTTATCAAGTCTCCAACTGATGGGCAAATGGGCTATTTCCAAGTTTTAGCTATTACAAACTGTGCCACTATAAACATAGGTATGCATATATCTTTTGGAAAGATACCCAGCAGAGGGATGGCTGAGCCAAATGCAACCTCTAATCCTACTTCTTTGAGGTATCTCCATATTGATTTTCATAGTGGTTGCACCAGTCTGCACTTCCACCAACAATGGAGAATGGTTCTTTTCTCCCCACAATGCTGCCAGCATTTGTAACATTTGTTATTGTGTGATTTCTTGATAGCAGCCATTCTTTATGGGGTGAGGTAGAATCTCAGTGTTGTTTTCATCTGCATCCCTCAAATGACCAGTGATGTGGGACATTTTTTTTCAAATATTTTCTTGCTGCTTTTACTTCTTTGTCTGAGAAATGTCTGTTCATTTCAGATGCCAATTTTTGAATCAATAGCCCTCTTGTACACAAATAACAGACCCACTGAGACAGAAATTAGGGAAACAATTCCTTTCACAATAGCATCCAAAAAAATAAAAAGAAGTATGTAGGAATCAATCTAATAAAAGAGGCAAAAGACCTCTACACTGAAAAGGACAGCACTCTGAAAAAAGAGATCGAAGAGAATATAAGAAAATGATAAGATATTCCCTGCTCTTGGGTAGGAAGAATCAACGTAATGAAAATGGCCATACTACCAAAACTGCTATACAGATTCGATGCAGTGCTGATTGAAATTCCAACACTATATTTCACAGAACTAAAAAAAAAAAAAAAATCCAAAAATTCATTTGGAACCAGAAGAGACCTAGAATAGCAAAAGTCATCCTAG
>NW_022900936.1:50574100-50584731 GCF_012274545.1 Fukomys damarensis | reverse complement strand
TGAGGGCTGGTTCAAGTTGGTTGTAAGTCAATACAGCTGAGATCTGGATGTTTACGTGGGTACCCCCTATAGATAACAAGAGGCAGGTGAATCTTCCATTAACCTAATGAAACCAAGTTGTCCCTATGTCAGGCTGGTTAAAACTTGAAGGCCACTGTATTTTTTTGTCTCTGTTTCTATAATAGTCCACCCTGATATGGAAATTTCTATTTCAGTGTTCCACCACTTGAAGTTGGTGATGGTATGATGGTGCATTGGTTCAAAGTCAGAGAATATACAAAAGGGTACTTAAGATAGGATATGCCAAATGGATTGCAAGATTAGGTAAGCCTGAATGGGTTGTTCACGGCCATTTAATTCTCTGAAATGATTCAAATAACATTGTTTCACCAGCCATGAGTATTGATACATAATGGGATAATAATGGACATTTTCAGTCAGCAGATACTCCTGATTTTCATCAATATGCACAGGAAGGACTACTTGTAATTTTAGAAATATTAAAATCTCCAGAATAAACTGGTTTTCCTTCTGAGGTAAATGGAAAAGTGGATGATATTCATTTTGTGCAACACTTCTGGCGTGCAGAGGAATGAGTGAAATAAAGAACAACCCAAAGAAAAGCAAACATATACAAATATAACCATATAGATAATTTTATGTATAGGTGTATGCACATAAGTGTATGCAATTTAAAATTCTTAATTCTCAAGCATTCCTTTTACATTATTATATTTGCATCATTAATTCATAAGTATTTTAATAGAAGGTTAAATATATGAAATAACACACTGTACTATATTGGAAATTATATATATTTTTAAGAGTAATTTTAACTATATTTAATATGCCACATATAATTGTTAGACTAACTTAGCTAAAATACAAAATGCCACTGTATCCTGAGTCTCTCTTCTATCTATTCATCTCCCCACAAGTTTGTGGTACTCATGCTGATTAGAAATCTAAAAACTGGAGTTTCAGTCTTGTGGCTGGGGATTTAGCTCAGTGTCACTGTGCTTGCCTCAGAAGCTCAAGGTCCTGAGTTTGATCCCCAGAATCAAGGAAAAAAAATATAACACCTGCTTTTGCTCACCCACTCCCACATGTAAAGAAAATAAAAATGATTCAAAGGCAGCAATAGTTGTGCTGTTTCTTCATTGTAAACATGACAGCTCCAGGGAATTGTTATGTGAGAGGAAGAGGCAAACTCACATTCCATCCAAGGTGTCTGTGCCTTCAGAATGGCAGCAGAAGTGATGCTATAGATGTTCACTAATTGCTTAGAAGGCTCAGACCATCAACTCTTCAGAAAAACCTGTAGAAAGGAAAGACTAAAAATGTGCTTTGTGTAAAACCTGATTCTTCTGCCTGCTAGTAGTGAAGATGAGTAGAAAACTCAATAATGAGTTAGATTAAATTCTCACTTATTCAGCCAGATTAATTCACAAAATCCTACTACCTACACAACCAAAACTAGAAAATGTGATAATTATTGCCTATCAGAGTCCACTTGTCAGTTGAGATTCACCTCATTTTCAACATAGTTTTACTAAACACTTTTCTGTCACTGGAACAAAAGAGTCAATGCTCACAGCTAAAGGAGAAAAGATTTGACTGGGCTCATGGCTTCATGGCTCATGTATGGTCAGCTGTCTCCAAGGCAGAAGTATCATGGCAGAAGGGTGTGGTGAAAGCAAACCTTCTCAGTTCATGATGGCCAGAGAGCAAACCAGAAGAAAACAGGGAAAAGTGCCAGAGAAGAAGGGATGAAAGACTACATTCAACACTCAAGATCATGCCTCATGATCCATCTAGTAATACCAATAGCCTGAAAGTCTCCCAAGCCAATCAAACTGACCATCTCATCCCATTCTTATGTAATCTTGACACCTAAACACATCTCCTTAAACTGCATTTAATCTTCAAATAAACACAATAAATAACAAGTTAATAAGTCTGCCTAAAATTTACCACTGGTCTGTGTGCAACCAAGAATGCAATTATCCCTATCCAAATTTATCAACAATTTTGGGATTTTTCAAAAGTTCAAAATCTTTGCTGTGATTCATGACAAACTCTTAACTGTGAACTTCTAAAATATTATCAAGAAATTATTTAATCCCATTGTAAAATGACATAGGATTAAAAAGCCTCTTTGTAAAATGGCAGAAAAAGAAGATATAAAAAAATAGAACCAGAGCAAGATTGAAGGTCACTGGGGCAAACATTAAGTGCTATAGCTCCATATCCAGTGTCTAGGGCACATGGTGGGTCTATGTATGTTCCATAGGCCTTGGATTGCCCCAGCCCAATGGCCTTGCTGGTTGTAGACCACTTGCCCTCTCTCAGGCTGGCTGTACTTATGAAATACTGCCTTCCATGCCAGATGTTTCATGTTACTAGTTGTCTTACTTCCTGGGAATTCCACTGCACATTGGTCTTCATTCCCATCTCTTCCTACACTGCTCTCTCAGGGACTCCTTGCCAAGCCTCCCAGGCCTTCATTTGACATTTGAGTGGAAGCCTTCCTGAACCCACAACTCCTGCATTCTGCATGCCAGTAAGACCAGCATCACGTGGCTGATACCAAGTTCTTCTGTCAGCTGGAATAGTAGCCAGGCCCACTCAGACCATGGCTGCAGCAGCTTCTAAGTAACTATACGAGAAAGCATAGTGAAATGAATCCTAGGGAACCAATTCCTTAAAAAGTCCTTCTTCAGCAGGAATCTCAGGGACTCTCTTCTCCAAAGAAAAATTTCCACCTTTACACTCCTCAGTCTGCATTGGGTGTCTTGCTGATTTCTGAGATGCTTTGAAAGCATCTTTCTTCTTGTCCCTATACAAAGTCCATGGTTGCTTTTTAATGGCATTAATCTCTTTAGCAGTCACATTTCCTAAGGACCTAACTTCAAACATGTTTTTTTTTTTCCTGGGCAATAATTAACATTTACATTTTTTTTTTCTGTCAATCTCACTGCCAATCAGATAAAGCAGTCAGTAGTATCCCTGCTACAGCATGAATGTTGTGTTGTCTTTGAATTTCCTTTGCCAATCACTTTGTTTACAGTCCTCCATCTCAATCTCCCACAAAGTTCACAACACGAGCAAAATGTAGATAAATGTTTTGCCAGAGTGCAACAACTCATGAATTACTAATGAAGTTCTTGTTCCCAACTGAAACCTAACTCTAGCCTTAAGTGTTCACATTACTACCAACATTCTCTTCTTCCAAAATCTGACCAGAATCATCCATAATACTCATCTTACAGTGTTCTGAGTTTTTTTAACCCTTGTTTACCAATCTTTTCCAAACTCCTCCCACAAACCACTTTCAAGCGTTTCTAAGCTCTGACCAGAATCATCCATAATACTCATCTTACAGTGTTCTGAGTTCTTTTTAACCCTTGTTTACCAATCTTTTCCAAACTCCTCCCACAAACCACTTTCAAGCGTTTCTAAACTACAAGCTTATATACAGTCACAGCAATGACTCGCATTTCTATTACCAATTTTCTCTTTTTGATCACAGGGTTACAATACGCAATACTCACAACTTAATGGAGGAGAGATTTAACTTGGCTCATAGTTTTAGGGTATTCATCCCATAGGTGACAGTTCTAAGGTAGGAACATTATGATGGAAGGGCAGGATGGAGTAAAAGTAATCAGTTCATGGTAATTAGGAAGCAGAGTAGAAGAACAGCACCAAAGAGAAAGGAGCAAGGGACCAGACACAGTTGCCAAAATCACTCCTCTAGGACCCACCCAACAACACCCAGATATTTGTTTTACTAATCCCTGGCTTCCTCCAAGCCAATCTAATTATAATCATCACAATAGTGTTCCTCATGATTTCTGTCTTAAATTCAAAGTCAATTAATTGTAAATTAGTATTTTATGTTTAAGAAGAAGAATAAAAGTTTTAATCTTTGTAACAACAAATCATCATAGTGACCAAAATATTCAGCTGAAGAATGAACTATGGATTAAATGAGTTATAAACATGCTTATCTGAGCTCAAATAATTTTTGTGGACAATTAATAAATTTGAACAAAATGGTCTTTGCACTGATTAACTTACTAGAGAAACCATTTCTTCTAAGTATTCTATTTTCAATACTACAAATTAAAATTATAACCATTTCCAAAAATTCTGGTTCATTTCACAGTCTACATAGAATCTAACTTCAGAATTCATGCCATTAATGTGGTATTAGACTTGGCTCTTTACATGCTTTTTAAAACTATTTCTGCATATATATTCTTGTTCTCTGAAACAAATGAATTACTGCATTGAAGAAAGGCATGGTACAATATTTTTCTACCCTTGAATTTTTCACAGAATCCCATGCTATAACATTTATTCAATATTTTATAAGTTAATCTGTGGACTATATGCTAGAGACTAAGACCTCAACAATTTAATTAGCAGATATAATTAACACATCACTTTATCTTCTTGGAAAGACCATTTTCTGTCAGTGGGATGATTTCTGAAATTAACATAAGCTAATACAAGGAGAATTTATTTCTCTCAATTTCTCACTGTGTTCCATCTTATTGAGTTATTAAGCAGGGTTTAATAAAATTTTATTGCATTTGCTCATCAGTTTTGTTAGTCTTTTAAAGTTCACAACCCCTTATAAGAAAAAATGACCCTCAACTTTCAAAATTATGTTGTATAAATATTCTAACACTTATGTATTTCCATCATTTCCTACTGTACACTTAATGAAATGTCCATTGCTTTTCTCTTTTTCTAAGTCTTCAGAAAATGTATCTCTAAATGGTAACTGAGAGAATAAAAAGTACACCTAACCATATAAGAAAATGTAATGATATCACTTTCACTTGGGTAGGAAGAACCAACATAGTCCATAATCCCAAAATTGTTATACAGATTTAATGGAATCCTTATCAAAATACCAATAACATATATACAGAAGTAGAGAAAACAATCCTAAAATGTACTTGGAACAAGAAGAAATTGAGAATAGCAAAAACAATTTTAGGAAACAAAGGCAAGGCAGGAGGCATCACAATCCCTGACTTCAAGTTATACCCAAAGCTCCTGAGACAAAAGCAAAACAAACAAACAAACAAACCACCATGGTACTAGAAAAATAAATAAATAAATAAGACCAAGATCAATGGAACAGATTAAAATATGCAAAAACAGCTCCAAACACACTCAGCCACCTTATCTTCAACAAAGGAGCCAAATAGTTTCACTGGAAGAAATATAGTCTCTTCAGTAAATGGTGCTTAAAAAATTGACTTTCCATGTGCCAAAGACTAAAACTAGACCTATGTCTCTTGTCAGGCAATAAACTAAAATCAAAATGGATCAAAGATCTAAATATTAAAATAGAAACACTAAACCTTCTTGGAAGAGGGAATGCATACAAGTTTTGCAGTCATAGGTGTAGGGGAAGAGTTTATGAACAAAACCCAGTCACGTGAGTCACACGGGAAATATTATAAAGAAGAATGAACAACTGGAATCTAATCTCATTAAAAAGCTTCTGTGCAGCAAAAACAAAACAAAAACTATCAACTGAGTGAAGAAATGCACAAAGTGGGAAAAACTTTTTGGCCAGCAGTTCAGACAAAGCACTAATATCTATAATATATAAAGAAATCAAGCCGGGCATGGTGGTGCATGCCTGTAATCCCAGCACTCAGGAGGCTGAGGCAGGAGAATCGCTATGAGTTCAAGACCAGCCTGAGCTATATAGTGAGTTTGAGGGTCATCTCAACTACATAGTGAGACCCTGTCTCAAAAAAACAAAAAAAAAATTAAAAATAAATAAAGAACTCAACAAAAAGTCATACCGCAAAATTTAAAGACACAGTACAAAAATGGGCATCTGAAATGAACAGACACTTCTCAGAAAAAGAAGTAGAAACAGCAAATAAATATGTGAAAAAAAATGTTCAATATGACTGGTCATTCAAGAGATGCAAATTAAAACAATGCTGAGATCCCATCTCACTCAAGAAAGAACAGTTATTATCAAGAAAACAACCAATAACAAATGCTGGCAGGGCAGTGGTGGAAAAGTAACCCTTGTCCGCTGTTGGTGGGAGGGTAGACTGGTGCAACCAATGTGGTAGTCAGTGTGGAGATTCCTCAAAAAAGAAAGTAAAACCAGAGGGTTCGATTGACTCAGCTATTCCCCTTCTGATATTTTCCAAAAGAATTAAAAATATCATACACGATAGTGATATATGCACACCCATCTCTATGTAGCACAGTTTGTAATAGCTACATTTTGGAAACAATCCAAATGCCTATCAACTGATGAATGTATGAAGATGTTTTTAACATAATGGAGTATTACTCATACATAAAGAAACATAAATTTGAGACATTTCTAAGTAAATGGATGCACTTTGAGGTCATACTCTTCAGTGAACTAAGTCAGACTCACCTGTATAAATATCACATTGTTTCTCTGGTGTGAGAAACTGAAAGGATAAATAAGGACAAAAATGTATAATAGATATTGTGAAATAGGAGGAAAAAAGCTTAAATGGGAAGGGGAACTAGGGAGGGGGAGGGGGAAAGAAAGGAAGGGACAAGTAAAAAAATGATAAAATAAAGGAAAATGGAAACAAAGCTTTTGTAAATAAAAAGGAAAAGGGGTTGGAGGGAGGGTAGTGGAATGGGAGAAAAAGGAAATCAAGATATATCATATATAATCAATTCCCTATGATAAATATGATCATTAAGTATATATAAAATGTACCAATAAACTTAATTAATTTTTTAAAAAGTATTCCTTAACATAATTTTCAGTGGGAAAAAAATAGCTACTGATATAGAGAGTTAGCTACTTCTTTTGATGTACTGACTTCCTAGTGAGGTTGTACACATTCATACAGCTTTAGTGGTAGCAAGTTTTTTTGTGTGTTCCTTTCTCATTACCTATGGTGGACACCTTAAGTGTTTGACCTGATTTAGGTATTTACAAAGGGCACTGAAAGAAAGCTTACTATATGCTACTCTCTTGGCTTTTATGTTCTGTCAACTACTCATATGATTACTTTAAAAAAAAAATCAGAATCCCAGTATTTTAGACATAGTGAATCCTCTCTGAGTCATATATCTTGGTCCTAAATCATTGTGTGTATAAGGGGTAAATAACAACTAAAGATTGTTTCTAGATGCTAAACATATAGGCGATGTTTATGACTCAAATTTAAGAGTACATTTTGAGAATTGATGCTTTTAGGATTGAAATAAGAGTATTGGTCTATCATTTTTTTGACTCTCTCTCTCTCTCAATCCTTTTTCAGGCAGGGGAAAGGTTTCATTTGTATGTAGTAAAGGCCCATGTTGGTATCTACTTCAGTATCTACAGTCCTCATGGTAGCAGCAGAATTTCTCTTGAATCAAATAAGTACAATTCAATGCCATCTTTTCCAGCCCCAAATTAACAATTTCAGGAAGAAAGTGCAAACAATATGATAATGTGCTCAGTATTCATCTTTGAGTCAGGAGTTTGAAGGGCACATTTTTCTATAGAAACACTACCAACATTGATGTTGATGCTCTTATTTTGCAAAAGTTAGCTTCAATCACATACAATACAGCGAAATGAAACTTATGAAACATACTAATTGTATGAAAGTAAATCTTCCTCCCGGGGTATATTGAAGAGAAGAAATAATAAAATCTGTATCTTCTTTATTGGGTGCCAGATCAATATTCATATAAATTTTGAAACAGACAATGATTGATTTCCCACAACTATGTCTCACCTGGATGGCAGGTACATAGCATAAATAATATTACTTCTATTTTCATGCAAATGGAAGAAAGTGTTAGTCAACCCTTAATTTTTTTAACAGTGGGCTCATGCTTGCCTTTTTCTATCTTATGTGAAAATAAAATAAAATTTAGTAACAAAATAAGAGATGAGAGTAGATAATACGCTCTTTACCATTATCTTGAAAATACTTACTCAGAGAACAAGATAGAGATATAAAATATTCTCTTTTACAAAAAAGAAACATAATAGTATAAAACTTTCTTTTCAATAAACTAAGACAAACTAGTAGTTTAAGTGAAATTAATTAGCATACATTTTAAAATATTTTTGAAACAACACTATAGGTAATTTAAGAAATTATTTGAACTTCTCCCTGCTTTCTATATATCTTCTACTTTGATAATGCTTTCATTTGTTAGAACATTAAACTGAATCCCACAAAGTACTAATACTTTGCTCTAACAATAATGATATTTATGTTGGAACTGCATCACAAGAAATAAGAAAGTGTGATTCTGAAAATCAATGACACTAAGAGATAAATAACCCCAAGTGGATTAGCCTTCTGAGGGTAGAAAAGAGGTCTCACAGTCTTATGTATGCAATCCATTAATTGTTCTATTCATGGGAAAATCCATTAATAACAGCAATGCCACCAAGTATTTTTCATATCTAGAATTAATGGGCTATATTCAAAGAAAATATTCTATTTGAGTTAATATGACTAAAAATATTGAGGGACAATATAATGGTAGTGCCTAAACAGCAGGATTTCCTTACACAAAGTATATAAAATGCCTAGCAAGGTGAATGACACAGAACAGATATTCTATATGCTGCATTTTTCACTTGCTTTTGATTCAGGGAATCTAATTTGAGATAACTGTGATTTTTATGTAGAGATTAATTTAGTATGTGGCACAGGATATTTATTTCCATATGATGAATATTTGCAGAAAAGATAAAAGTCATTGTAAAATATACATATATTTATTAAATATCCCTTTATAGAGGAAGTGTGCTTCCTGCCCATCTGGTGTCTACAGTAACAGACAAACTATTACTGGAGTTACTTGAGGGGTCACATAGAGTTCAGGATTCACAAGTCAATGGCCAAGACATATGCACAGGATGGGGTATTTTCAGCAAAGCCTTTATAGATGATCTTAGCTTATAGCCATAGATAAGAACAAACTTTATTTTAAGGGCATTAAGGCTACAATTATTTGTTCCTGAAGATTGCCAGGATAACAAAAACTTTATCCCAGAGGATAATAGATAAATCAGGAAATTCAGATCAAAAGAGCTGACTGCCAGGCTGGTGATCTCAGAGAAAAAATATCACAAACCTAAAGCTTATTGGAAAAAGCTGTTCAAAAATTTAGAAGTTATTTGAAAAGTAGTCACTACAGCACCTGTTATTGAGAGGTGACTATGAATACATGGATCTATTCTGTGAGTAGTTGTGCATTTCATGACTATGATGAGTCACTGATCAGACAGCCAATCTGCTGGGGATCATTCTTTTTTTTTTTTTCTGATACCAAGAATGAAGCTCAGGACTTTGTGCTTGAGGCGGGCACAGGGCCACTGAGCTAAATCCCTGGCCCTGCTGGGAATCATTCTAAGAACCAGGAGTGACATGCAAAGACCTGGATCAAGATGACTGGAAGCTCCCGAAATCTATGTGTACTCAGGAATAGAGCGGGCTACTTGGGTTCCAGGCTGCCTCTTTTGTCTTGGGGTATTTCTCTGTAAGGGGGAGAGAGTTCTATCAATCATTCATTTGTTGATTCATGCATCATGTAAATATTTTTGGCTACCTGCTATATACCAGGTATGGCTCTGTGTAATATGGATAAATAATAAATCAGACATATTTTCCCTTCAGACTACAACAAAACAGTGGAATATGCAGACATTAGTTAGTCACAAAATGTCTTTTTTCCTCATTGAGTTAATTGGTACAGTTTAGGTGTACAGTACAGTTACATTCATCATTGGGATCTTGTACCTTTACATGATAGGTTTTGGTTCTTATTTTATTCCCCTTGTCCCTACCCTCCCTTCATCCCCTCCTCCCTCATTTACATCCTCCCCCTCCTCATTTACAAACATTTTATTTCCATTTTTTCATTTTCTCATATTTTTTTCTTTCCCTTATTACCTTTCCCCTAGCCTTCCCACTTTCCCTACACCGTTAGCCCTTTTCTTCCTATTTCACATTGCCAATAATCTCATTAGGATCTTATGTACTATTATAGTTTGTTCAGACCAGAGAACCAAATCAGTTTTTACACATGTGTAACTTATTTATTTCACATAGGAGTATATCCTCAATATGTATCCATTTTCTTATGAATGGATCTAATTTCTCATTCTTTATGGCTGAGCAGTATTCCATTTTATAGAAAAACCACATCTTCTTTATCCAGTTTCCAATTTATGGGCAAATGGGCTATTTCAACGTTTTAGCTATTACAAACTGTGCTGCTATAAACATAGGTGCACATATATTACTGTGATATAATTCTTTTTTTTTAATTTTATTGAGTTTATTGGTACATTTTAGGGATACAGTACCAGTTACATTCATTGTTGGGATCATGTACCTTTACATGGCAAGTCTTGATTCTCATTTTTTCATGGGCAAATGGGCTATTTCAACGTTTTAGCTATTACAAACTGTGCTGCTATAAACATAGGTGCACATATATTACTGTGATATAATTCTTTTTTTTTAATTTTATTGAGTTTATTGGTACATTTTAGGGATACAGTACCAGTTACATTCATTGTTGGGATCATGTACCTTTACATGGCAAGTCTTGATTCTCATTTTTTCTCCTCT
>NW_022900936.1:50556321-50573728 GCF_012274545.1 Fukomys damarensis | reverse complement strand
GTGATTTCTTGATAGCAGCCATTCTTTGTGGGGTGAGGTGGAATCTCAGTGTTGTTTTCATCTGCATCTCTCGAATGACCAGTGATGTGGAACATTTTTTCATATATTTTCTTGCTGCTTTTACTTCTTTGTCTGAGAAATGTCTGTTCATTTCGGATGCCCATTTTTGAATTGGGTCTTTATATTTGGGGGGACTTTAATAAATGGTGTTGGAAAAACTGGATGTCAACCTGCCACAGATTAAAATTAGACCCTTATCTTTCGCCATGCACTAAATTAATATCCAAATGGATTAAAGATCTAAATATCAAAACAGAAACATTAAACTTGCTGGAAGATAAGTTAGGCAGAACTCTGGAAGACATTGGTATAGGAAAAGACTTTATGAACAAATCCTCAGTAGCACAGGAACTAGCAGAAAGAATCAACAACTGGGATCTCATCTTACTAAAAAGCTTCTGTACTTCAAAAGAAACCATTAGCAGAACTAAGAGACAATCTACAATGTGGGCAAAAATTTTTACTAGCTGTGATATAATTCTTTTAGTACTTTTGGAAAGATACCCAGCAGAGGGATGGCTGGGTCAAATGGAATCTCCAGTCCCAGCTCTTTGAGGTATCTCCATATTGATTTCCACAGTGGTTGCACAAGTCTGCACTCCCACCAAATATGGAGAAGGGTTTCTTTCCCCCCATAACCCCACCAACATTTGTTATTGGTTGATTTCTTGATAGCAGCCATTCTTTGTGGGGTGAGGTGGAATCTCAGTGTAGTTTTCATCTGCATCTCTTGAATGACCAGTGATGTGGAACATTTTTTCATACATTTACTTGCTGCTTTGACTTCTTTGAGAAGTGTCTGTTCATTTCAGATGCCCATTTTTGAATTGGGTCCTTATATTTTTGGGAGCTGATTGTTTTGAGTTCTTTATATATTCTAGATAATAGTCCTTTATCTGAGGAGCAGCTAAATACCATGTGATTGATATGCAGGAAAAATACAATAAACATTGGCTTCAACATTGAAAGTTTCAGTCTTTCACAAAGGAACTTAAAATACACAAGACTTATACTATTTACTATGAAACAGAAAACACAGAAAATTAAATTGAAAGATCTCACATTTCACTTAGTCAAGCTTCGTAATTTTGTTTATCTTACATCTTAGACTAGAGTATAAAATAAAAAGTCAAAGATTTTATTTTTAATTTCAGTTGTTACTTTTACTTTAATGATGAAGGAAGTTTGACAATTAAGTATGGTTCTTAGAAGAGAATATTCCAAAGGATGGGTATCTGATTCTAAGGATTTTTATAAAAATATGTCATAGATTTAAATATGTATATGGATTTGTGCATGTGTATGAATGGATTCTATGCAATCATTCAAATAAATTATATGAAAAATTGCATCTCAAATATCTGTAAATATATTCATTATGTGAATTAAAAATGAATCAAGAAAATTGTATAATTCTATATGATATTTTGTGATTACAGAAACATCTTGGAACCCTTAAGATCCCCTCATATTGATCAAAAGTCCTAAGTACCCAATTGCTTTTATTTAAAATGAATTTGTAGGATGATTTCTAAATAAAGGTGTATTTGAATCAGTTTGCTCATTTAGGAATAAAGGACACAGAGATCAAATATGAGAATATTGTGGAAAACATATTGTCTTGCTATTTGTACATGCATCATCAGCATTACATTAACCTATTGTTAGCAAATATTCCTGTCAAATAAAACCAATAAACATGATGTAATAGCCCTTTTTGGATAGTGAACTTTATTTGGTATTTTAATCAGGTAATGTTTTAATCTTTGCTTAAATGATTCAAAATCTTCACATTTAAAGAATATAGATTCAGTCAAAGGATTCATTGCTGGTTCACAGGAAAGAGGGGATGTAAACGGATGCAAGTGCCCCTGGAAATGGCAAGTTGATTGATGAAAGCAATACAACCTATTGAGCCTGGTGGAGGGGAACAGTTCACCTCCTTTCCAAAGTGTTTCAGGCTCATCTATCCCACTTCCAGAGAATGCTTTCTCTACTGATGAGACACTTTAAAGCAAACTAACAGTCTCCAAAGAGCTACCGAAAAAAGGGAGACAATAACATTTCTTTTCCTTTAAGACTTTTGTTACCTTAACTGCTATATTTTCATTTGTTTGTGAAAATAATTAGAGAATAGAGAGGAAGTTGTGTTGAAAAATACAAATACAAATTGAAACTATGGTAACTAAATTTTCTTTTTTTCCTAGAAGAGTATACAAACACAAACACACACACACACACACACACACACACACACACACGCACACAAACGTGTGTGTGCATACATGCATGCACACCCTAGAAATATTAAAATATCCCTTATGCACTTATTTTCCACATAGCCTTCCCTACAAACCAGGTATGCCAGGAGACCTGATCAGTTATCAAACTCTACAAAATGTTTACCCTACTTCACTCCTTTAAGAGAGCATAAATGGAGAGCTTTATGTTACCCTCCCTATTAAATTAATTTCCAAGGTGAAGGCTTTCAGATATCCCCTCAACTTGTTGAGGAACTCATCTGGTAATGCCACAGTTACTTGCAAAGATCTAGCTCTCCAATATTTCTAGAATTTACTACATTCTCAATTTCCAGAGCATATAACAGGCTGTGACATACATGGTCCATTTCTGAATTATTAGATCCTCCCATCTTTTGCTCTGTATTGCTTCAGTATTGCCTGAATTTTCTGCCACCATCTTTGCTGTTGTTCATATGCTTCCAACATCTTTTGCTCTCAGATCTTTCCTTGGGGAAATAATTTAGTTAGTTGCTTTGATTAAAGATGTGTTTTTAATTTGGATTGGGCAGCTCTTCCCAAGTTGGCCTTCAGCAGTAACAGGACTGCTTTCTACTTATTTAGGCGAGAGTCACTGTGATAATCATTCTTCCACTCCCTGCCTTCATCCACTTTTACCTGCTTTGCCCTACTGCTGCCCTTTGTGTTTCCCAGGTTCTCTGGGCTTCTAAATTCTGATTGGAGTTAACAATAGGAAGCACTAGTAATCATCTAATAAATTTTTTCAGAAGTTTAGAAAGTGAGAGCATGAGCAATGTCCCTTGATTCCCCTGCCTCAGTTCTTTAGCCATGACTGAGTGTACAAACACTTGACGTTTACAACTCCTCTTAGGACACTGTTCTTCTGTGATCTTCACTCTCTATAGTTAATAATAACTTACTTTCCTCTTTTTACTCTGGTGTTAATAGTTTCTTTGTGCTTTGTTATTTCCTAGGTACTCCACATCTGTTGTTTAATTTCCTTAACCCTTAACACTCTGTGAGCAGTCCTTTCTTTAAATTATCTCTGAGAGTACCTGCTGTTTTCTGTATGTTGAGTGAAATTACTGCACAGGGCCCCCCTACTGCCACAATCCCCTTGATTATTCTGACAAAAATGAAACCTTAGTTTCTAGTACTGAGTTCAGAGATCAACTGAAAATGCACTAATACCCATACTCTTGAAAAATTAGATAATCAGCTACATTTTACAGAGGAAAACTAGTAAAATGTATATGAAAGTTGCTATGAAAGCAGGAAGTTAGTAACATAGAGTGGTATGAAGAAAGTAAACTGAAAAAGGGGAGGAGAGGGTGAAGGGAGGGTGGGGACAAGGGGAAAAAATGAGAACCAAGACCTGTCATGTAAAGTTACAAGATCCCAGTAATGAATGTAACTGTACTGTATACCTAGAATGTACCAATAAATTAAATTTTTTAAAAAAGAAAGTAAACTGAAAAGAATCTTTCTGTACCCTATTGCTCGCTGAAGGACATCATTCATTTTCCTATTAGTGACGTTAATAATCATATTGAAATTTGTTGGCTTCCATGGCCAAATCCATCACTAGACAGTGAATTCCTCCTAAATGACAGAAACATGTCTTATTCATCATGTTGTTCCTGGTGTCTGGTATAGACTTCAGCCTACAGAGTTCAGTGAGCATTATGTGAGTGAATGAATGGGAAATGACAATTAAGTACCTAAGAAACACATATGCATACAAGCTCATAGCACCATAGTTCACAATAGCCCTACTGTTCAGTAAGAGACAAACAAATGAACAAACTGTGGAATATACATATGAGAGAATAGCATTCAGTTCTTAAAAGGAACAAAGTACTAATATAAGCTAAGACATGGATAAACTTCAAGGGAAGATACTAGACACAAAGGTTGATACACTGTTTGATCTCACTTACAGGAAATAGCCACAGGAGTTAAATTCATAGAGGGGAACCTAAACAGCGACCATAACTGCAATAAAACATGCTTAATACATAAAATTGAAGTAGTCTATTTAATTCTATTACATGAAACTAGAAATCAGTAGCAAAAGAAAGCACAGAAAGTACACAAACATATGGAGATTAAACAATACATTTTTGAATAATCAGTGCATCACAGAATGATTTAGTTAACCTTTAACCAAGGTTTGAAAATAAATACTGGAGAAAATATGGCCCTTTTTATAAATGGTACTGGAAAAGTTGGTTATACACATGCAGAAAAATGAATCTAGGCATATATATATATTTCATTTTGTACTAAAATTAAAGTGGAGTAAGATCTTGATATAAAAACAAAAACATTAAATTTCTTGGAAAATAAAATAGGTAAATTACTTGAAGGCAGAGGCATATGCAAGGACTTTTGTCAGAGATCAGAGGAGAATTAAGGCCTAATTGGCTTCCTCTGTGAGCACAAAGGAGAAAGGCTGAACTCATAAGTGATTGCATATAAAGAGAAGGTTTAAAAACCAGAGGACCTGTTGTTTACAATAAAATGTACTAATGGATACTGGAAACCAGAGTATTCTAGTGTTACTTTCATGCTTGTGCCCATATTTGGGTGAATAAAAGCTAGGTGAGCCAAATGCTAGAGCCTCCTCTGTCTACCAGAAGTGAGAGACACCTGCCTGCCCACAGGTTAATCTGACTCCCAGTCTCTGACATTCATACTTGTTCATTTCAGGTCAAGAAGAACAAAGTAGTAGGTCTAGGTCCTACAACAAGGCCAGCTGGGTGAAAAGTGAGTTGGCTACAGACTTCCTGAACAGAACCCTAGTTGTACAATAAGTAATGCCATGCATTAACAAATGGGATTTTATCAAATTCAAAAGCTTTTGCACAGTAAAGAAACAAATCAACAGAGTGAAGAAATAGCTCAATTTTAAGGAAAAAATGACTGGTACTTCTCTGATAGAGGTCTAATATCCAAAAAATATAAAGAAAAAGACAAAGAAGATATCAACTCCATGAGGACCAAAAGAGCAACCCCAGCAGGCAGGGCAAGAAATTAAAAGGAGAGGGGGAAAAAATTAAAAAGAGCCAACAACAGGATAATAACATGATGATGATAACTCAATACATATCAGTAATAACCATAGATGTTAATGGCCTTAATTCACCAATCAGAAGAAATCAACTGGCAGAATGGATTAAGAAGCAAAATCCAACAATTTGCTGTATACAAGAAACACTTAATTCAAAAGGAAACTCATAGACTGAAAGTAAAAGAATGGAAAACAGTTCTCCATGCAACAGGAGACCAGAAAAAAAGCATAGGTAACTATCTTATTTGCAGAAAAAGTAAATTTCAAACCAAAACTAATTAAGAGAAACAAATAAGGTCATTACATCCTTGTGAAGGGAACAATCCAAGAGAAAGAGATGACAGCATGAATATGTATGCACCAAATACTAATGACTCCAACTATACAAAGCAGATAGTAAGGGACATGAAAAACCAAATAAGCACTAATATAATTGTAGTGGGGGACCTAAATACTACACTGTCATAAATAGACAGGTCATCTAGACAAAAAATTCACAGTGAAATACTAGAACTGCACCAAACTTTTGAACAAATGGACTTAATAGGCATCTAGAATGTTCCACCCCACAAACCCAGAATATACATTCTTTTCAGCTGTATGGGTCATTCTCCAAAATAGACCACATACCAGCACATAGAATATGTTTAAGTAAGTGCAAAGAAGTTGAAGCTATACCCTGTATATTATCAGATGATCATTCAATTACACTGGAGATCAATAGCAAAAGAAATCACAAGAACTTCACAAACACATGAATATTGAGTAACGCTCTCCTGAACAAGCAATGGGTCACTGAGGAAATTCAAGAAGCAATTAGACAGTTTTTACAAATAAATGATAATGCCAATACAGCATACAGGAATCTATGGGACACACAAAAGCAGTTCTATGAGGGAAATTTAAAGTAGTGAATGCCACACTAGGAAAACAGAGCGAGATCAAATAAACAACTTAATACTGAATCTTAAACTTCTACAAAAAGAAGAGCAAGACAAATCCAAAACTTGTGCAAGGGAAGAAATTATCAAGATAAGAGCATAAATCAATATAATAGAGACTATAACAATGACACAAAAAAATCAATGAATAGAAGAGTTGGTGTTTCAAAAGAATAAATAAAATTCAGAAACTCTTAGCCAATGTAATAAAAAAAGGAAAGAAAAGGTTCAAATTCATGCAACTAGCAATGAAAAGGGTGAAATCACAACAGAGCCAGGAAAAATCCACAGAATCATCCATACCTACTTTGAGAACCTGTACTCTAATAAAAAGGAAAACACAAGAAATGGGCAGATTTCTAGAGACATATGAGTTACCTAAGTTGAATGAAGAAGATATAAAAATTCTAAACACCCCAATTACAATAAGTAAAATATAAAATGTAATTGAAAATTTACCTACAAAGAAAACCCCAGGTTCTGATGGATTCTCTGCTGAATTCTATAAGACATTTAGAGAAGAACTACTGTCGACACTCTTTAAACTTTTCAATGAAATTAAAAGTGAAGCAATACCTCCAAATTTATTCCTGGAAGCAAGTGTTATTTAAATAGCCCTACTGTTCAGTAAGAGACAAACAAATGAACAAACTGTGGAATATACATATGAGAGAATAGCATTCAGTTCTTAAAAGGAACAAAGTACTAATATAAGCTAAGACATGGATAAACTTCAAGGGAAGATACTAGACACAAAGGTTGATACACTGTTTGATCTCACTTACAGGAAATAGCCACAGGAGTTAAATTCATAGAGGGGAACCTAAACAGCGACCATAACTGCAATAAAACATGCTTAATACATAAAATTGAAGTAGTCTATTTAATTCTATTACATGAAACTAGAAATCAGTAGCAAAAGAAAGCACAGAAAGTACACAAACATATGGAGATTAAACAATACATTTTTGAATAATCAGTGCATCACAGAATGATTTAGTTAACCTTTAACAAAGGTTTGAAAATAAATACTGGAGAAAATATGGCCCTTTTTATAAATGGTACTGGAAAAGTTGGTTATACACATGCAGAAAAATGAATCTAGGCATATATATATATTTCATTTTGTACTAAAATTAAAGTGGAGTAAGATCTTGATATAAAAACAAAAACATTAAATTTCTTGGAAAATAAAATAGGTAAATTACTTGAAGGCAGAGGCATATGCAAGGACTTTTGTCAGAGATCAGAGGAGAATTAAGGCCTAATTGGCTTCCTCTGTGAGCACAAAGGAGAAAGGCTGAACTCATAAGTGATTGCATATAAAGAGAAGGTTTAAAAACCAGAGGACCTGTTGTTTACAATAAAATGTACTAATGGATACTGGAAACCAGAGTATTCTAGTGTTACTTTCATGCTTGTGCCCATATTTGGGTGAATAAAAGCTAGGTGAGCCAAATGCTAGAGCCTCCTCTGTCTACCAGAAGTGAGAGACACCTGCCTGCCCACAGGTTAATCTGACTCCCAGTCTCTGACATTCATACTTGTTCATTTCAGGTCAAGAAGAACAAAGTAGTAGGTCTAGGTCCTACAACAAGGCCAGCTGGGTGAAAAGTGAGTTGGCTACAGACTTCCTGAACAGAACCCTAGTTGTACAATAAGTAATGCCATGCATTAACAAATGGGATTTTATCAAATTCAAAAGCTTTTGCACAGTAAAGAAACAAATCAACAGAGTGAAGAAATAGCTCAATTTTAAGGAAAAAATGACTGGTACTTCTCTGATAGAGGTCTAATATCCAAAAAATATAAAGAAAAAGACAAAGAAGATATCAACTCCATGAGGACCAAAAGAGCAACCCCAGCAGGCAGGGCAAGAAATTAAAAGGAGAGGGGGAAAAAATTAAAAAGAGCCAACAACAGGATAATAACATGATGATGATAACTCAATACATATCAGTAATAACCATAGATGTTAATGGCCTTAATTCACCAATCAGAAGAAATCAACTGGCAGAATGGATTAAGAAGCAAAATCCAACAATTTGCTGTATACAAGAAACACTTAATTCAAAAGGAAACTCATAGACTGAAAGTAAAAGAATGGAAAACAGTTCTCCATGCAACAGGAGACCAGAAAAAAAGCATAGGTAACTATCTTATTTGCAGAAAAAGTAAATTTCAAACCAAAACTAATTAAGAGAAACAAATAAGGTCATTACATCCTTGTGAAGGGAACAATCCAAGAGAAAGAGATGACAGCATGAATATGTATGCACCAAATACTAATGACTCCAACTATACAAAGCAGATAGTAAGGGACATGAAAAACCAAATAAGCACTAATATAATTGTAGTGGGGGACCTAAATACTACACTGTCATAAATAGACAGGTCATCTAGACAAAAAATTCACAGTGAAATACTAGAACTGCACCAAACTTTTGAACAAATGGACTTAATAGGCATCTAGAATGTTCCACCCCACAAACCCAGAATATACATTCTTTTCAGCTGTATGGGTCATTCTCCAAAATAGACCACATACCAGCACATAGAATATGTTTAAGTAAGTGCAAAGAAGTTGAAGCTATACCCTGTATATTATCAGATGATCATTCAATTACACTGGAGATCAATAGCAAAAGAAATCACAAGAACTTCACAAACACATGAATATTGAGTAACACTCTCCTGAACAAGCAATGGGTCACTGAGGAAATTCAAGAAGCAATTAGACAGTTTTTACAAATAAATGATAATGCCAATACAGCATACAGGAATCTATGGGACACACAAAAGCAGTTCTATGAGGGAAATTTAAAGTAGTGAATGCCACACTAGGAAAACAGAGCGAGATCAAATAAACAACTTAATACTGAATCTTAAACTTCTACAAAAAGAAGAGCAAGACAAATCCAAAACTTGTGCAAGGGAAGAAATTATCAAGATAAGAGCATAAATCAATATAATAGAGACTATAACAATGACACAAAAAAATCAATGAATAGAAGAGTTGGTGTTTCAAAAGAATAAATAAAATTCAGAAACTCTTAGCCAATGTAATAAAAAAAGGAAAGAAAAGGTTCAAATTCATGCAACTAGCAATGAAAAGGGTGAAATCACAACAGAGCCAGGAAAAATCCACAGAATCATCCATACCTACTTTGAGAACCTGTACTCTAATAAAAAGGAAAACACAAGAAATGGGCAGATTTCTAGAGACATATGAGTTACCTAAGTTGAATGAAGAAGATATAAAAATTCTAAACACCCCAATTACAATAAGTAAAATATAAAATGTAATTGAAAATTTACCTACAAAGAAAACCCCAGGTTCTGATGGATTCTCTGCTGAATTCTATAAGACATTTAGAGAAGAACTACTGTCGACACTCTTTAAACTTTTCAATGAAATTAAAAGTGAAGCAATACCTCCAAATTTATTCCTGGAAGCAAGTGTTATTTGATTTTCTCAGGGAAAGACCCAATTAAAAAAGGTAAATACAGGCCAATCTCACTAATGAGCATAGATGCAAAAGTCCTCAATAATGTACTGACTAACAGAATACAGCCAGTCATCAAGAAGATCATACACCCTGAACAAGTTGGATTTATCCCAGAGATGCAAGGATGGTTCAACCTATGTAAATCAATAAATGTAATACACTGTATTAATAGAGTCAAGGACAAAAAATATGATCATCTCCATAGATGTTGAAAAAGCATGTGACAAAATTCAACACCCGTTCATGAGGAAAACCCTGCAGAAAATTGGAATAGATGGTCTTTATCAGGAACAAGACAAAGATATGTACTATCAACACTCCTATTCAATATAGTTTGGGAAACATTAGCCACAGGAATTAGACAAGAGAAAGAAATAAAAGCAATAAAGGTAAGAAAGGAAGAAGTTAAACTGTCCTATTTGTTAATGATATGATACGCTGCATAGAAGACCTAAAAAACTCTGCCAAAAGACTTCTACACTTAATTGACCACTTGCAGAAGAGTAGATGGATACAGGGTCAACATTAAAAAATTAAAACATCTTGCACACAAATAATACGCATTGAAACAAAAATTAGGGAAACAATCCCTTACACAATAGCACCTAAAATTTGAAATACCTGGGAATCAGTCTACCAAAGGAAGGAAAAAACCTCCACATTAAGAACTATAATACTTCAAAAAAAAGCAAAGAAGATATAAGAAAATGGAAAAATATCCCTTGTTCCCTGGTAGAAAGAACCAATAAAGTGAAAATAGCCTTACTTACAAAATTGCTAGACAGATTCAATACAATCCTGATTGAAATCCCAAGTATATTTCACAGAACTAGATAAACAAGCCAAAAATTCACTAGGACTAGAAGAGACCTAGAGTAGCAAAAGCAACTCTATGCAACAGAGACATGGCAGGGCGTATTACAATCCCCAACTTGAAACTATACTGCAAAACCACTGTGATAAAAACAGCAAGGATGTAGCAAAGGAACAGACCTGAGGATCAGTGGAACAGATAGAAGATGCAGAAACAACTCCAGACATACATAGCTACCTCATCTTTGATAAAGGAGCCAACCATCCTCACTGCAGGAAAGAGAGCTTCTTTAATAAATTATGTTGGAAAAGTTGGAATCAACTTTCTGGAGATTAAAACTAGACACCTACTGAATAGTTTCTCTGGTGTGAAAAACTGTAATAGTACACAAGATCCTAATGGGATAATTAAGAGTGTGAAACAGGAAGAAAAGGGCTAAAGGTGTAGGGAAAGGGGGAAGTGTAGGGTCAAGGAAATAAGGGAAAAGAAGAAATATGAGAAAATGAAAAAAATGAAAATAAAAAGTTTGTTAATGAGGAGGGGAGGAGGGGGTGAAGGGAGGGCAGGGACAAGGGGAAAAAATGAGAACCAAGACCTGGCATGTGAAGGTACAGGATCCCAGTAATGAATGTAACTGTATTGTAGACCTAGAATGTACCAATAAACTCAATAAAAAAAAAACCTGGAAAAAAAAAACGCTAGACACCTATCTTTCGTCATGCACTAAAATCAAAGTGGATTAAAGATCTGAATATAAAAAAGAAACATTAAACTTGCTGGAAAATAAGTTATGCAGAACACTTGAAGACATTGGCATAGGAAAAGACCATGAATAAATCCTCGGTAGCACAGGAACTAGTACAAAGACTCAACATTTTGGATCTCATCTTTTTAAAAAAGCTTCTGCACTACATGAGAAACCACCAAGAGTGATAAGAGACAACTTACAAACTGGGAAAAAATTTTACCAGCTGTTTCTCACACAAAGGTCTACTATCTAGCATATATAAAGAGCTCAAAAAAATCTAGCCACCCAAATAGAAAGACCCAATTCAAAAATGGGCATCTGAAATGAACAGACATTTCTTAGAAAAAGAAGTAAATGCAGCAAATGAATTTATGAAAAAATGTTCAGCATGACTGGTCATTTGAGAGATACAGATGAAAACAAAACTGAAATTCCACCTCACCCCAGAAAGAATGGCTGCTAACAAAAAATCAACCAATAACAAACATTGGTAATGGTGTGGTAAGAAAGGAGCTCATCTTCATTGTTGGTGGGAGTGCAGACTGGTGCAACCACTGTGGAAATCAATATAGAGATACCTCAAACAATTAGGATTAGAGGCCCCATTTGACCCAGATATTACCCTGCTGGGTATCTTCCCAAAAGAATTAAAAGAATCATACCACAGAGATATATACTCATGCATGTTTCTAGCAGCATAGTTTGCAATAGCTAAAACTTGGAAATAGCCCAGTTGCCCATCAGTTGGAGACTGGATAAAGAAGATGTGGTTATTTTATAAAATGGAGTACTACTCATAAAGAATGAGAAACTAGAGACATTTATAGCTAAGTGGATGCAGATTGAGACTATATTCTTAAGAGAAATTAATAGGATGCACATGTGTAAATACCATGTAGTTTTTCTGGTGTAATAAACTAAAAGTGTAAATAATGATCTAAATGTATAATTTATATTTTGTAATAGGAAGTTCTAAAGGTATTGAGGAAATGGGAAGTGTAGGGTAAAGGTAAAATTGGAAGAGAAAAAAATAAGAGAAAAGGAAAGAAATGGAAACAAATCTTTGTAAATAGGGTAGGGTGGAGGGGAGAAGGGAGGCTAGGGGAATGGGGAAAAAATAAGAACCAAGATATGTTATATAAAGGCACAAGATCCCAACAATGAATGTAACTATATTGTATATCTAAAATGTACCAATAAAAATATCTTAAGAAATAATTAGTTTAAAGATCACAGAAATAATGAGCTGAATGAAATATACAGCTAAAAACCTTGTTAATAAGGAGTTGGAAGTAGTGACAGAGTCAAACATAAATTCTTAAGTGAAAACCTCAATAAATCCAATAAAAATCTCAACTGAATGTCTAGGTAGTAAGCAATATGAATTAAAGGACAGTATATTAGGACTTTAAGACATGGTAGTAATATGAGAACATTGGCCATCAATAATACAAAAAGGAAAATAAACATTGTAAAGATTAATCATGATCTCTTTGACAACTGGAAAATAACAAATAAGATATATTAGCCTTGAGGAAGGTGTGAGAGTACAGGCTAATGGCATAAAAAATCTGTTCATTAAAATTATTGCTAAAAATATTTGTACATCTGGCAATTGTGATAGTCAGGTAAGTAAACTATTAACCCAAATGTCTATTTGTCTGTTTTAGAACCACAAATAAAAACAGCTAGAAAAGCCCATGGCATATCATTGTCAAAATGCAAAAGACTCAAAACAAAGGATATTAAAAGCAATAAGAGAGGTTTCAAATCAACTTCAGACCCATGAAAATAACAGCATATTTCTCAGCAGGAATTTTAAAAGCCAGGAGAGTTTGGGATGAAGCCTTTTGAGCTGAAAAGGAAATATTTACCAACCCAGATTGCTATATCCTTCATAGCTGTCCTTGAAAATTGAAAAAAGAAATAAAGACCTTCCACAACAAAGATGAAGAAATCCATTGCAGAAGAAATCGCAATGGGAGAGTAGTTACACAAATGAGACACACGAATGAATCAAACATTGTAAATCCCACAAAATGACAGGAATTAATACACGCATTTCAATAATAACACTGAATGCACATGGTTTTAACTCAAATTAAGACACTGACTGGCACATTGATTCAAAACCAGCACCGCTCTCTATGTTACCTTCAAGAGACACTTTTATCTACAAAGATATACACAGACTGAAAGTGAAAGTATGAAATGAAGTTAGGTAGAACTTTTTTTTTTTGGTACTGGGGATCAAACTCAGGTCCTTGTGCTTGCGAGGCAGGCAGCGGAAACACTGAGCTACATCCCTGTCCCTTAGGTAGAACTCTTAAAGACATTGGTGTAGGAAAAGATTTTATGAACAAAACCTCAGTTGCCCATGAAGTAGCACAAACAAGTGGGATCTCTTCTTATTATAAAGCTTCTGCATGGCAAGAGAAACTACCAACGCTATGAAGAGACAACCCGCAAATTTTGGGATAATACTTTTTCACCAGCTCTTCCTCAGACAAAGGTCTAGTATCTAGAACATATAAAGAACTTTTAAAAATTGACCTCCCAAATTTAAAGGTCCAATCCAAAAATGGGCATCTGAAATGAATAGACATTTCACAGACAAAGAAATAAAAGCAACAAGTAAATATATGAAAAAATGTTCCACATCACTGGTCATTCGAGAGATGCAGATGAAAACAACACTAATATTCCACCTCACCCCAGAAAGAATGGAGGCTATCAAGAGATCAGCCAATAACAAACGCTGGTGGGGGTGGGAAGAAAGAAGAACACTGCCTCACTGCTGGTGGGCGTGCAGACTGGTGCAACCACTGTGGAAAGCAGTATGGAGATACCTCAGAAAAAAATCCCATTTGACCCAGCTGTTCCCTTGCTGGGTCTCTTCCCCAAAGAATGAAAAGAATCCTACCACAGTAACATATGTGCAGCCATGTTCATAGCAGCACGATTTGTAATAGCTAAACCTTGGAAGCAGCCCAACTGCCCATCGACAGGAGACTGAATAAAGAAAATGTGGTGTTTTTATAAAATGGAATACTTCTCAACCATAAAAAATTAGAAATTAGAACCATTTATAGCTAAATGCATGTACATGGAGGCAATACTCAAATGATATAAATAGGACAAATGTGTAAATACTGAATAGTTTCTCGTGTGAGAAACTGAAAATGTAAATAAGGACTAAAAGGTATAATAGCTAATGGAAATAAGAAAAGGGACAAAGAGGAAGGGGAAACGGGAGGGGTAGGGGAAAATAAAGAAGCAAATGGAATTCATATTAGAAAATGAAAAATAATGGAAATAAAGTCTTTTGGGGGGGTTGGGAAGGGAGGGAGGGGTTGAAGAGAGGGGAGGGGAATGAGGAAAAAGAAAAAGCCAAGACTGATTATGTAAAGGTACAAATTTCCAGCAACGAATGTCATCATACTATATACATTAAATGTAGCAATAAATTTAATTTTTAAAATTAATAAAATTAAAAATTCCATTTGATCCAGCTAAAAAAATATTCAAAACTTTTTGACTGCCAAAATGTCACAAGTGGAAACTTTCATTTCATAAATTTTTGTTTCATATGAAAAACTATTATATTGTACAAAAGTGCCTCTAGAATATGCTTATTTTATCTTTATTTTTTATTAGTACATGTTTTCAACACAGGAAATTTACAGTCATCTTGGGTACATGTACATAATTCAGCTTGTTTCTTTTTTAACTTTCTTTTCCTTTGACCCAATTTCCTTCATCCTCTTCTAAATCTCTTTTGTCCTCTTGTTCTTGCTCATGTTATTAATCTTAGCTCATATGTACAAGATGTAATGTTTACATTCACTAAGGTTGTTAAGTTCCTATGTCTAACAAGATGGCATAAATTTGTTCTACTTCCCTTTCACCTCCCCTCTCTCTTTTGATCTTCCATGGTATGGTTATAATAGTCATGAAAAATAAATGAATTTTTAACCTTGGGTCTCATCCCTAAGACATATCATCTGGTATGTACAAATATTTAAAAATATTCCTGAAAATGAAAGAATACAATTCAAAATAAAAAACACTCTGTTCTCAGACTTTTCAAAAATTAAAAACAATTATTTTTGGTACTGGGGATTAAACTTGGGACCTTGTGCTTGCGAGGCCGGTGGCAGAACCACTGAGCTAAATTCCTGGCCCTCTCAGATAGTTTTGATAAGAGTTACTCAACCTATAAATGGAAAGTATGGGACCTAGAAAAATGATTTATTTTTACATTGTATTTAAATTGTTTTCAATTTTTCATAGTCACATATAATTGCATTTTTTTATACATTTCTCTTTATTATCATAAAAATTGTAAAAATGGGTGAAAGTTTATAAACATTTTTTCGGCTCTTGTATATTGATCAATAGCTTTCCAGATATATGTAGTATTATGATTTGGTTCACAGTGCTTGTCTTAAGATATGTAGGATTTGACCACTATGGATGGAAGGAGAAGCATCCCACGCTTAGTAAGCAGTGTTCTTAATAACAAGAACAAAGACAATGAAATCGTATAATGCAGAAATATTCAGCTAAAGAAAAACTATTTCCCACCTAGAAAGACCTTTATCCGGTGATCTAATTCATACACAAATATTGGTCATAATTTTGTTGTCATAATTCCCCATGAGTAGATTGGTTTCTTACTAAAATTAGAAGACTTTTCGTGTTACCTTGTAAAAACAGAGACAAATTCAGATCACAAAGTCTCTGTAGAAAGGATCTTACATTAATAATTATCTCCAACCTACCTATTATGTGCTTAAGTCATAGTGAGTGCACAAAAGCATTTATTAAATCAATGAGTTGAATTTATATAAAGATAGGAGACATAGTAAATGTCAACTTTTGACTTTGTGTTTGAATTTCACTAACATTAATTGCTACATAATTTACTTAGTAATTAATGACAAACTCAATGTCTTTTGAAATTTTAAAATCTTGTTTTGAATCATTTTATACTATCAACTTTCAGTTAATTATGCCTTATCTCTTTTATCTCCATGTTTTAATTCTAAATACTTTGAAATCAAGTTACATATGATTTTATTGAGCATTATTGACTTTTATTGACAAATTGACTAATTGATAAATATGTCCCTAAAATGTGCAGTAGGAATATGCAAGTAAAAGGTAAGAGATAGCATAAAGAGGTTGCATGAAGATACCAACATGTCTGAATTTCCTTACTTTAAGTCCATAAAAAATGAAAGGCAACAAAATCCAGGTGTCCCACTGGCTGTGGCCACAACTGACCCTGTTACTTTGGGCTTGATATTTTATCATTAGTCTTATATCTGCAAAATAGTAATAATAATGCCTATCTTCTAACTATTGCAAATACTACATGAAATATTATGTCTCATATATCATATGGTGATGTCTGAAAATTACTAGGAGATTGATATAAGAATATAACTTGGTGAAAGGGGCTAAAGGTGTAGGGAAGGTGGAATGGATAGGGGAAGGGTAATAAGGGAAAAGAAAAAATGTGAGATAATGAAAAGATGGAAATAAAGTGCTTTTAGATGGGGAAGGGAGAAGGTGGTGAAGGGAGGGCAGGGACAAGGGGAAAAAATGAGAACCAGGACCTGTCATATAGAGGTACAAGATCCCAACAATGAATGTAATGGTACTGTATCCCTAAAATGTACCAATCAACTCAAAGCTGAAAAAAAAATTATATCTGAATCGTAAAAAAATTAAAAATAAAGAAAAGAATATAAGAAAGAAATCCTTGTTTTTCAACCCGCATCTTCATCATTAGGATCCTGGATTACTTTAAACCTGGAAAATACTCACTCTGAGTTGTGGATCCTAACCCACTAGAACAATTCCTTCAGGGCCTCTTAGATCAGTAGGGCCATAAGGACTAATTGTCTATTAATTTCTTAAAACATTTTCATATGATTGATTTATTTTGTGGTGACCTCTAGTGTGTTTGTGTGTGTGTGTGTGTATGTGTGTG
>NW_022900936.1:50555689-50556282 GCF_012274545.1 Fukomys damarensis | reverse complement strand
TACTTTTACGAAATTACATCTGTTTGGGTTCTTGTTCCTTCATTTCATAAATTGAACATGTCAACTATTAATAAGTCTTAAAACATTTAAGAGTAGTTATATAAATCTTAGTGAAATGACAAATAGATGAAGATGAATTCAAAAGAGAATTAATAGTCAATCATTTTAAAGAAATATCAAGACAGATTTTTGGCATGTGGGCAGTGGTTGGATAAAGTGATTAAAAAAGTAACTTCTATGTCTTTCCAATTATTTCTAATCAAACTTTAAGTAAATATCACTGGAAATAGGTACTGATTCTTAGTTACTGGTTAAGGCCAAAGCATTCATCAAAGCGGCAGATAGAAAATTGATTTTTATTGTTATATAAACAGAGAACTAGGTAATAGAAGGCTTATTCCACATTTTGTATTTTCCTGTATGTTTGGGATGAAAGAAATAGAAAAATGTTCTCATTTTCCTTTCATATAAAAGAATAAACCATGTACTTGGAAATATTAATTTTGTATTACTAAAGACTTTTATGCATGAACACACAACATACACACAAAAGCACACATATAGATATGTTTCCCTGTGGGTATAAGTAGATT
>NW_022900936.1:50550946-50555654 GCF_012274545.1 Fukomys damarensis | reverse complement strand
TTCTTTTAACTAATACAAGAATAAAGAAAAGAATGACTGGAATATGTTTTAGCTACATCTGTAGGCCAGACAATATTCTATTATCTTTCATACTAGAAATTGTTTTTATTTGAAACAATTATTTTACATTGCTGGAGTTCTAATGAGAATAAATTAGAATAGTTTAAGAAACGCTTGCCTCAGGATGGGAATTTAGCTCAGGGGTTCTGCCACCTGCCTTGCAAGCACAAGGACCAGAGCTCAATCCCTGGTACCAAAGGAAAAAAAGAAAAAAAAGAAAAGAAACTCTTGCTTCAAATTTTTTTCCCAACAAGCCAGTAACTTTGTGAAAATTTCCTCCAAGTTATCATTGTGCTGGAGGCTAAGATTTCCCGTGTACCCTCTGTCCACCTTCTGGTGCCAAGCCAAGGATGTTGAAAGTTTAAAAAAAAGTTCAACAGCTGGGACAGGTGGGTGAAGAGAAAGGACATCGAAGTAAGCTGCAGACTGCTGGCTGAGAAGTTTTGTGTCAAAGCTTCCAGAATGTCCTAAGAATTAGCAGTAATTTACAATAAACACTAACTAGGCAAGATGCATTGTATTGAGCCACTCATTCTGGAAAGGTGTCACATTCTCTTCCCCAGACATCCTCGTTAAACAAATAGCAAGAAATGTACAATCACAGCAGGGGATCATTTAACAAGGAGATTTCACACTAGGAAAAATGTTTAAATTCACAGCACTTGCAAGTCATTGATGTTGCACTAAAATCTCCATTTTCCAATTATATCATGATTTCTATTTCTTACCTCCTTCTTAAACTTACTTAGAGTACTGAAAACCTTTATTTTTCTTAGGATTTGGGAATTGGCATCCATTTTACACCTTGCAGACTTTGTGTGCCTTTCTCCACTCTGGGACACTGGATCATTCTACCAAGTTGTTTTTAGACACAGTCATGTTAGAAAGTTATGGTCCTGTACACAAATTGGGAAAGAGGACCTCCCATTAAGCTTCATGCCTTTTAAAGTTACTATAGCATGACACTATTTTTTTCCTATTTTTGGTACCACAGATCGAACTGAGGATCTCATGCTTGCAAGGCAGGCAGTGGAGCCACTGAGCTAAACCCCCAGCCCCTTAACATGACTCTTGAATTACTCTTAGGAGGAAACTTGCCCGTGATATAGTCATGACCCTCAGTTAGCCTCTCCCAAATATATGTGGAAAGGAAGAATTGGAAAGTTAGATTTTTTTTTACTTACCATTTATTATCACCCAAGTATGACATGTTTGATATAGAAAAAAAGGTAAAATCACATGAGTAAACAGCTGATTTTTAATGCATCTTCTGGTACTTTTTCTATTCACCAACTTCAGTTAAGTTATACTGGCAACTTTTTACTAACTTTTACTATAGTGCTTTTCCTGACATAATAACGTTCTCTAGAAGCATTGAGTTCCTGATATTGAATGGGTGTACTATACAAAGTTATTTAAGTGTTTAAATTATTTTCAGTCTTCTTTATTTGTACATCTATGTGACACATTATGCATTCACTGTGAGGAGCTGGTGTGTATTAACATTGCATTCTAATCCTTTTTTAGTTCCCAATCATCACTCTTGAATGTATTACCAGATATAACTATTGAAAAGATTTGCTGTTTTTGTTGCTTACTTTGCCCCATGTAGTCATTCTGCTTGTCGAAGAGCATCATCCTGCTCTAACCACTGGAAACAAATGGACAATAGTGCCGTCTCCTAGTTCTCAGTTCTGTTTTCACAGTGATCTTTTTCTATTGCAAATATAAAATGAGGTAAGTTGCAGTCTATCCTGGCTCGAAGATGGGTATCTAAGGAAAGCTGGACCACTGAGAACCAGTCTTTAGGGTTTTTTACAAATATTAGGGACTGAACTCAGTGCCTTGGTGCTGAGTTACATCCTCAGACCGTTTTTGAATTTTGAGACCGTGTCTTGATAATTTGCCTAGGCTGGGCTGAAATCCTGATCCTCCTGACTCAGCCCCCAGAGTTCCTAGAAGCACGTGGATGAACTACCAACTCAGGTTTAATTAACTTTATAAAGTCTTAAAAATAAATTAATGTGATGCTGGAAAAAAAAAGAGATGTGGGGGTAAGGAGAAAATACAAATTAAGATCTTATGTCCATACACCAACTTCTACAATAACTGCAATCATTATTGCAAATGTACTAATAAAATTATTTTTTAAAAGAACATATAAAAGTGTGTCAGGATATTTAGAAATGTGTGACAGAGAACAATTCAACCCCTATCTGGTACGGGAAAGAGGCTCCAGCGTACAATCAATGATGTTCTCTACTTCATAGGAGAATGTGCATAGCAGAAAACAATGAAAGAAGAGATAAAACCAAGTAGCACTGACAACATACCAGTTTTAGTTCTCATTTACCCTGAAGCATAACCACCACTGTGTGTGTCTTCTAAGGAATGTTTTTTTTCTTTAGACAATATTTGCTTATGTAGAATTTCTCTTATTTGCCTAGTAAAATGTACTGATGAATGCAATATATACACCTTCTAATTTATTGAAGAAAGTAAAAAGATATTTTCAACATTATCACCATTTAATGCTTTAATTAAAACTTCGCTTGATAGTTTTAACATCTGGATATTGAGTGATTGAAAACTGCATGTGTTATTTCCAATATTACTATACTATAATTTGCATCCACATCTTGAAATATCTTTTATTTTAATTTTGATTTAATGCCTTTTGTCCAACTTCAGCCTCATCGAGATTTCAAATAAATTTCAGAAATTCCGAATTAGCTTACTTAAAGAGTCTCTTTTGTATAGAATTGAGGTCAAATAGAAAAGTACAGACAGCCTTCCCTACCTGTGAGTTCCCTGTTTCTAGATTTGGCCATCATGGATAGAAAATATTAAGAAAAAGTATGTCAGTACTAAACATGTACAAATTTTTCTTGCCAATATTTTCTAAACATTGCAGTATAACAATGACTTACATAGTGTGGTGGTTAATTAATTAATTGTCAACTTGAGTAGGAATGCCCAATTGAACTGAATCGCATGATTTTTGGTGTGGAAGACCTACCTGAGGAGGATTATTGACAGAAATGTATAAAAGAAGGAAAGATTTATTACTGAGGATTTTCTTGGGAAGAGATTTGTTGCAGCTGATTTTCCTCTGAGGAGCTTTGGCTGAACTCCGGTCCTCACCACCAACAGAAAGAATGTAATACAGAATATTAGGATGTTATAGTTTTTAGAGATCTAAGTCTTCCTCCTAAGGGAGAATAACTATGTATGTGATTTTATAAGATCAGGCATTTTAAGAAGCAGGTAGTCTTGAGAGATAGTTTTACTGTCACTTAAATTTAAACTTCACCATTTTTTTTTAATCTGAAGAATACCATAATATTTCTGTGGCTCGTGCTATCTTCCCAAGGTCTTTGTACAGGGCCAATGCCCATTACATTACAGGCTGTGTGAGCTCAGAAGTGCTCTCTGGGAAGTGCTCCAAAACTCCCAAAATTCTTGGGTTTGTCTGGAACTCACAGTGATCCTCCTGCCTCAGCTTCCCAAGTGCTGTGATTACAGGCGTGCGACACCATGCCCGGCTAGAAAAAAATGCTTATTTTTATAGTTTACACCCTAAATACGCTATGCCTCCCACAGTCATGTCATTTATTGTAACTGCATTGTATTTCATTAATAAAGCCCTCGAAGTGCAGGGCATTTTGGTGGCATCTTAGGAATCTGAAGGCTTTCACAAGAACAAAACTGAGAACACTCCAGATAACTACAAGCGGTACAGCAATCTGTTATGCTGCAGACGTGCTGGTGCATCTGAGGGAGATGGGTTACAGGATAGCAGCCAATAAGAAGCACGGACAACTGAATAATGCTACTTGGAATTCTCTCTCTCTAGAAAAACAATTGTGGAGGATATTTTGGTTGCTGCAAAATGGAGGGAGTTTCCGTAAACATTTATTAGTTAGGTTATAAGGAAAAGAAATCTGTGAATGACTGAGATCGCACACTTTGAACCACGATTTCCCAAGGGTTGCTGTACACCAGGAGAGGAGGACATGAATTTAGTGAGTCATTTTATAATTTCTCGTGTAGTAATAATATCTTACATTTACACTGCAGTTACATTTTACAAAGTACTTTCTCAGAAAATATTCTGAGAAATAGGCGTTGTTATTTACTTTATATAGATAGATGTATATTTTGATAAATATTACATTCCCATATTTTATTATAAATAAATGTAAGAGCCTTGGACTAAGCTACAGGCTTTATTTCCTGGTCAGTATATATGATTCAAAGTACTATGTAATAGTACAAGAAAATATGAAGGATAATAAGGTATGAATAAGGTTTTAAAGTCAAATCATCTTCATTAGAACTGGGCTATATCTACTTTTTAAAGGCAACTATGAAACTATAAAATTATAGACTTTGACACTGGAAGTAACTGTCAGGGTTTTAGGCCAACATTCATTTCTTAATGTAAATAACTATTATCAGAAATTAGCCAACTTATTAAAACCAAGGCTTAAAGAAGGTAAATGAACTAACCATTAGTATGTAAATAAAGGGTTACCAGAAATTTGGGCCAGGGATTTAGCTCAGCGGTTCAGTGGCCTGCCTTGCAAGAACAAGGACCTGAGTTCAATCCCCGGTACCAAAAAAAAAAAAAAAAAAAAAAAAAAAA
>NW_022900936.1:50547534-50550038 GCF_012274545.1 Fukomys damarensis | reverse complement strand
GTATACTAGACTCAAGTACTTTATATTAAAATGTATTACATAAAATATAGTAGGATACAAATGTAATGGCCTAAGAAACATAAATTTATATTTTGAGAAAGACTTGGAAAAAAGAGGTTGGAAATATTGGTATCTGATTATAATTTAAATAACAGTGTGGAAGACTTGAAACTAAAATCATAAATGAGATTTAGGATAGAGATTAAATGGAAACAAAAATAAATAACAAAATTTCCTCCCTAGATATGCTCTTAGACTAACAGAAATGAATCAGAAACAAGCCAATGAATGAGTTCCCACAGTAGTATAAAAGGTCAATAAAAGAAATGTTAGGGCCAGAGATTTGGCTCAGTGGTTCCACCACCTGCCTTGCAAGTGCAAGGATCAGAGTTTGATCCCCAGTACTCCCTCCAAAAAAAAAAAAAAAAAAAAGAAGAAGAAGAAAGAAAGAAAGGAAAGAAATATTAGCAATAAAGCAGCTACCTTGAGTTTTTCAAGTCATAGAGAATGTATCTAAATTTTAAGAGATATCTGAATCAAAACTTTCATTTGTTGCTTCTTTCTTGATTTCCAATTCTTCAAAAATGAGACAAGCGCAATGCTTCTACCCCACACTACTATCACAAACTCTAAGTTAGATAGTTCAGGTGAAGCACTCAGCACAATTTCAGGCAAATACTAAAACTTTTACTAAGTGATGAATTCGGGTTTTTTAAAATTTCATATTCTTTATAAAAATGTAGAATACACAGGAACTTGTGCAAAGGACACACCTGGGGAGTGTGGTGGTGTCTGTGTGGTAATAAACACATACAGGAAGGTGCTTCTGTTCAGCCTTTGAGTCTTCATCCAAAAACTCATGTTATGCAGATGTCTTCCTTCCATAGATGTTAATATTTTGGCCTTTTATCACACTTTATATCTCCCTAAATATTCACCAAACTTCTTTTTTGTTCTTATGCTCCATTTCCAAAAGTCTCTCAGTTATTGCCATTACATCTGTATAATAAAAGATAAGTTTGCTTTGGAGCAGTATTTTGATATCAAATAGAAAGATACAATATTGTAATCTTTTAGAAGCAATGACCAAAATAGTGTTTCTTGAAATTCAATGGCTTAGCAGAAATGCCCATTGTGCCCTGAGATGGAAACAGGAATTAGGTAGCAATCTATAACTCAATGCCAAAAAAAAAAAAAAAAAAAAAAAAAGAAATGGGCCCCTGTCCTATCATTCTGAATTTGATTTATTTCATATATTATTATTTGTCACATTACTACTCTAGCATATAGTAGTGAATCATGATAGAGTTCTAGCTTATACATAGCATGATATAAAAGCTGCTTTCCCAGAGATAAAAACATGAATGTCCCTTAAAACAAAAATATAATAGATGCCCAAAGCTCGGCCTATCTTTAGATCTTTAGGAGCATTTTCTTTCTTATTTGATTGTTTGTTTGGACAAGGGTCAAACTCAGGACTTTGTGCTTGCAAGGCAGGTGGTGGCACCACAGAGCTAAATCCTTGGCCCTACAGTCATTTTCTACATTCATTAATGATTTTCCCACCATTAAATTCATTGGTACCTTTAAAGCAAGGAATACATTTATCATTAGGATCTTGTACTTTTACATGATATGTTGTGATTCTTACTTTTTCCTCATGCCCTTGACCTCCCTTCATCCCCTCACCCTTCCCTATTTACAAAGACTTTGTTTCCATTTTTTCCTTTTTTCATTTCTTCTTTTCCCTTATTTCCTTTCCCCTCCCCATTACCTTCTCCTTTAGCCATTTTCTTCTGATTCTACACTATCAATTATACCATTTAAACCTTATTTACACTTCTAGTTTTTCACACCAGAGAAACTAGTTGTTATTTACTCAAACGTGTCTTATTTATTTCACTTAGAGTATAGCCTCAATGTGCATGCATTTAGTTATAAATGCCTCTAGTTTCTCATTCATCATGGCTGAGTAGTACTCCATTTTATAAAAAAATGACATCTTCTTTATCCAGTCTCCAAATGATGGGTATTTGGGTTGTTTCTAAGTATAAACGATTATAAACTGTACTGCTATAAATATGGGTGTGCATATATCACTGTGGTATGATTCTTTTGGAAAGATACCCAGCAGAGGGATGGCTGGGTCAAATGGAACCTCTAATCCTAGTTCTTTGAGGTACCTCCACATTGATTTCCTCAGTGGTTGCACCAGTCTACACTCCCAACAACAATGGAAAAGGATTCCTTTCTCCTCACAGCCCTGTCAGCATTTAATATTGGTTGATTTCTTGAGAGCAGCTGTTCTTTCTGGCATAAGGTGAAATATCAGTGTTGTTTTCATCTGCATCTCTTGAATGACCAGTGATGCTAAACATCTTTCATATATTTATTTGCTGATTTGGCTTGTTTGTCTGAGAAATGGCTGTTCATCTCAGATGCCCATGTTTGAATTGGGTGTTTGTATTGGTGTCGTCTGATTTTATTGATATATATATATATAT
>NW_022900936.1:50475640-50547513 GCF_012274545.1 Fukomys damarensis | reverse complement strand
ATATATATATATATTCTAGATAGCAGTCCTTTGTCTGAGAAGTAGCTGGTAAAAGTTCTTTCCCATGTTGTAGGTTGTCTTTTAGCTCTTTTGGTGGTTTCTCTTGCACTGAAAAACCTTCAATACAATGAGATTCCAGTTGTTGATTCTTTGTGCAAATTCTCCTGCTGCTGAGGATTTGTTCATAAAGTCTTTTCCCATGCCAATGCCTTCAAAAGTCCTAATTTATTTTCAAGCAAGTTTAGTGTTTCTGTTTTGATATTTAGATCTTTAATCCACTTGGATTTTAGTTTAGTTCATGGTGAAAGACAGGGATGTACTTTTAATCTTTGGAAAGCTAAAAGACACTTTTTCCAACACCATTTATTAAAGAGGCTATCTTTCCTCCAGTGAGAATTGTTGGCTCTTTTTTTTTTTTTTTTTTTTGGAATGGGGTAACTGATTATATCTGGTGTTCTATCTGCATTTTCTAATATATTGCATCGACCCTTCTGTTTCTTTCTTTGCCAGTACCATGCTATTTTTATCACAGTGGCTTTGCAGTATAGATTCAAGTTGGGAATTGTGATACCTGCTTCCATATCTCTGTTGCCTGGCGTGGCTTTTTCTATTCTACGTCTCTTCTGATTACAAATGAATTTTTGGATTGTTTTCTCTAGTTCTGTGAAATATATTGTTGGGATTGCATTCGGGATTGCATTGAATTATATAGCAGTTCTGGAAGTATGGCCATTTTCATTATGTTGATTCTTCCTACCCAGGAGCAGGGGATATCTTTCCATTTTCTTATGTCCTCTTGGATCTCTTTTTTCAGAGTGCTGTAGTTTTCAGTATAGAGGTCTTTTGCTTCTTTCAGATTGATTCCTAGATACTTCATTTTATTGGATGCTACTGTGAAAGGAATTATTTCCCTAATTTCTCTCTCAGTGAGTCTGCTATTTGTGTACAAGAAGGCTGTTGATTTTTGAGTGTTGACGTTGTATCCAGCTATTCTACTGAATCTGTTGATTAAGTGTAGAAGTCTTTTGGCAGATTTTTTTTTCTTTCTTCTCTATTGAATATCAGCAAATAGTGACAATTCAAATTCTTCCTTTCCTATCTTTATTGCTTTCATTTATTTTTTCCAGGTTTTTTAACTGAGTTTATTGGTACATTCTACGTATAGAGTACAGTTACATTCATTGCTGGGATCTTGTGCCTTTGCATGACAGGTCTTGGTTCTCATTTCTTTCCCTTGTCCCTGCCCTCCGTTCACCCCCTCCTCCCCTCCCCATTTACAAACACTTTATTTCCATTTTTTCATTTTCTCATATTTTTTCCTTTTCCCTTATTCCCTTTCCCCTACTCCTCCCACTTTCCCTACACCTTTAGCCCTTTTTTTTTTTACCTATTTCACATTGTTAATTATCCCATTAGTATCTTGTGTACTATTATAGTTTTTCACACCAGAGAAACTATTCAATACTTACACATGTGACTTATTTCACATAGGAGTATATCCTCAAAATGTATCCATTTTCCTATAAATGACTCTAATTTTTCATTCTTTATGGCTATGTAGTATTCCATTTTATAGAAAAACCATATCTTCTTTATCCAGTTTCCAACTGATGGGCAAATGGGCTGTTTCCATGTTTTACCTATTATAAACTGTGCTGCTATAAACATAGGTGTGCATATATCACTGCGATGTGATTCTTTTAATTCTTTTGGAAAGATACCCAGCTATGGCTGGGTCATATTGCTTTTATATCTTTCTCTTTTCTAGTTGCTGTGGCTAATGTTTCTAGAACTATATAAAACAGAAGTGGTGACAGTGGACATCCTTGTTCCTGACTTAAGCATGGAGGTTTCAGTTTTTGAGCATTTAATATGATGTTGGCTGCTGCTTTTTCATAGATAGGCTTCATCAAGTTGAGATAAAGGCCATCTATTCCAATTTTCTATAGAGTATTTATCATGAAAGGGTGTTGAATTTTGTTGAATGCATTTTTGCATCTATTTATTGAGATGATTATATGGTTCTTGTCCTTGACTCTGTTTATATAGTGTACTACATTTATTGATTTATGTATGTTGAACCATCCTTGCATCCCTGGGATAAATCCAACTTGGTCAGGATATATGATCTTCTTGATGATCTTCTGTACTCTGTTTGCCAGTATCTTACTGAGAATTTTTTCATCTATGTTCATTAGTGAGATTGGCCTGCAGTTCTCTTTTTTGATTGGGTCTTGCCCTGATTTTGGAGTCAAAGTAACACTTGCTTCCAGGAAAGAATTTAGAGATATTGAATACCTTTCAATTTCCTTGAAAAGTTTAAAGAGTAGTGGCAATAGTTCTTCTCTAAATGTCTTATAGAATTCAGCAGTGAAGCCATCAGGATCTGGGCTTTTCTTTGTTGGTAACATTTTAGTTACATTTTCAATTTCACTAATTTAATTGGTATGTTTAGAATTTGTATATCTTTTTCATTCAACTTTGGAAGTTCATATGTATATAGGAATGTGTCTATTTCTTTTGTATTTTCCATTTTAATAGAGTACAGGTTTGTGAAGCAGATACTGATGATCCTCTGGACTTCTGGTGGATCTTTTGTGACTTCATCTTTTTCATTCCTAATTGCATGATAAGAGCCTTTTCTTTTCTTTTTTGATAAGGTTTGTTAAGAGTTTATCAATTTGTTTATTATTTCAAAAAACCAACTCTTTGATTCATTGCTTTTTGTGTCATTCTCTTATTCTTCATTGCATTAATTTCTGTTCTTTATAATGTCCTCCTTTGTGTGAGCTTTCAGTTTGTCTTGCTCTTCTTTTTGTAAGAGCTTAGGGTGAAGCATTAGATTGTTTAATTTGAGCTACTTCTGTATTCCTGGCATGGGCATTTACTGTTATGAATTTCCCTGCTTCATTGTGTCCCATAGATACGTGTACGTTGTATTGGCATTGTCATTTAATTATAGAAACTGTCTCATCTTTAATTTCCTCTGTGACCCAATGGCTTTTCAGCAGGGTTTAATTTAATTTCCATGTGTTTGTGAAGTTCTTGTGGTTCCTTATGCTACTGATCTCCCATTTAATTGCACTATGGTCTGATAATATACAGGGGATAACTTCAAACTCTTTGCATTTACTTAAGCATATTCTATGAGCTAGCATGTGGTCTATTTTGGAGAATCACCCATGAGCAGCTGAATGTATATTCTGATTTTGTGGGGTGGAACACTCTGTAGATATCTAAGTCTGTTTGTTCTTAGACTTGGTTCAGTTCTGTTATTTCACTGATTTTTTTTTTTTTTTTTTGTCTAGATGATCTGTCTATATGTCAGTGGAGTAATGAGGTCCCACAGTACAATTGCATTAGTGCTTATTTCTTTATTCATATCCATTAACATTGTTTTGTATACTTGGGGGCATTAGTATTAGGTGCATATATATTTATGATTGTCATTTCTTCCTATTGTATTGTGCCCTTTACAAATATGTAGTTGTTTTCTTTGTCCCTCTTAATTAGTTTTGGCTTGAAATCTACTCTGTCTGCAAATAACATAGCTTACCCCCTCTTTTACCTCAGCTCCTGTCACATGGAGAACTCTTTTCCATCCTTTTACTCTCAGTCTATGAATTTCTTTGTGGATTAAGTGGTTTTCTTCTATAGAGCATATTATTGGATTTTGCTTCTTAATACATTCTGCCAGTCAATTTTGTTTGATTGGTGAATTGAGGCCATTAACATTGAAAGTTATAACTGTTATGTATTGACTTTTTCTTGTCATTTTATTTTCCTGTTGTTGATTCTTTTCTTCTTTATTTTTCCCTCTCTCCCTTTAATTTCTTTCCTTGCCTGTTATATATGCTCTGCTGACACTTATGGAGTTGAGGCCTTTGTTTTCTTTTTCCAGAATATTGTTTAGAAGTGTTTGGTCTGCCAGTTTGGTGTTCATTAAATTTCTCAGGTGTTCTTTGTTGTGGAAATATCTTATTTCCCAATCAATTTTGAAAGAGAGTTTTGCAGGATATATCAGTCTAGGTTGGAGGTTGTTTCTTTTAGGACTTGAAATGCCTCACTCCACTCTCTCCTCTACTTGATGGACTGTGTTGGAAAGTCTGCTGTGATTCTGATGAGCTTTCCTTTGCATGTGATTTGTTTCTTTTCTCTAACTGCATTTAGTATTTTGTTCTTCTTTTGGGTTCCCTGAATTTTGATTATTATATATCTAGGTGTAGATTTTTTGTGATTATGGCTATTTGAAATCCTGTATGCTTCACTTATCTGTATGTCAAATTCTTCCCCTCTGGAAAATAATCTGTCATTAATTCTGTGAATAATTTTTGTGTGTCATTTGTATTTTCTCCGGCTTTTTCATGGATTCCTATCAGTCTTATATTATTATTCTTTTGATCATCTAGGAGTTGTTTTATCAATTTCTCATGATCCCTTACTGTTTTTAAGAGATCTCTATTTTCATAGTCACTGACTGCAATCTTATCTTCTATATAGTAAATTCTATCTTCATATTCATTCATTCTGCTGTAAATGCTTTCAATGGAGTTTTTAATCTCCTGGATAATTATTTGAACCGTTCTATGGATTCCATTTCTTTCCTATGTTGGGCATTCATGCTTTCTATTTCTTTCCTAGACTGGGCATTAATGGTTTCCATCATGGTCCTGAGCTCTTGTATTATTTTTTTTTATCTCTTTTTGTGGTAAAGTCACTAATCATGTCTTTCATTCTCACCATTCCTGTGGTTATCTGGGAAATTATTTCTGTTTTAAATTTTTCTAGTGCCTCATTTGTCTATTTGGTTACTTCCTGTGCTACCAGTTCAAGGTGTCCAGATGGTTGACTGTCAGACTTTTCCACCTCATCTCCCCCAAAGTTTACCTTTGGTGAGGTGTAAGTCTGTATTTGTGCATTGTTTAAATTTCTTCTCATTTCTATTTTTTTATTGCTACTGTCCTTGGTTGAATTCCTGGGTTAATTCTCCAATCTTCCAGATATAGCTGGTCTTTAGGTTTTGAGTCTCTCATGTCTCTGAGGCAATCTCATTTTCATTATACTGGGAGGACAACTGATTAGGTTAATCATAACACCTTAGTCCAAGTGATACAATCAGCAACACAATAGCATCAAGCACAGCTTAGAATATGACAATTTGTGGTAGTTATTGATCTTTCACCTTTAACTGTGTGATTAAATCAAAATCTAGGATCAACTCAAAACATGTTTATAGTGAATAAACTCTTCAATATAGCAACTTTTCCCTTCAGGTGGGGATTTAGAAGGAGTTGAGGAGTGAGGGATAGATAGATAGATAGATAGATAGACAAACAGAGAAATGTTATAAGTGAGATCATAAACATAGGAAGAGCACACAAACTCTAGGAAGCTGTTGAAGAGGAGAGCATAAGACAGAAGAAAATATAACCAAGAGGGGAAGGAGAGCCATGCCTTCTCCCACCCCAGCTGCCAGGAAGGTAGCTGCATGGGTGCCCCTGAAACCCCATAACCCCCCAAGCACTCTCAGACCTCCTGACTCTGCCAGTCTTTGGACCCATTCTGCAGAGGCAGAGGTGGTCATCAAGGGTATTTTTCTGAGTTCCCAACTTTGAACATCTTTAAAGAAAGGGTGTGAGAAACCTGTAGTAGAATTGTGTGGAGTTCAACCATTCAAAAGGTTGGGGAACTCAATCTGGGCCTTGCAGCCTGAGGTGAGTGAGCATCATGGGGTTCAGCCATCAGCTAACTGAGACCAGGGGTCTTGTGTCCTCGCTGTGTTTGAGCCATTAAATAGTAAATATACTATACTGAAACCTTGTTCACTGCAGACATTTTCTGGACTGCTTCTTGATTTCAATTTAATTCAAATGATTTAAGGGTGATAGACTAGTGACTACCACAGGTGGTCAGTTTCCAAGTTGTGCTTGATCTTAATGTGTTGCTGATTGTATCAGTTAGGATAAAACATTGGGGTTGATCTGATGAGCTGCTTTCTCTGATGTTTTGAAGATGAGAATGTCTGTGGGTCATTAGAGACACAGAAGCTAGGGCCCAACTATATCAGGAACAGAGATTAAACCAAGGATAGCCTGACAATAAAAATAAAAATGAGAAAACACTTAAGCAAGACACAAAGACAGACTTCCAGTTCACCAATGGCAAACAGTAGGGCAAATGAGGATGAAAAGGCCAATAGTGAACCACCAGGACACCTTGAACTCAAAGCGCAGGAAGTAACAAAACAGATCAATCGGGCTCTAGAAAAATTCAAAACAGAAATAATTTCTGAGATAACCATAGAGATAGTGAGCAAAATGGAAGCCATGATTCGAGACTCTACAGCAGAAACTGAAAAGAAAATATAGATGAGCTCAGGACCACGACAGAAGCCATGAAAGCCCAGCATAAGAAAGAAATGGAAAAAATAAATGCCCAACATAGGAAAGAAATGGAATCCATAAAACAGATTCAAACAGATATCCAGGAGATTAAACACTTCATTGAAAGTGTACACAACAGAATAAAAGAATGCAAAGATAGATTCTCAGATATAGAAGGTAAGATTGTAGTCAGTGACCATAACAAGAGAGGTCTCTTAAAAACAGTAAGGGATCATGAGAAATCAATCCAACAACTGCTAGATGATGCAAAGAAAAATAACATAAGACTGGTAGGAATCCATGAAGTAGCAGGAGAAAACACAAATGACTTTTAAAAAAATGTTCCCAGAATTAATGTCAGAAAACTTCCCAAACAGAGGGGAAGAATTTGACATTCAGATAACTGAGGCATATAGGACCCAAACTAGCTACAATAAAAAAAATCTACACCTAGACATATAATAATCAAGATCCAGAAACCTAACAGAAGAACAAAATACTATAAGCAGTAGGAGAAAAGAAACAAATCACATACAAAGGAAAGCCCATTAGAATCATAGCAGACTGTTCAATACAAATCCTTAGGGCAAGGAGAGCCTGGAGTGAGATATTTCAAGTACTAAAAGAGAACAACCTCCAACCTAGACTGATGTATCCTGCAAAACTCTCTTTCAAAATGGATGGGAAATAAGATACTTCCAGGAAAAAGAATACCTGAGAAACTACATGAATACCAAACCAGCACTAGAAGCAATTCTAAACAAGATCCTAGAAAAAGACAATGAAGGCAACACACCATGGGGCTCAACAGAGAAAATCAAATAGGCAAGGCAAGAATCTAAAAGGAGAAGGTGAAAAAGTAAAAAGAGTCAACAAAAGGTCAAAAACATGTCAGTAATAAGTCAGTACATATCAGTTATAACCATCAATGTCAATGGCCTCAACTCACCAATCAAGAGAAATAGACTGGCAAAATGGAATAAGAACCAAAATCCAACAATATGCTGTAAACAAGAAACACACCTAGTGCAAAAAGAAGCCCATAGACTGAAAGTGAAAAGATAGAAAACAATTCTCCATGTGACAGGAGCCCAGAAAAAAACAGGGGTAGCAATCTTATTTTCAGACAAAGCAAATTTCAAACCAAAACTGATTCTGGTATTATTGATGTAAGATGGTACTATATAATATCTCTATGAATGTAAAATATCTTGTACCCGCTTTATGATACATAGTAGTGACAGTGCTTTATCAGAACTATATTTAATGATATTACTTTAGAATGTTCTCTTTGCAGATGATGATTAAGATGCTAATTTAAAAAATGGTGCCAGGTACCACAACAGAAACAGAACTTTGCTATTTTCTGGATATTATTCTTTTCTTTGTTTTTTCTTTGTTTGTTTTTTGTTTTTTGTTTGGTTTGGGTTTTTTTGTTGTTGTTTTTAATGGAATATGCTGAATGTCTATAATTTTGTTCAGAGGACTGCAGAACCTGGAAAAGCTGTTGCTGCTATTGATGCATATCATACTACTATTATTAATATATATAATATATATAATTTTGGGAAACTTTAACAGTGCTGTCAACTTTGGAAAAAGTTATCCCAATTCACTGTGTTGAGTTGGCATTGTATAGAAATGGACAGCCATATTGGTCTAGAAATGTTAAATTTTTTTATTTTTAGTTTTTATTTTTTTCCATGTGTCCAGGGCTAACGCATTGTACTAAATTTGTAAGGTCATATCTACATGGGTTTGATTACAGAAACTAATAAACTATTCTCTAAATAATGAAAAAAAGAATAAGACTACAAGAGCAAGAAGCAATTTAAATATGTTAAGGGACCATTTTCATCTCCAGAATTAAGGATCATTTTAATGTTACATCGTTGCCTTTTCTCTTTTACTTTCCTTTTTAGTTTTAGTTTAGGATTCCCTATTTTTAATATTCATACAGAGATGTCTTTAACTGAAATACTTAATAGTTTCTCTGGTGTGAAAAACTATAATAGTACACAGGATCCTAATGCGATAATTAATAATGTTAAATAGGAAGTAAAGGGCTAAAGGTGTAGGGAAAGTTGGAAGAGTGGGGGAAAGGTAATAAGGGAGAGGAAAAACATTTGAGAAACTGAAAAAATGGAAATAAAGTGTTTGTAAATGGGGAGGGGAAGAGAGTGTGAAGGGAGGGCAGGGACAAGGGGAAAAAATGAGAATCAAGACCTATCATTTAAAGGTACAGGATCCCAATAAGGAATGTAACTGTATTGTATACCTAGATTGTACCAATAAACTCAATAAAAAGGAAACAAAAAAGAAAATATAACCAAGAACAGAAAAAAGTAACAGCAATAGCAAGGCTAGAGACTATAATCAATTTCTTTTAAAACTATGGCAATTGAGAGAAGGAAAAAGAATAAAAGGAAAAAAACAAAATTGAATTAGGATAAGAACAGTAACAGAAAGGGAGAAATATGAAAATCAAGCTGGGAAAGAGAGAATGAGAGGGAGAGGCAGAGGGAGAGAGAGAGAGGGAGAGAGAGAGAGAGAGAGAGAGAAGAAAAAGAAGATAAAAAAGGAAAAAATTTGAGAAAAGAAAATAAAGTTTGGTAATTTTTTAAATGATTAAAGATGAGAGAAAAGCATTACTTTGAAAATAAAACATACAAATAGAAATAGAGGGCTTCCTACAGGGTATGCCTCTGTTGACACAATAGACAGCATGAGCAGGAGTGTGCAGATCTAAATTAATTAGTCTCAGCAAGCCAGCAGCTGTTCCCTGAGGTTCAGGCTAATATCTGGGTGTAAGGCCCAAGTTGAGATCTCTGATCTCCTGCTGGGTTGAACTCTGCAAGTTCTACTGCAGGTTCCAGCTGTCTTTTCCCAGGAGTTAGACCAGGTTCTGATGTGAAGTGCTGGTCCTTCAGACTTACCACATGTGGTGGTGTGGTGTGTCTTTGTTGCAGAAATTTTTTTCACTTTTTTAATGGGCTTCTATTTTCATCTAGGAGCCTCAGAGGGTTTCTCTCTTGTTCAAGGGGTTGGGGGGCATGGGAACTGCTGTGTTTTTGTCTGAATGGCTGGGCTCCTCTGCTGTGTTGGGATGAAGGGGAAGGTCTACCATAGGCTCTTGCACTGCCTTTGTGATCCTCTGTTGCTCCACACTGAAGAGGCCGGCCCACCAGAGGGTCACAAGCTAATGCTGGTCTCCTCTACCATGCTGGGCGGAAGGGGCAGGAGTCATTACTGATTGTAGTAGTTATTCATAGTTTTGGAGACCACAATTATCTTTCATATTTGTAGGTCCCAGTAGTCATCTGTATATATTCTATTACATAAATACTTCAAGTAAAGAGTTAAATATTGTACTAAATATTCTGAGATGGGATGTTTGACTATGGGATGTTCCAAAGAGTGTCACTGTGCTGACATAGTGTTTCAAACCTACTCTCTCCTACTTCCTCCTCATGTATCCAGACATACAATTGATAGGTTATTATCATAATTTAAATGTACAAAATATTGCGCCTAGCATAATATTTGCTCCTTTTAAGGAACAAGTGCATCATCAATTTCAGATACAGATTTTGTCATCCTAAATTTAAAACTGTCTTAGTTAAACTTGGAGTTAGAAAAGAAATGCCTGAATGAAAGGTCCTTCCATGACTGGTGTTCATATGGCCTCAAGACTCTTTTTAATGACAAGTCTGTTATAAATCTATGACGATATGAAACTGAGTAGCAAAGGTTTATGGAGAGAAGTGGCATTTCCAGAAAGCTATTTTAAATGACATCGTCTTTGGTGCAGATGCCAAAGATGGTTATGAAGCCCTTAAAGCAGCACGTGCATTCCCTAATCATTAGGCGCCCTCCAATCATTTCCATCTAATTTACTTCCGTTCCAGATCAAGGAGATTTTGTGTGTTTATGCTATAAAATGTACCAGAATGATTTTAGTTTGACACCTAAAAAGGGCAAGATATAAAAATGAAGGAAATATTTAGAGTGTGCTGCATATGGGATGGCATAAGAAATGAAAATGTAAAAGCCAACATAGGATGCTGAGGGTCAGGGATTTAGCCTGTGCTACTGCCTCCTGTATTGCAAGCACAAGAATCTGAGTTTTATTCCTGGTAACAAACAAACAAAAAAATAGGATTATGATTATTTTCAATTTTTAAAAATATGTATGGCTGTTATACAAATGATTATGATAATATTTGTGTGAGATTGGATGTCTGTATATTTACCTGCTTATAACAACACCACAGTTTTTCTCTCCTTGTTTGAAAAGCATTATTTGCTGCTATACACCCAGTTAGTTGTATTACTTTATCTTCACACACACACACACACACACACACACACACAGGCACACACACACTTCTGAACAGTAATATCATTCAGACCTCTCTGTGTGACACTTACCCTTCTCTCTGAATCTCATAATGTGAAGATACTGAGAAAATTTTCAGAATATATTTGAATGGACAGAGAGAAAAAAGGCCAATAACAGAAAAATATTTTTAAAATTAATGGAAAAATAATTGTATATTTTCAAAATGTTGTACAATCTTAGTAATTATTAAAATTTAATCCATAAAGGTAGACCACAAATTATAATATAATACATAGATTACTCATATGTGTTAGGGGTATACATGCAGTGAACTCAGCTTGTTTCTAGCTTGAACTAATTATAATAATTGAAGCTTTGGAGAAACTGGAGTCTGTGATTTCCATCCATAGACATAGATATAATTAACCAGTAAGTGGGAAGATGTAGTTCTATAAAATTAAAGAATTTTTAGCATCTGCTGGAAGCACACCTGTTGTGTTACACCTTATTGGCACACTATGATTAACAGTCAAATATGTCTTACAATATTTGTATGTGATTTGATTTCCGTATGTTTACCTATTTATAATGCCACCATGAGTTTTTCCTTCCTTGCTTTGAAAAGCATTTTCTTTGCTGTAATCTATCCAATTAGTTTTATCACTTTATCATTACACACACACACACACACACACACACACACACACACACACTTCTTTATTGTAATATATTCTAACCTGAATAAATAAATGAATATGTAAAGATTTCTCAAAAGACCAGTATATAAAACCTTCTTGGCTGGGGATTGCTGCCACCTGCCTCACAAGCACAAGGTCCCAAATTGGATCCCCAGTACAAATAACAACAACCATCTTCTAATTTCATGTTATATATATTTTTGTTGCCCACCTACACTACCAGTGAAGAACTACTCAAGACTACATATCAGGAAAACTGAATTGATCATTTTGTGTCAATGTATGCCCAGAAAGAATGGGTGCCATGTCTGGAAAGCCTAGTTTCACTACTTTTATCAAAGAGGTTGCTTCTGCAGTGTGATTCTATGTACTGTGTTAACAATAGACAAATGCCGATTAGCCAACAAAATGTATCCCAGACTTAAAAATCTTTTGCAGGACCTGATTAAAATTATCACCATTAGTATTCCCAAGTATCTGTGGGGTTATTTCTGGAAGACAGTAACATTTATATTGGTAGAATGAGTTAAAATGATTATCTTCACCAACATGGGTAGTATTGCCCTTCTCTCTGAAGGCACAAAGGAAACAAAAAGGCAGAGGAGGGGTGAGTACATTCTGTGCTTATTCCGGGACATTCATTCTCTCCTGCCTTGAACATTGATGCTACTGGTTCTTAGGGCTCCAGCTGGGACTGAACCACACCACTGGCTTTCCTTTGCCTTCAGCTTGCGGGTGGTGATTGTGGAACTCTAGAACTTGCCAATCCCCCATAATAAATCTCTTTTTATCAATATAATTATCATATAGGCAGTCTTTCTTTAGGGAATTATGACTAATAGATTCATAGGGAGCAATTCTTCATCAGGAAATATTCTTATATAAAAAGAATCTGGACTGGAAAAAAAACCCTGTGCAATTATACAGTAAGCATAACAAAAAGAAAATTTGGATATGAAAATAATTATATATATATATATATATATATATGCATATGAAGCTGGCAGAATATCATGTAAGCTCCAGGGAAATAAATGTTCCTTTTGGACTGGAACTAGGTATCCTCTTAATCCAATGGAATGAAAGCTTAGAGTTTAATTTGAGTTATGTAATGAGAATGAAAATATTAATATTTTATATTTATAGAACCCATGCTGAAAGTAAAATATATTCCAGTGAGAATTAATAAGCACAGAATGAGGGATTTCTGTGACCATACTCAGAAAATTATGCCCATCACTGTCAGAAGCATTAGATTAATATTAACATGAAATATACAAAAGAGAATCATCTGCACCTAACATTTCAAGAACAAAGTAGTTATATTAGAATACACACTGTTATGTACACAATTTCTATCACATCCCTTAAAGAAAATCCTGATTAACTTCTTGGTGAGGTCAACTTGGAAATAAATTTCAATTAAGTTGAAACTAATATAAACACTATTAAATTTACTCCTATATTCTGGATTTACTGATTGCATTATTACTCCTATTAAACAAATAACAAAAATGTGGTATTGTTGAGTAAAAATTGAATTATTTATGAGAAAATGTATAAAGACACTATCTGTCTTCCTATATCATTGAACACATTTTTGGATCTACAATGTATGGCAAAGATTCATGTGCAGAAGGCTTGTCATCCAATGGGGCCATGTTGAGAGGTGGAGCCTACAGAGGTATTTGGATCATGGAGGTTCTGCCCTTATCAATGGAATAATCCATGGATGGGTTCATAGCTAAAAAGGCTATTGAAAATGAGTCTAAATAGAGGAAATAAGTCAGCAAGGGAATGGGTCCATATTGCCCCAGCCTGTTCCCTGCATCCACCTCATGCCCCTATCTGTCACGAGCTACTTTGTTCTACAGCGTGTTTCCTGCCATAATGTTATGCTTCACCACAGGCTCAAACATGGTACAGCCCAATGACCATGGAATGAAGCCTGTGAAACACTGATCCAAAATTAATACTTCTCCCCCTTAAGCTGATTTTCCCAAGTATTTGTTGGTGATGGAGAGCTCTCTAATTCAGCCGTTTTTCTCCATCATCTTTAGTATACCATTCATTCCCTTATCTTGAGCATTTTGCAATATCTTTTCCACATAGCTGAAGTATTTTTGATCCAAATATTCATATATTCTTGTTCCTCCAACTCTTTAGTCCTAGTTTAAATCTTATCCCAATTAACTACTCTACTAAAAATTGGAATCCCTTCTACTGCACCCTGAACCCCCTTGTCTTTTTATATTGGCTGTTCCATGACACTCACTGTTGTCTCTCTCACTGCCATGTATGTAATTTACTGAATGATTATGTTTATTTTCTCTCATTTTCTCCCTGCAATATAATTTATGCTCCATTAAAGCAACATCAAGTGTGTTGCACACTCTTCCTGGCTCCCAGATGAGGAATTGGTGTGTGTGATTACAGAGGGTTAGAAGTCTCACAGTGTGTCATCTGCAACAAGAAAATGCAGGAAGAATGGTAATATATCAGTTCACTTTGAAACCCTTAAAACCAGGAGAACCAATGATATAATTCCAGTCTGAGTCTGAAGACCTTAGACCCAGTAGTGCTGATGGGGAGAATGTTGATGTTTTAAGTGCAGTCTGAAACAGAGACTAATATCACAGTATAAATAAGCAGAAAAAAAGAGAAATCGAACTATTCCTTCTCCCCATCTCTACATCTTTGTTCTATTCATGTCCTCGGGCTATTGGTTGATTTCCAGTCATACTATAGAGAGCAATGTCCTTTATAAACTCTACTAATTCAAATACTAACCCATTTGGAAACATCATTACAGACACAAGAAGTTCAGCCAAATAATCAGACACTTAAGGCAAATATCTAGGTACCTGGTGGTGGTTTAGTCAAGTTGACACATAAAATTAATCATCACACAGCAGGACAGTGGCCATGGAAGTCAGAATCCACTAAAGAGTGTGTAACAACTCACCTGCCAAATCAAAATTAACCATCACATAGTCATCCAGAGACTTTATTTGACATACTGGGTAGAAGGCTAAGAACAGATTCTAAGGGAGTAGGGGTGATTTTGTCTTTGCAGGGAGTCTAGAGGTACCAGATTTTTCAAGTGTATTGGCCCAGATATATCAATCCTAAGTGTCAAGTTCCCATCTTTCTCAGAAAGAAGAATTGTCTGGACAAGTTTCAGGCTTCAGCACAATTCAGGGAAAAAAAAAAATCTGTCTAGAGAATGGGGCAGCCCTAGAGCACAGCTGTATACCAGGGGGTCCTGCATGACTGTAGTTCTTGTACCCTGTAACTGAGGGAATGAAGCTCCAGAGGAAGGCATCTTTGGTGTCATTGCTGAGATGGATCTGAAACCGCGGTAACTGCAGCCTGTCAATCTACTATCTTGCAGCCATAGGTTCTTTTGAAGGAAGCTCTCATTGGGCACACTTCCACAATCACCACATAATAATAATAATAATAATAATAATAATAATAATAATAATAATAATAATATGAATTTAAAAGAGAGGTACTTACAGAGAACTTCCCAAAACTACTTTTGGCAATATAGCCCTCAAAAATCCAATGTTCTATAACATAGGCATCTAGTGTAAAGAAGAAAAAATTATTTGATTTTTATTTATGATAACATATCAGAAAATTTACTACCCAGTGTTTTAGTCACAATAGAGTAAAATTAAAAATAAGAGATGTGTCTGAAGTAGAAATTTGTATTATGGATTAGGAATGCCATCTGACATACTATGTGGTCAAATGTTAAAAAGATTATTCAAATAAATTTCAAGATTTGAAAACCTGCATTAGATGATTATATCTTCCTCCTTAAAACCCTCTTTCTTTCTAGACTTTAAGTGCATCATTTTTAGCTCTTTTTATTTTTGCCTTTTTCTTCTCAGAATCTCTGATCCCCTGGTGTCATTGTGGCAGACACAGCAAGGCGATGCTTATGTCTCCTGCTACAGGGTGTGCAGCTGGCTGACAGCAGCAGCTGCTGTCCTTATGCACATTTCCTTTCACCCACCCATCCACCCTCAGCCCACTCCCCTCCTCACACTGAGCATGACCCCTTCTCTTACCAGGATGCTTTGTGTTAGAGATTCCAGCTCAGTCTGACTGGAACTTTCTTAAAACAGAGCTCTAATGTGAGTCTTTTCCTACTCAACCCTGTTCCCTACCCTTTTTCCTCCAAAGGCATTTAAACGCGCTCACAAAATTCTTGCATGTCTAATTTCATATGGATGTCTACTTCTCAGGAGAGCCAAAATAATAAGTTACTTTGTATGTTTCTATTCTCTAGCAATTTATCATTGCTTGTCTTCCATTCTCGCACCGCTCTTTCAATACTTCATAATTATTTTATAGCAACAGACTCAAGATCTACTGTTTATGATTATAGAGAGTTAATTCTATCTCTCTTTGTGTCCTCAACTGTTAACTAGTCTTAAAAAGAGAGCAATTCATAAGCTCTGGGGAAATCTTTGACCCATGTCTTTGTTCTAAATCCTGTGTCTTTGCCACAGTGACCTTGTACAGATTCAGCTTATTCATTGAGCCTCTTGGAAATAATGTGTTGGTGGGACAGCATGCTTAGATTTAAAATTGTCCTTCCTTATTTCATGGGCTCAACCTATAGACTAGCCCTCAGCTCCATACCATAAGAGCAGTGTTTCAGGTGTTTCCTCATTCCCAGTCATTCATTAATCCCATCAGTTGACTTTCTATTCATTTGTTTTTTATCATGTGTTCCCACTACATTTGAGATGGTTCCTGCCTTCATCAGTGCTTGCTTGTCTTACCAGGGTAAGGTGATTTTTTAAACAGTTCGAATTCATAGCCCCCTATCTGTTATTCATGTTTCTATAAATTGCCTCTTCTCAGCCAAATACAAACCCAATAATCTCCTACTGGTTTAAAATCATTGGAAGCTTTCTTTTACCCAATAACATGATTCAAACTCTTTATTATGGTGCTAAAATGTTATTTTTTAAAAAAATTAGTGAACTTTTGTAATTCAAAATAGTGATTTTGGGGGATTGGTATATGCATACAACATATCTCTCATTTATTTTATTTGATTATATTTTGACATTCTTGTATAAGAGAAACAAGCTATATTTAACTTATAGTCTTTTGGAGTTTCTTTTACTTAACATAATAATCTCTGGCTCCAACAAATGACATTATTTCATTATTTTAAGGGATGAATAATATCCTGTTGTATATAATCACTGTGTTTTCTTCACCCATTCATCTGTTGATGTGTATCTAGGCTTTTTGCCCAGCTTAGCTATTGGGAATCTCAGACCTATGAACATGAGTGTATATGGATTGCTATAATATGCTTAATATTTTTCAGAATACATTCAGGAATGATATAGCTAGATCAAACGGTATTTTTCTATGCTGATTTCCATAATGCATGTACTACTTTACATTCCTACTTTCCACATAGGATGATTCATTTTTCCCCACATGCTTGCCAACATGCATTGATTTTTTTTTTTTTTTGCATCATTTAGCCTAGGGTGAAACAGATTCTGGATGTAGTTTTGATTTGAATTCTCCAAATGACTAAGATGCTCTATATTTTTCATATATTTGATCATTTGTACTCTTGAGAAGTATTTATTCAGATGATTTGCACATTTTTTATGTTTTTTTTGTTTTGTTTTGTGAGGTTATTTGAGTTATTGTTTTACTCTGTATATCCATCCTCCATCAGAAGAGTATCTGGTGAAGATTTTGCTTCACATTCTGTAGGTTGTCTTTTTATTTTGTTGTTTCTTTTGTTGTGTAGAAACTTTTTCATTTGATTTAACCTTATTTGATGATTCTCGTTATCATTTTCTGAAAAATTGAAGTCCCATTTAGGAAGTCTTTACCTGTATCTATGGCTTCTAGTGTTTTTATTATGTTATCTTCCAGCACTGTCAAAGTTTCTGGTATTTTGTCAGGTCTTTCATCCATTTTCACTTGATTTTAGTGCAAAATAAAAGATAGGGATCTAGTTTTAATCTTCTGCATATGGGTATCCATTTTTGCCAGCAGCATATTTTTAAAAAACCTGTAAGTTCATGGCTTTCTTTCTGTCTGCTGTTCTATTCCGCTACTCTGAATTTCTATTTTTGTACCATTTCCATGTTGCTTTTGTTATTATGGCTTTGTAGAATAACTTGAGACCTTACATTGGGATGCTTCCAGCATTACTGTTTGCTTAGTATTGCTTTGATTATTCTATATTTTATGATTCCATGTGAATTTTAGGATTTTTTTTTCTAGCTTTATGAAGAATGTTGGTATTTTAATCAGAAATGGATTGATGCTGAACATTGTTTTTGCAATATGGTCATTTAAACAATATTAGTTCTGGCAATCAATGAGCAGTATTTTCTAATACTGTGCCTTTTAAATTTCTTTCTTCAGTATTCTCTGACTTTTATTGTACAGGTATTTATCTCTATGGTTTAGTGATTCCTAGAGTTTTTGTTTTGTTTTTGAAGCTATTATGAATGAAATTGCTTTCTTGATTTCTCTGTGGGCTTATTTTTAGTGTAGTATGAAAACATTTGTTTTGTTTATGGTGATTTTGTTTCCTCACATTTTGCTGAATTTCTTTGTCAGATCTGAAAGTTTTCTTGGTGGGGTCTTGAGATCTTCTATGGAAAGAATCATACATACATATAGGGAAAAATAAGCTTTTTCCTTTGCTACTTGTAATTTTTTTCTCTTGTCTGATTGCTCTGGCTAAAGTTTCAAATACTATATGGAAATGGAATAGTAAGAGAGGACACACCTATCTTCCTCTTGATCTTAGAGAAAATTCATTGTTTTTCCCCTTCCAATCTGCTGTTGCCCCTGAGGTTGTCATATATGCCTTTTATCAGTTTGAGGCAAGATTTTTCTATATACAGTCTCATCGCAGTTTTTATCATAGAGTTATGTATGATTTTCTCAAAGATGTCTGAGGAGATGATTGTATGATTTTTGTTCTTGACTCTACTTATGTTGTATTGCATTTATCGACATATATTTTGAACCATTCTAGCATCCCCAGAGTAAAATCAGCTTCATCAGAATAAACAATATTCTCAATATGTTGTAGAGTTTTGTTTGCCAGGATTTTATTGAGGATTTTTGTCATTTGAATTCATCAAAAAACATTGGTCTGTTTTTCTTTTGTTTGTGTTGAGATTTTTACCTTGCTTTAATCTCAGGGTGTTGGTGGCTTCACTGATTAAATTTGGAAGAATTCTTTCCTTTCTACTTCACAGGAAAGATGAAGAAGCACTATTATGAATTCTCTAAAGGTCTGTTAATATTCATCAGTAAATCCATTAGGTCTGCCCTTCTCTATTATTGGTGGGAGTGTAATTGGTACAACCACTATGGAAATCCCTATAGAGATTCCTCAAAAAACTAAAGCTAGATATTTCATTTGATCCAGCTATTCTTCTTCTAGATATCTTCCTGAAAGAGCTAAAAACATCTTATTACAGTGATGCATGCATACTCATGTTTATAGCAGCACAATTTAGAATAGCTAAATTTTGGAAATGCCTGTATACCCATCAACAGATGAATCGATAAAGAGAATGTGATATTCATATATAATGGAGTGCTACTCTGATACGAAGAAGGATAAATCTGAGACATTTTTAGGTAAATGGGTGCATACTCAGACTACAATATTGAAATAAATCAGACACATGAGTTTATATATCACATTGTTTCTCTCCTGTGAGAAACCCAAAGTGTAAATAAGGAGCAAAATGGAGGGTAGATATGAGGAAGTAGGAAGAGCTTGTTCAAATGGGAAGGGGAACAAGGGAGGCAGAAGTGGAAAGGAAAAAGGAATTTAAAAAGAGAATGGAAAGGAAAAAAGGGGAATGAAAAAATTTAAGATATGTTATGTACAGGTACAAATTCTCTATGATCATTATGACTGTGATCACTGTGTAGGGTAAACATGTACTGTTAAAAAATAAAGATAAAAATATCTATTAGGTTCTATACTTTGGTTGATAGGGGTTCTTATTATGGAATCAATTTCATTTCTTGTTATTTGGTCAGTTTAAATATTTTAATGTCTTCTTGGTTTAATCTTGGTAGGTAACATGTGTTAAGGAATTTACCAATTTTTTCTAGATTCTCCAAATTATTAGCAAATAAACTGTCAAAATTTCTAAAATTTTTGATTTCTAAAAATCCTGTGGATTTCAGTGGTGTCTCATTTAATTTCACCTTTTTAATTTGTACTTTTAGTAATGTAGGCTTTCCTTTTTTTTTTTTGTAAGCTTGGCAAAGGGTTTATCAATTTTATTTATCTTTTTAATGAATCAACTCTGATTCATTCATCCTTTTATATATTTTTAGTCTTAATTTTATTAATTCTCACTCTGATGTTTATTATTTCTTTCCTTCTATTATCTTTGGACTTCCTTTATTTTTGTTTTTCTAGGGCCATGAGCTACATTATTATGTTGCTCATCGGGGATCACGCTATTTTTTCTACAATAGTCACTCATAGCTATAAGCTTCCCTCTCAGAATTGCATTCGTTGTGTCCCATAGATTCTTATATATTGTTTCCATAATCATTTTATTTGGAGAATTTAAAAAAATTTCCCCTGATTTATTCTGTGACCAATTATTGAAGAGTATACTGTTTAGTCTCTTCATATTATTTTTGTTTTTGTTGTTTCTTTTACTGTTGATTTCTACTTCATTTCATTTTTTTTGACATGCTAGGATGTATGAGATTTTTTCTTTTTCATTTATTGAGACATGCTTTATTGCTTAAGATATGGTCTACTTTGGAGAAAGGTTTATTGCCTGCTATAAAAGAATTTGTATTTTACTATTGTTGGATGGAACATTCTACACATTATCTGTTAAATCCATTGGGTTTATACAATAGTTTACCCCTGATATTATTTTGATGCAGTTTTCCCTGGTTGAACTATTTGTGAGAGTAGTACACTTCCCGACTGTTATTGGATTTGTGTCTGTCTCCATTTATGTCAAGTATTGCTTGTTTTATAAAAATATACATCCATAATATGTCAACATTTTGTGCATAGGTATTTGCATTCATTATCTCTTCTTAATGAATTTATCCTTTCACCACTATGTAGTGACCTTCTTTATCTCTTCTGACTATGAGTTTGAAGTAACATTTGTCAGGTATAAATAGAATTACACTTGCTTGCTTTTAGTCTCCCAATTTTTTTTTCTTTTTATTGAGTTTATTGGTACAATCTAGGTATACAATACAGTTGTTTTCATTACTGGGATCCTGTACCTTCATATGACAGGTCTTGGTTCTCATTTTTTCCCCTTGTCCCTGTCCTCCCTTCACCCCCCCATTAACAAATGCTTTATTTCCATTTTTCATTTTCTCATATTTTTTTCTTTTCCCTATTCCCTTTCCCCTACCCTTCCAAATTTCCCTACACCTTTAGCCCTTTTCTTCCCATTTCACAATGTCAGTTATCTAATTAGGATCTTATGTACTATTACAGTTTATTCACACTAGAGATACGATTCAGTATTTACACGTGTGCCTTATTTATTTCACTTAGGAGTATATCCTCAAAATGTATCCATTTTCCTATGAATGACTCTAATTTCTCATTCTTTATGGCTGAGCAGTATTCCACTTTATAGAAAAACCACGTCTTCTTTATCCAGTTTCCAACAGATGGGCAAATGGGCTGTTTCCAAGTTTTAGTTATTACAAACTGTGCCGCTATAAACATTGCTGTGCATATATCACTGTGGTATGATTCTTTTAATTCTTTTGGAAAGATACCCAGCAGAGGGATGACTGGTTCAAATGGAACCTCTAGTCCCAGCTCTTTGAGGTATCTCCATATTGATTTTCATAGTGGTTGCACCAGTCTGCACTTCCACTAACAATGGAGAAGGGTTCCTTTCTCCCCATAACCCCGCCAACATTTGTTATTGTGTGATTTCCTTTTTATTTATTATTTTTTTTCTTTTTTGGTACCGCAGATCGAATTCGGGTCCTTGTGCTTGCAAGGCAGGCCACTGAACCACTGAGCTAAATCCCTGGCCCCTATTGTGTGATTTTTGGATAGCAGCAATTCTTTGTGGGGTGAGGTGGAATCTCAGTGTTGTTTTCATCTGCATCTCTCAAATGACCAGTGATGTGGAACATTTTTTCTATATTTACTTGCTGCTTTTACTTCTTTGTCTGAGAAATGTCTGTTCATTTTAGATGTCCATTTTTGAATTTGGTCTTTATATTTGGGGGGCTGTTTGTTTTGAGATCTTTATATATTCTAAATAATAGTCCTTTGTCTGAGGAGCAGCTATTAAAAATTTTTCGCACAATGTAGGTTGTCTCAGTTCTGTTGATGGTTTCTTTTGCAGTGCATAAGCTTTTTAATGATTTCCCAGTTGTTGCTTCTTTCTGCTAGTTCCCGTGCTACTGAGGATTTGTTCATAAAGTCTTTTCCTATGCTAATGTCTTCAATAGTTCTCCCTAATTTATCTTCCAGCAAGTTTAGTGTTTCTGTTTTAATATTTAGATCTTTAATCCACTTGGATTTTAATTTAGTGCATGGTGAAAGATAAGGGTCCAGTTTTAATCTTTGGCTGGTTGAAATCCAGTTTTTTCAATACCACTTATTAAAGAGGCTATCTTTCCTCCAGTGGGGATGGTCAGCTCCTTTGTCAAAATGAGGGAACTGAGTACATCTGGAGTTGTTTTTGTGTCTTCCAATCTGTTCCCCTGATCCTCAGGTCTGTTTCTTTGCCAGTACCATGCTGTTTTTATCACAGTGGCTTTGTAGTATAGATTCAGATTGGGAATTGTTATACCCGCTGCCATGTGTCTGTTGCCTAGGATGGCTTTTGCTATTCTAGGTCTCTTATGGTTTCAAATGAATTTTTAGATTCTTCTTTCTACTTCTGTGAAGTATAGTGTTGGAATTTCAATTGACATTGCATTGAATCTATATAGCAGTTTTGGTAGTATGGCCATTTTCACTATGTTGAGTCTTCCTACCCAGGAGCAGGTAGTCTCCTAATTTTTAAAAATTTAATTTCATTGGTACATTTAATGTATACAACATAATGGTATTCATTGCTGGAAATTTATATCTTTACATAATCATTTTTAGCTTCTATTTTTTCCCCATTCCCCTGCCCTCCCTTCAACTCCTTCTTCTCCGCCTTGCTACAAAGACTTTGTTTCCATTGTTTTTCATTTTCTAATATTAATTCCATTCCCCTATTTCCTTTTCCCTAACCCTTCCAGTTCCACTTCCTCTTTGTCCCTTTTCTTCCTATTTCATATTTTCTATTATACCTTTAGTCCTATTTATACTTTCATTTTCTTACACTAAAGAAACTATTTGGTATTTACACATATGTCTTATTTATTTCATTTAAGAGTATTACCTCAATGTGCATTCATTTAGCTATAAATGATTCCATTTTTTTTGGCTAAGGAGTATTGCTTTTTATTAAAAAAAACAACAACAACACTTTTTTCTTTATCCAGTCTTCCATTGATAGGCTATTGGCTGCTTCCAAGTTTTATCTATTACAAATTATGCTGCTATGAACATTGATGCACATATGTGCTATGACTCTGTTAATTTTTTAGGGAAGATGCCCAGCAGGGGAATAGCTGGGTCAAAAGAGACTTCCAATAATAGTTCTTTGAGGTATCTCCATACCGCTTTCCACAGTGGTTGCACCAGTCTACACTCCCACCAGCAGTGGAGCAGTGTTCCTCTTTCCCCACAGACCTGCCAGCACTTGTTACTGGTTGATTTCATGAGAGCAGCCATTCTTTCTTGAGTGAGATGGAATCTTAGTGTTGTTTTTCATTTGCATTTCTCAAATGACCAGTGATGTTAAACTTTTATTCATATGTTTATTTGCTATTTCTACTTCTTTGTGTGAGAAATATCTGTTCATTTCAACTGCCCATTTTTTGACTGAGTCTTTTAATTTGGGAGGTCAATTTTTTTAAGTTATTTATATAATCTAGATATTAGTCCTTTGGCTGAGGAACAGCTGGTGAAAATTTTTTCCCATATTGTGAGTTGTCTCTTCACAGTGTTGGTCATTTCTTTTGCTGTACAGAAGCTTTTTATAAGAAGACATCCATTTGTTCATTGTTTGTGCTAGTTCATGGGCAACTGAAGTTTTGTTCATAAAGTCTTTTGCTATACCAATATCTTCAAGAGTTCTACCCTGCTTTTAGTTTAGTGCATGGTTAAGAAATAGGCTTGGTTTTAATCTTTGGCCAGTTGAAACCCAGTTTTTCCAGCACCATTTATTAAAGAGGCTATCTTTCCTCCAGTGAGAGTGTTTGGCTCCTTTGTCAAAAATGAGGTGCCTCAGTGTGTCTGGACTTGTTTCTGCACCTTCTAATCCTCAGGTCTGTTTTTTTCCAGTACCATGCTGTTTTTATCACAGTGGCTTTATAGTATAGTTTCAATTTGGGGATTGTGATGACCCTTACCTTGTCTTTATTGCCTAGAATTGCTTTTGCTCTTCTAGGTCTCTTCTGATTCCAAATGAATTTTGAATTATTTCTCAAGGTCTGTGATGTATGCTTCTGGGATTTCATTAGGAATTGTATTGAATCTATATTGCAGTTTTGGAACTACAGCCATTTTCACTATGTTGATTCTTCCTACCCTGAAGCAAGGGATGTCTCCATTTTCTGATATCCTCTTCAATCTCTTTTTTCAGAGTGCTATTGTTTTCATAGTATAGGTCTTTGATTTCTTTCATTAGGTTGATTCCTAGGTAATTCAATTTTTTGGACGCTATTGTGAAAGGAATTTATTGCCCAATATCTTTCCCAGTGTATCTCTTTTCTGTGTACAGAAAAACTATTGATATTTTTTTGTTAACCTTGTATCCAGCTTGGTTATTAAGTCTAGAAGACTTTTGGTGGGATTCTCAGGTTCTTCTATACAGAGTATCATGTCATCTGCAGATAATGACAATTTGACTTCTTCATTTTCTATCTTTATTCCTTTTATTTCTTTCTCTTGTCTAATTGCTGCAGCTAATGTTTCCAAAACTATATGGAACAGAAGTGGTGATAGTGGACATCTTTGCCTTGTTCCTGATTTTAGTGTGAAGGATTTCAGTTTTGACCATTTTGTATGGTATTGGCTGTTGGTTTTTCATACATGGCTTTTATCACATTGAGGTAGAGACTGCCTGTCCCAATTTTCTGTAGGGCAAATTTTTGAATTTTGATTTTGGACTACTTGAAGTAAGGGACCTCAAACTATAAGAGCACAGTCAAAAAAACTACAATGGGTATCATCAGAACTTTAGAAGCTATTTGCTTGGATGGTGCAATTTTCTTTTCTCTTCTTTGAGATATTTTCTAAATATTTTGTGAAATTAATTTTTCAATACTTCATTTTATATCAATTAAATGTTGTGTGATGAGTTAATTTAAATGACAATGGAAATGCTCATACTATAATGTTACATTTAAAATAATGTTTGAAATTGGTGTACATTTTAATCTATAGAAATGAAAGAATGTATAAATGTGTGTTGAATGTATGTGCAATGAGTAGTGCCTGGAGTACCATGCTTCATAACTTCAATTGCTTTTATGAATACCGATATGTGAATTATTTTAATTTTACACACACACACATATAAGTATTCTGCAAATGATTTATTTTTAAATATGAAAAAATATTATTTTTTGCAAACCTCAAATCCTTCTAGAGTGCTTATACCTTCTATAAAAATTGATCTGTTTCTTTACCTTTTTCACATCAATTCATTTGTCTGCATAGCTGTTTTCATGCCCTACCCACTATTAAATCTACTGCTATAATAACATCCAGTAGAATTTAAAATATTTGAGCAAAAAATTGCATTATTCAAATAGTATCTGGTATTTTATCTATAAGTATTCAGCACACATATATGTTTTATCCATTCATTCTTTCTTCATACAATTACTAAGCATCTAAATTTCACCAGGCACTGAGACTGTCACAATAAGTAAAAGATTTTTTAAAATTAGGAATTACATGCTAGTAGAAAGAGAAGAGGGCTGGGGTTTTAGCTCAGTGGTTCTGCCACCTGCCTTGCAAGTTCAGGGACCCGAGTTCCATCCTCAGTACAAAAAAAAAAAAGAAGAAGAAAAAGAAAGAGAAGAACAATAAACAGAGTTGTATAGTACATTCATTGGTAATAAATGCTACAGGATAAAACAAAGCAGGAAGAAGTACAAGTGGACAATAATTAATATCTACTTTTAAAGCATGTGTTAGGGTGAGGCTCAATGCTAAGCTAACACTTGAATGAGGTCATATGATGTGGTGAATCATGCCAACATCAGGGGAAGAGCAAGCCACATAGACAGAATCAGCAGTTGCTCATCCTGTTGAAGAGAGAAAGATTCATGTATTAAAGTCACATAGAACCCAGTGTTTCTGGAGCATAATGAAAAGAGAGATGAAATGAGGACAGAACTGAAAAATAAAAAAGTATGAGGTGGGTTGAGATCATACTAGGCTTAGTGGGGCAGTTATAAAAAATATATATTTGGCTTTTACTCTGAAGGATGGGGAAGATATTAGAGGAATTTGAGTAAAAATCACATGATTTCATTCAAGCTTTAAAAAGAGCACCCTTGTTACCTGAGAACAGATGATAAAGGACAAAAGCAGAATTGGTGACTATAGTTCAGAAGAGTTCTCTAAAGTTCAGATTATCATACTTGGAATGGAGGTGATAACGTTCTCCAATTCTGTGTATATTATGGTCAAAAAAGATATTCAGATTGTTTCCCTGGGGAATAAGAGAAGACGGCAGAAGTCAGTTATAACTTAAGGTTTTATTGGATTAATTGTAAAAGATCAGTCAAGTTTGTGGTCTACTTTAGGAAAACTGAGGGGCCATTTACTTAGATTGAGTAGGAAGAGAGAGCAGTCTCAAGAGTGAAGAGGAAGACTGTCACAGATTCACTTTTTAATGTCTTCAGCCTAAAGTGCCACTGTGGTAGCACAATGTGGATGTTAAGTGCATTTGTTTCTGGGATTGAATGTGAGGACTGAGTTGAAGATAAAAGTTGTGGTAAAGTATAGATATTTTCAACGTCTAGGAAATAGGTCTGGGAAATGAGTCAGGAACACTTCAAAGCTAACAGGTAAGGAACGCAAATGTAGAAGAAACCAGTAAAGGGAGTCTGAGAAGAAATGACTAATAAGAAGGTAGTTTAGGAGAATGTTCTGTTATGAAAGCCAGTAGAAGGAAGTCTTAGGGAGGATGAGTAATCTACTCTGTCCAATATTGTAATTAGATTACAACTAATTAGATGAAGCTGACCACAAAATATAAGTATATGGAAGTTAATAGTGGCTTTATGAAAAGTTTTTTGGTGATGTGGTATGAGTTTAAGCCATTAGGAAGGGTGTAAGAGAGAATAGGGACATTCTATTAAAATACTTGGCCTGTACTCTTCAAAAATGTCAGTATCGTGAAAGGCAAAATTAGATCAAAGTAAGTGGTCTACAGGGGATCTGCAAATGCAAAAAATAATGCTGGGCCAGCAGTTTTGACTAAAATAGAAGAAAAACTAATATATATATATATAATATGTATCAGTGCCAGCTTTGTTAGTCTGATAATTCTAGTGTGGTATGAGAAAAGTCGTTGTTCTTAGGAAATACATTCCAAAGTGTTTGTGATTGAAATGGCATCTTATCAGCAACTAGAATTAAAGTGGCAAAATATAAATACGTGAGAAATCTGATGAAATATTTCCTATTACGCCAGCTTCTCTCATAAGTCTGAAATTATTTCAAAATAAAAATAAAATTAAACATAAAAGAAAAATATTAAACGTTAAGAGAGCGATGAGAGGCTCAGAAGATTAATAGCTACATTTCCTTTTCCTTTCTTAATTTTAGAACTAGTCCATTCTCCAGTATGTCAGGTATTCTTTTGAAGGTATTTCTTTCTATACCTAAGTTCACTGAGTCTTTCCTTCATTTTTCCCATTCTTACTGACTTGAAGGAAAGACTAAGGTATATGTTTAAAAAATTATAATACATCCTGTATCTGTCTTTCTGAGCAAGCCTGATTCTTAAATGATGCATTTTAACTTTAGACTTTTAAAATAACTTTCTCAATTTGAATTCACAATAAATTTATTGATGTATTTTCTTCTTAAATTTAAAGAGGTTGAATATTGTCTATATAATTATGTCCCTCGTTTCTTTGTATTTCATTTATAAAATCCCTTCTTATTGTGAGAGCAAAGTCATTCTCAGTGTTACTAAAAATATAAGGCTATGGTAATAGCTCATGAAGTAAACAAATACAAAGCCAACATGATAACATGTTGTGGGAGATGATACCTAAGGCTACAGATAAATCATTTAAATCTAAGATCTTCATATCACAATACCCCTCCCCTATCTGCCACTGACCCCTAAAATTTAGGTTTGGTGTTGGAAGAAAGCAAATATTTTATATACTAAAATGATAAAGAGCAACTCAAGCAATATTAAAAGATGAGCATTAATCTGATAGAATGAGCTTGGTCTATTGATGAATAGGGACTAGTTGTGCTTGTTTTCCCAGTAGGAGTTTAGTATCAAATCTCAGTTCTAGAACAAGTCTGATGACAGTGTGAAGAATGGATTAAAGGGGAAATTTTAGGACAGAGACATTCACTGAAATTTTAATATGATCTTGAGTGGTAAGAGAATGTAGAACACAAAAATGGGTGACCTTGATTCATAAGTGTAGTCCATAAATTGTTATCTTTCACAAGAGAATGAAACCCAATCTCCATTTCATTAATTTGCTAATGCCTTTCCCCTGCTGCCTATATTAGCTTTGGCATCATATTTGTTCATGGTAATATATGCACAGAGACATGCAGCTACCCTGTTCTCTTCCCATTTAGAGAATATTTCTCATCTTGTCTCCCTTGTCACTGGGGAGCCAGCCTGTAGAATTTGTTCCTGTAGCACAGAATCCCTTTGTACCTGAGTTCTCATTATCTGCAGGACTGTCAAAGCTTTTATTTTTCTGTGTATTCATCCAGCAATCCAGATAGTATGGAATGAAAGCCACAAGATCCCATCTTTCCTGGTATAGCAAGTAGAAAATGCATAATCAAAACTGGATCAAAATCTCTGCTCCACCATTTATTCAGTTAAGGTACGTTATCTCTATTAGCTTTAGTCTCTTTTCTGTAAAATAATGTTGATAGTGGGTTTCTGAGAGGCTTGTTGAGAACATTAAGCAAGACAACTCATAAAATGATCAAAACCATAAATAGCACATTAAAGTTTTAGTCAGATGTAATAATAGTAGGAGCAATAGTTAAACATATTAACACTGATAATACATTTTAGAATCCATAAATAATATATATATATATGTAAAATAAAATTAGATCGCTATACTGAGATCTCATTATTACAACAGAAAATTTGATAAAATAAGTTAATAATTACATGATGTTGTAGAGATTATGTATCTTTTTAGTGAGTATATGAATAGTTTAATCTATTAACAAAACAATATAGTCTGGTACATGTGGAAGGGAAAAATATTTTTGTTTTACCTGCTTAGGCTTTGTGGTTGAGGCTGTCAATTAAAGTGACAAAAGAGTAATACCAGAAAAGCATAGAAATGTTGTGTAATATGAGCATATTTAATGTACATGGGAGCCTTTGTGTATAAGAAATGAAGGCCCAATGAAGAAAAGAAGCCATGATACATTGTTGAGATATGAAAATATAACACAAAAAGAGTTTGGAATAAGTATAGTAAATTGGAGGAAAGTAACAGAGAAAATATAGGGTGGGATAATGGGACATAGAATCATTTCAGTGTTAACCCCATATTTTCAGGGATAAAAATGCGCTTCACTTGTGATAAAAAACATGTATCCTTCTCATGGGAACTTTATTCCTTTCTTTTGAGTAAAAAGAGGGAAATCAACAGCTCTTCTAGCATTAGTTACCCTCAGATCAAAATAATCAAAATATGTCAAAATATGCCAAATTATCATATTTTGGAATAGCAGATTCTGATCCCTTTCCTTTTCAACTGAATAAAATAAGAAAAAACAAAAATTAAGGTGGGAGGTGCTGAACATTTACACTACTTGCTATTATTACAGTTAATCATATACTGGCACCAGTATAATAATCTAACTAATTAGAATTCTAGTGGATTCTAGTATAATAATCTAACTAATTAAACAGAGACTACTTACAGGTTCCCACACCTTCAGCCAGACTCAGAAAGCAGCTTTCACAAAGATGATTTATGTTGCTGAAACACAACAAACACTCAAAATCCCATTCCACCACTTTCAATCCCTTCTCATTATAACATAACCTTTAACCAACCCTATCTGTATGCGAACCCTGTAGTTATGTCAAGTGTGTGATCTTCAATATTTAATATTAAAATTGATGAATACATATTATGACATCTTGGCACTGTATTCCAAATCTCAGATCTCCTAAATTAATATTTCTTTCTTTCTTTCATAACACATTAATTTTTATGTTTGTTTACAGGAAATTTGTGCATGTATGTGTGTTTGATTTGGTATCCTAAGCTTACTAACTAGATAGAAAAGGAACCAAAAATAATGCAACTGAACAATCTTGCAGCAGTATTTTACTTTAAGAATCTTCTCCCCAGAGAACGGGAAAGGCAACATCACTTGAAAGCTATCTGCCTCTTTCTGAGTTCACTCTTAATTTCAGACTTCTTTATGATTATTAAGATTTTAAGTCAACCAACAGATATTAAAAACTATTTGCAAAAACAGTAATTCTCTTTATAAAGAAGACCTCGTGGTGTATCATAGAGATTCAACTTTGACTCTCATTTTAGCAAATCAGATTAAGGTATAAGACTTGGTACTGGCATCAGCACTGGCTACTAAAAATTAGGGTGAAATCAAGAAAAAAAAATACTCACTGGCCTGTGAGGAGTTAAACTCCAAGGAAAAACTAATTGAGATTAACCCATGAAGAACAGTTTTTTCCTACAGTTAAAAACAATTTGTGCTAGATTATCTATTGTGTGAGCAAGTCATGAAAGAAAAGAATCAAGCTATACTACCCTTAAGCATAGGCAGTTTACTGATGATCATCACTTCGATGGAATGTCTATAATGCGATACATGGCAGTCTTGATCCTAATGGGAGGGAATGAATAGGGTTCATAAGCACTAGGGATGGGGTGAAAGTGATTAACATTCTAGTGCCTCGAGCAAATCAGACTATGAGCATAATTTTTCTTTAAAAATTCAATATTCAAAGTAGTGAAGACTATAAAACAAGAACAGCTTGCTATAAAAAAATAATATACAAAGACCCCAGAAATAAGTTTTAAGAATTAAATGCATGCTAACAGAATTGCAAAATCAAGGTTAGAAAATAATGATGAAAAAAAGCTATCACAAAGGAAATAAAGGGTAAAGAATTATTCAGCAAAGCACACAAATGAGTTCTAAAAGAGAGAGAGAGAGAAAGAGAGAGAGAGAGAGAGAGAGAGAGAATGACAGAGTCACCAAGGAAATCAAGAATCAAGATTTCAAAATTTCACAGAACTCATTGACATGTGTGTTGATTTAAAATATACTAAATGCCTACATAGTTAATGAAAATGTTTGTTTGGTATATCATTTTAAAATACCAGAACACTAGTGACAGAGATATGATTCTACAGGGAGAATCAATTTCTATAAAATTGCAAGAATGTGAAAAAATTCACAATAGTAATACTGGAAATAAGAAAATATTGCTGTTTCTTTAAAAATGTTGATGTGAATGTGACTCTCAACTTAGAAATCTAACCTTAATCAAAGCTTTAATTATGAAGATCAAACATTTTCTGATATATGATTAAAAACAAATGAAAAATAAAATTTCACATGTTGTTTTTCCTCAGGGAATCACTGATAAATCTCCTAAATCAAACAAAATAAACCACAAAAAATGGAGACATCCAATTTTGGAAATGAGATGAAGGGATCCACAGAAGGTAGCACCAAGCCAAAGCCACTCAGCCCAGACAGAAGCACATCAAGGAATCTGAAAGATTCTTTCTCCAGAGTAAAACAGATAAAAAGCCTAAAACATGTGTAGCTATTCTTATGTAATATTTAAACAGCTTAGAAAGATTTTGAGACTCAAAATCTATAAGCTAAGGAGACCACACGATGACAAGTATTAAACATAATGTGTTCAATGTCTCAATTGTGAATATGATTTCATAATCAACATTACATGAACACCAGTACAGATTTACTGTAATATTTTTATTTAACAGTACTACGTGGTAGTGAGAGCAAGCAGGTGGAGGATAGTTGGGGAAAGAAGGGTAAAAGATAACTATTTCCTAACAGGAAGTAAGTAGATGTATTACTTTTCTGTTGCTGTACATGCAATTACTATGAACTTACCATTTCTGTAATTTACATACCTATCTAAATTCTGCACAGAAAAACTCATGGCACTCACTTACTGTTATGCAGTTTTGTAGATCAGGGCCCGCTTTAGCTCATTGGTCTCACAAAGCTGAAATGAAGTTAGTAACTGTAATACAATCACCTAGAGGGCTGCCCTGGGAAAACACATACATCTAAGTTTCCCCAAATTGTTGACAGAATGTATTTCCTTGCAATTGTAGAATACAAGAGAGCTTGGAGAGAAAGACTGACTTAAATATTTTTCTTCCAGACCTTCCTTCAAAATACTTTATTAATTGTAGTACATAAGATCCTAATGAGATAATTGACAATGTGAAATAGGAAGAAAAGGGCTAAAGGTGTAGGGAAAGTGGGAAGGGTAAGAGAAAGGGGATAAGGGAAAGAAAAAAACTAGGAGAAAATGAAAAAATTGAAATAAAATGTTTGTAAGTGGGGAGGTTAGGAGGGGGTGAAGGGAGGGCAGGGACAAGGGGGAAAACTGAGAACCAAGACCTGTCATGTAGAGATACAAGATCCCAATGATGAATGTAACTGTACTGTATTCCTAAAATTTACCAATAAACTCAATGAGAAAAAAATGCTTTATTGATTAGATGAGGGCTACCCAGAAAAGTATCATGAAGAACTAAGATGGAGAGAAGGAGGAGGGGAGAAGAGGGGAAGGGAAAGGGATAAATAAAGGAAGAAGTGTGTCACATACTTGTTCCAAATTTACACAATGAATGCAGTCATTATAAACTGCAAACATTTGCCAATAAAAAAGAATATTTTGTTGAGTGAAGGAAGCCAGATCAAAAAGAAAAAAAAGAATACATAAAACACAATCCAATTATGTGAAGTTCTACAAGGATAAGGATGAAAGTATAATAGCAAGTCAATGTGATTATATAACATCGTGAATGTACTAAATGCCACTGAATTTATCACTTGAAAATGTTTAATTTATTTTCCTATGCATTTTACCTCAGTAAAAGAATCAGTGTGAATGTTTAAGGAAAGCCATGACTGTGGTGGTGACTAATAGAACTACACATGTGTTAAAACTGCTAGTATCATGTTCTTTAAAATAGGTCTGTTTTATTGCATATAAATTATGTTGTGATAAAGTTCATTTTAGAAAATAAAAAAGAAAAGTAAGTAGGAGGCTTAATTACATCTGCAAAAGCCCTTCAGTTTTGCCATATAACATAAACATCATTAGCATGATTTTCCATAATCTTTCCCATGCGTCATTGGTTAGAGACAAGTTGTACATCCTAGTAAATTCAAGAGAATGGAAGTAACATAAAGGTGTGTACACTTGAGTACAGAAACATGAATAACAAGTTAGAATTCTTTTATCACAGTAGGCAGTCCCTAAAATTCAAGAAATAACAAAGTAAAGTATATATGTTTTATACAAATGCGAGATCTAAAGAATCAGTGAAAATATTTGAAAATAATTACTACTATATAGTAGTATATGGGGCAGGAATAATTAATTTTCTAATTACTTGGCTCTGATTAAATTACTGCATGTTTATGTTCTCTGATTTCAATTGGATTTTTACCTTTATCAAATAATTATAACAGTGCTTGTACAAAAGATGCTTAAAATTTTATGAAATAATGTAAAAGTAATGAATGAAGAAAATTTATGTTGTAAAACAATTTCTGAGATCTGGGTGTTTTTTTGACCATAAAGTCTAATTTAGACAATAGTAATATACTGTTACTACAAAAAAAAGTAAATGTAATCTCAGGCTTCCATTCATAGAGATATGAATAAACAGAAAAAATTGCTCTAAATTATTCTTCACTGAAAAGTCAATACTTGGAGTTGCATTCATTTATAGGTACTTAATTTAATTTTATTTTTCTATTACTGTAACAATCATTCTTTTATTATGGAATCAATATACAATCTCTATAGAAAACTTTAGAGAATAGAAAAAAGAAAAGTCTGTAATCTCAATATCTCAAATATCTCAATATTTGAGAGTAAGTATCACAAACACATTGGTATTTATCATTTTAACTTTTTCCCTCTCTATATATATACATATCTATTTTGCACATAACATATTACACATGTACTTTCAATGTTGTGTTTTAACTTGATCATATATTGCAGAATACCTCTATTTCCATCCAAGATGAAGAAATAAAGCCCAAATAAACCCTCACTCCTGCAAAAGATAGAAAAGTAGGCCATATACATGAAATAACTGTTCTCATGACAATGGCATCAGACAAAAGGAACAATTCATGAGAGACAAGAAACATGATACAAATCTTATGATTGACTAATCTAATAGGTGAAATAAATTCAAAGCCACAGGAAAGGAAAGAGAAACCCAGCAGAAATGGGCAACTTCCTGAGCTGGAGTGGTGACTAGAAAGCTGAAATGTCCAAAGTAGCATTTTAGAAAAGAAATCTACAGAAGCTAAGGGTGCAAAAAATGCACTCTGGTGATCTTCAGAGTGGATTTCTCTGGAATATTCAGTGAAGGGTTGATTAGTATATATCTGTTAGAAAATTGTGTGATGCCAGAAAAGAAAAAAATTTATGTCAGGAAATTCTATAATTTAAATTAAATGAGCAAATTCCTTGAAAGACAACAATCATCAAAGCTCATTCTTAAAAATAGATTACTTGAATAGCTCTTGCACTTTTAGTTAAGAAGTGTAGTTCAAAAGAAAACTCTAAAATCATATGGCTTTGTTTATAATGCTTTCAAATATTTATGGAAGAATTAATAAAAAGCTTTACAAAAATTCTCCTATTTCATAGGAATTACTGGGAAATTAACACCCTCACTTATTTTATGTTAACATTCAATTAAAAAATCAAACCCAGAAAAATACTATGAATATAGATTTTTTTAAATTGAAATTAAAAAACTCCTGAAAACTTTAGGCAAATCAGGTCCAGACATATTTTGGGGGACAATACAGGTTGATTAAGGGAATCAAACTTAGAATGAAAATAGGTTTTAGCACTAAAAAGTAAATCAATGTAATCTACCCTGCTTACAAGTTTATAAGGAAACAAAAAAGGAAAACTATATTATATCTCAAGTAATATAAAGAAAAAAAATGGTAGACATCATCCAAAATTAATTCCCGATAGAAGTTCTCAGGACTCCAGGGCTTGGAGGTCTTTCTTCCCTCTATCTTATAAAGCGCATCAGTGAAAAACCTGTACCTGTGTCTTTTTTTGAAGGACATAAGATCAATATATTAAAATCATGATCTGCATACTGTTTAAATTAGCAAGATCTCAACTACTGAATATTGATAAAAAAAAAAACTTTTTTGAGGGGGTTACTGGGGATCAAACCTTGGTCCTTGCACTTGCGAGGCAGGCAGCAAAACCCTGAGCCAAATCCCCGGCCCTACCTGTGTCTTAATTAATAACAAAAAATTAAGTCTTCACTGAAGAAGGTAAGAACTTGAACTTTCACCATTTACATTCAACAGTGTGCTGTTGGTTCTAGCTAGTACAAAAGAGAAAAAATAGTAAAAGGCATTCAGATTGGAAATAAAGGACATATTTTTTTTATATTACTGGCATTGTATAAAGTCCTATTGAATTCAGTGAAAATGAAAATAAAACTAAATGCATTTTCATTCAGTTTGAAGGACATAAGATCAATATATTAAAATCACGATCTGCATACTGTTTAAATTAGCAAGATCTCAACTACTGAATATTGATAAAATGTTAGCTTTTAGGTCCCACATGGTAGCCCATGCCTGTAATCTGAGTACTCAGGAAGATGAGGCAGGAGGATTGCTGCAAGTTTGAGGCCAACCTGAACTACAGAGTGAGTTTAAGTCCACCCTGAACTACTTAGCAGGACCCTGTCTCCAAAAGAAAAGAAAAGAAAAAGTAGCTTTTTCCAAATTAATATATAGAGTTAATGCAATCTCAAGAACCTAGCAGAATTTTTTATTTCAAAATTAACAAGTTAACTCCAAAATTCATATGGAAATTCACAGAGCCTGTAACAGCTAAAACAACTGCAAAAAATAAAACTAAATTTGGAAGACTGGTACTATTTCACTTCAAGATTTATTTGGGGTCTATAACTTTCAAGGTAGGGACACTTTTGGGTGAAGTGAGCAAGATTCTTATGGTACAAAATTTAAAGCTTATAGCTGCCCAAACTTGTGTGCCTTCTAAAGTTTGGTGGGCAGGACACTCATCTACCTCATTCTAATTTTTGATCAAGACGGGGAGGTGTTGGCATCAGTAACAACACACAGTAAATGAAGCACAATGATTGTGCTGGAGCACAACATGGATTAACAGAACACAAAAGGGAGAAGAGACTGAAGAGCTCATAAAAAGCTCAAATGGTGCTGCCAATATGAAAGACAGCTGGGCTGCTCCTCAATAAATTAATTATAGAAATGTTCAGAATATGTAATGTGTAGAAACAGAAACTAGAAAGAAGGTGGTTTGCCATACCTTTGAGTAAGCGGAATATTGAAAAAAAACTTTGGTGGACATTAATGCATAATATGATTTTGGGAGGAGAAATTTAAAACGTTATAAAATTGATTGTGGATGTATATGTGTTGTAAGGTAGCTGTAATAAAGTATCACATAACAGATTTGATCAACTATATCTACTTCTATTCTAGAAATAGGACCAACTGAATCACATCAGTTCTGGGGGACCAGAACACACTGAATTGAATTTGCCATTTACATTTTTTCTTGTCCAAGTCTTCAAAGAACCCTCACTTCTAGTGACTTATCCTCCAAGGCCACAGCAGGATCTGAGTTATCCGTACCACAAAAGGAATCCAGACAGGATTTCTGGAGAGCAATCAAAATCTCAAGATACCAAAAGTTTACACCCAGCAAGGGGGGCGTAAACCTTAAATCACAAATTTATCTGAAGTTTGTTGGAGCAAAAGAAGGAGCTCTTCAGGTGCCAAGATTAAGGATGTGTCAGAGCAGACTAGAAAATGGGAGAATCTACAGAGAGTTTCCACTCCAGAACAACAGGGCAAAACTAAAATGCAAAGATCAATAAAATCCTCTTCAGACCTTATCGCACAAAAATTAAGTGCTATTGTCTGAATTCATTGTACTTTTGACTCCCGGTAAAACATTTTCTGTCTTAGGGCTGCAGATTTAGCTCAGTGGTGGCACCGCCTGCCTCACAAGCACAAGGTCCTAAGTTCGGTCCTTGGTACAAAAAGAAAAGAGAGAGAGAGAGAGAGAGAGAGAGAGAGAGAGAGAGAGAAAGTAGAACATTTTCTGTGTCTTAATGCTGTTAAAAGATAAACTTGGGCACTGAAATGTTAATTAGTTTATTGGACCATTCAGTATCTCATGAATTGGATAACATCATATTGCAAATTGTTTACCACAACACACACTAAGTGAGAGAGAAAAGGTTTTATTTTGTTCTTGAAGAGGGAAGATGGTTGAAAAACTATTTGATGGATAAAAATGGAAAATCTCTAGTTAGATGTTAATTTTCAACTTCTGATTGTTTTCATTGAAGCTCCGTTTGTTATTCACAGGGAGCTGTGTGTAGATACTTGCTTAAGTAGAGATTTAAAGTGCCAGAGCCATCTTAGCTAATAGCCTCCCAATAAATTACTTAGTAATACAGAATGCTATACATGATAACAATGTAAAAGACTAGCTATACCACGCAGTTATCCTGAAATGTATTTAGGAGAACTGAAAGCTGATCATGGACACACACTGAATCCAGTGACTTGTAAAATGTATTACTTCACTTCTCATTGATTTGACTTTCTATCCACTCAGTATTTTACTAGGTGGAAAACTAGAAGTCCTCTCTCACCTGGTCTCCTTCCCTTTTCTTCCTACTCAGTACTCCTACAGCTTCAGCTTTGGCCCCTAAAGCCTCATGCTGCAAAATCTGCTAAGGCTTTTTTTGTACCCACATATCTTGCCAGCATCCAGCTTAATGCTAGTATACATTGTGACCTATATCTTTAAATGCAATACAAAGTACTGTCACTATTCTCACCCATTCCATCATTATTGCTAAATATAAGCTTGAAATGAGAGAGGATTACAAGCCACATCAATGATATGTTGTACCAGTTTGTTTATATAATATAATAATTGAAAGCTCTATAGATTAGTCTTCTGCAGATCTCTAAGAACAACATTACAAATAGCACTGCTGATGTGTGTACTCATTAAATTAAAAAACATTTTTTTCTGAGTTCAATCCCTGGGACAACAAAAGCATTTATTTCATATCATTCTTCCTCTCAAGCACCCTCTGCAACTAAATCCCAATGAACTTTAGAATTCAATAGTTATTATCTTACTTCTTTTTCTACTAAGGTCCTTCTTTCAATGATCAAGCAAAAAATCAGAAGCTAAACATTTTGTAGCTAAAAATATCTTGAAATCTATACCACATACTGAAAAAAGTTTCTATTGCCATTATTACTTCAATAGCGAAAAAAAAAATACAAACTACCACTTTCCTTTCTCTTTGAGCCCTCAGAACTATGTTTGTTAATTGTAAATATTGTGCACTGTATCTAATGTTTATAATTCATTGATTAAGGAGACAAAATCCTATAAAAGCCAAAAAAAAACCCTAAATGTTTAAAACTTGTCAAGAAATTTAATGGTCTCTTACTTTGGAAGTTCTTTTTCTGTATGAATATCTCAGTCTGTTTATTTTGTTTTGTTTTGTACCAGGGATCAAACTTGGGTCCTTGTTCTTTCAAGGCAGGTGGCGGAACCATTGAGCTAAATCCCCAGCCCTGACTCAATATTAATATTGTGTATTAACATGAATGTGGAATAGAATCAAATTCAAATCTATTTCAAGGAAGTACTATCAGCACGATAAAATTTAATGACTATCGTTAGAGGTTTGGTACAAGTCATTATTGAAAATGATTCAATTTATTTTTTAAAGTTCTGTTTTAAAGACAGAAAGTGAAACCCACTCTGTCCTCAAAATCAAGAAAAGTAGTTCAATGGGAAGAGTACTTGTCATTTGACCAAAAACTCCTCATATTTCTAACAGAGTCAAGACAGAAAAGATCAATTCAGTCTTTTAAAGAAGCAATGACTCAGAAAACCAATTGCATCAGGACAGGGTCTGCTGTTTAAACTACTTAGATTTTACAAGGTGCTATTAGGTACACTTAAAGTTGATTGGCCTATAAATTGAAGAAAAGGAAGATAGCTCTGTGAGTTTTGGAAGGCTTGATCTGAAAGAGTAAAGAGAAAATTGCACTTCAGTTTTGCTTCTTCTTCCTTTTCTACTGCCAGTTTTTCGTTTTCTCTTGTTTCCTTTCATCTAGGAAAAGATAATTGGACTTACCACAGCTCCTTCTAATTTTTAAGAGACTTCTAAAGCAAGATGCTTTTTTGACTGTGGATATTATTTCATAGATCTTTTCTATATATGGATGATTCCTTCTTCCTGAAGACTACAAGGCATGGTTCCAATACTCAAGTCAAATGTCCTGCCCTCCGGGATAAATGGGCGAATATAAGAGCAAAATCAGGCATTAACCTTCAGTGTTAAATTGTGAACAATATTTTAAACATATATGTAAAAAGTAAACGCACAAATGAAAGAGACTTTTAGAGAAATAGTATAACGTGGGGACTTAATGTTCAGGCTTTGAGATAAAAAAGGCCCATATTTAAATTATCTTTCTATAATTTTAGCTGAAATTTCTTCATCTGTGTTCTGTTTAACAGATGAAGAAATAAATACTGCATAAAATAAACAACAACAAATTGTTCACATAAAACAAATATTATATTTGCTCAGGGACAATGACACACTAACACATGTGAACTGTTCAGTATACTCATTGAACATAATAAAATTTTTAATGTGTGCTGTTATTGGCAGACATCAGAGACCAGCTCTGTTTTCTTCTGGACAGATTGAGACAGTATCTGGCAAAGCTGTGAGATATTGTAAATGTCTCTCCTGCAGTGCTCTCAGCAGTTTGCAATCTAGTCACAGGCTCCTTCTTTTACTAGACGTCAGACTCTACCCAGGTGCCAACCTCTGCCAGGACACTTACCTTGCAATGATGCCCAAGGTAAGGCTCCATCAGACTCAGAAAGCGTAGGCCAAGCCCTGGACTCAGCTGTTCTTAGTTTTGAATGGATTTCTAGATCCCCGCAGTGAAAGCACTTTTGCAGTTACTCTTGAAAATCAATTTCCCATTTCCATCACTTCAGGGTTGGTTGGGTCATCATCTCAGTGCCCCACTCATCCTCTTTGTGCCTGGACTCAGTTACCTCTTCTATTTCTACAGCATGGGCTGAAAACATCTATGTTCCCCTTTTGTACTGTCACTTAGATTCCTAGACTCTCCTTCATATTCATGGAACAATATAAATTGTGACTCAATATTTATCTTCTCTATATGGTACCATTTAAAGAAAAACCATGAGACAATTTCTAAGATTTCCATCATCCTGAGTGTGTTCAATTGTCATCTAGATGGCCAATTTTATAAACCAGCTTTCCTATTTCTTCAACTTACTATTCAACTTTACCAATGCCAGTAAACAAACTGGAATCTGGATTTTCTCAGTGTCATACTCCTAGCATTCTTTGTACTTCACAGTGTTGCCTATCATCTCCAAAATTAGTGCATGATTAAATAAAGTCAAATTTGTTAAGCACCTCTTTCTGACCCTGATATGTTAAACAGCATCAAACAAACAGTAGGCAACTTCACACCAGTCTCACTTTTCATATGCAAAGTTAGAAGAAAATGTATTTACTTTTCTTTCTCCACATAGCTGTAATATACACTTTGAAATGACACTAAGTGTTATACATTATGTAGGAAATGATAAGTTTGTCATAAACACACGATACTAAAAGGAAAACAACTGTTTCCCATTTAGAGACTCAAAACTATTTGTTTGTTGCCTTTCCTTTATAAAAGTGGATCTCTTGCTTTTCAAAATGTCTGACTATGCAAAAATTTCAAGCAAAGCTTTTATGTTTATCTTCAACAACTTGGTGCCTTACTGAGTCATTCTTAGAGATTAAATAAGATATTTAAAGCTGATTGAAATTTTCATATTTTATATTAAAGAAAAAAATAAATGTATATTTTTTATTTCTAGAATCAAGTTAGAATTATCCTTAAAAGATCCTCTATAGTTTTGTAATTAAATAATTGAATATATTGGTACATTTTAGAGATACAGTGCAGTTATATTCATTGTTGGGATCTTGTACCTCTACATGACAGGTCTTGTTTTTCATTTTTTCCCCTTGTCCCTGCCCTCCCTTCACCCCCTCCTCCCCTCCCCATTTACAAACACTTTATTTCCATCTTTTCATTTTCTCACATTTTTTCTTTTCCCTTATTACCCTTCCCCTACCTATCTCACCTTCCCTACACCTTTAGCCCCTTGCTTCCCATTTCACAATGTCAGTTTCTCATTAGGATTTTATGTACTATTACAGCTTATTCACACCAGAGATACTATTCAGTATTTACACATTTGTGACTTATTTATTTCACTTAGGAGTATATCCTCAATATTTATCTATTTTCCTATGAATGAATCTAATTTCTAATTTTTTATGGCTGAGTAATATTCCATTTTATAGAAAAACCACATCTTCTTTATCCAGTCTAGAATATATAAAGAACTTAAAACAATCAGTCCCCCCAAATATAAAGACCAAATTCAAAAATGGGCATCCGAAATGAACAGACATTTCACAGACAAAGAAATAAAAGCAACAAGTAAATATATGAAAAAATGTTCCACATCACTGGTCAGTTGAGAGATGCAGATGAAAACAACACTGAGATTCCACCTCACCCCACAAAGAATGGCTGCTATCAAGAAATCACACAATAGCAAATGTTGGCAGGGTGGTGGGGAGAAAGGAACCCTTCTCCATTTTGGTGGGAGTGCAGACTGGTACAACCACTATGGAAATAAATATGGAGATACCTCAAAGAGCTTGGAGTGGAGGTTCCATTTGACCCAGCCATCCCTCTGCTGGGGATCTTTCCAAACAAACTAAAAGAATCCTACCGCAGTAATATATGTTCACCCATGTTTATAGCAGCTCAGTTTGTAATAGCTAAAACTTGGAAACAGCCCATTTGCGCATCATTTGGAGTTCCTCCATAATTTTTATGTGTTTCAGAGTAGTGATTACATGGTCTACAAATTGAAGATCTATACTAGCAACGGTGTCTCATTTGTCTTCAAAATACTTCAGTAAAATACTGCAAAAGAAAATGTTAGTAGAAAGGAAGATAATTGCTACTGGCTGATGTAATCAGACACATGAAGAGCACAAGGATGACTCAGTGTCACCACAAGAACATTCTCATCATTTCTCTCAAGAAAAGATCAACATCAGGGGTTCTCAGCCCTGAATTATATTATTTTTGGCTCCTTTCATTAATCAAACCTAAAATACTTATTGACTTGGTAGTAGTGTAAAAGAAAATGTCTAAACTAGGCAAAATATTAACAAGCTGGAAATTCCTAACATATTGCAACATGTTTGAGTGCCTCCCCAGGGCCTTATCTGGAATTCACACTATTATGATTTGCTTTTATGTTCTTCATTGCTATGCATCCCCTGTTGGTCAACTGACATTTCCTAGTCATTGAAAGGTCTTTCTCCTGCTTCTGCTGAAAGTATGAGAAGAAAACAAACAAGGATTCACCACTCTTTTTGTATTTTATACCAAATAAAAAGACTTGGCTTTTAGAGAGCTGGTTTCTGTTTGCTAACTTTCTACCTAAATATCACATTTTTTATCTTTAAATTTCTCTATAGTAAGTGTCGTGTAGCAGTGAATATTCAGCATTTTAAACAAGGAATTGAATGTTTATCACATAAAGTTAGGGATAGCAATGATATTGTCAGATTTGCCATAGTTGATTTCCTTGTCCTCATAAAAGTTTTTTAAATTTACATTGCTTATTAAAAGGCTCAAACAGACACCCATTCTAAATTACCATGGTAGAAAAAAAAAATCTGTGAGGAAAATGAACTACAACTTGGAAAAATAAGTACAAGGGAATTTGCATTGACAATTCTGTTTTTAAAGTTAAAAAATAATATATTGTATATATAAAACATTGCACAAATATGTCTTAAAATAGAATGAAACTTAGAAAGCTCAGTAAAACTTAGATTGCCAATAAAAAGGACAGGTAAAATAACCTTTCCATCTTTGACCTTTCCTTGCTTTCTCACCCCCAGTCTCAGCCAGTCTGGATGTACTAAAGCAGAAGAGTCTAAAAGCTGTGAGAAAGTGATGGTATATTTAGAATTTCTTCAGGACAATTTTCATCTTGGTAACTTGAATTCTGATCAAGGCCACTGATGAACTTCAAATGTGTTTGGAATCGCCACTTCAAAGACCTCATCTCATCTACCACCCCTTCCTGTATTGGCTTCATCTTGGTAGAGGCTCGCTGGTGTGGGGAGGACGTGTGAGAGGAAGATGTGCTGGAGGAGACCCTCAGAAATGGCTGCAAGCCATCTTCGCTGTCACTGGAGCTTCCTATATTTTGCTCATTTCCAGCATGGAGATCGGTGTGCAGAGACTGAGTTGGTACTCCAGCTTTTTGACTTTTTTATCATTTAAGGTTGGATCATGCAACAAGTAGAGCTTATTTGTAATTTCTTTTCCTATAAGACACCTAAATATTTCATACAGGAAAGCTTTGATTCCAGAAAGTAAATTGATCTTTCTGTTGACCAGCATAAAAATCTGCAGCTATCATCTGCAATAATGGTGACCTGGAGTTTTTCACCTTTGTGCATCTGAGTTGATCTAATTTCAGCAGAATTTATAAAGTCACAAGGGTAAAATATTATGCAGAAAATGTCCTCTATAGGAGACCTTTATCTTCCCTTTAGGAGAATTCTGAGAAGGTCAACTGATGTCTCATCCTCTGCAGTATAAATTTGGCACTTTTTGTTTGTTTGTTTGTTTGTTTTGGGGTACTGGGAATTGAACTCGGGTCCTTGTGCTTGCAAGGCAGGCCACTGAACCACTAAGCTAAATCCCCAGCCCCTGTTTTTTGTTTTTTGAGACAGGATCTCAATATGTAGTTGAGACTGACCTGGAACTCACTAAGTAGCTAAGGCTGGTCTCAAACTCACAGTGATCCTACTGTCTCAGCCTCCCAAGTGTTGGGAATAAAGGCATGCACCACCATAACCAGTTATAAGTTTGGCCCTTTTTCAAGGTCTGAATCATGCAAAAATGTCCAGTTAATCTCCTGAACAAATCTGTAGGCATATGGAGTGGCTCAAGTAATTGCTGATAGATGCCGCTGAGTTCCCATTCAATCTTTACCAGTCTCTTTGTACACAAGATATGAAAGATGCAAAATGTTGACACCCAAGAACACAGAATTCCAGATCATTGCAGCCAAGGCACACAGGTACGGAGTGACCCACACTATAGAAAGGGTACAACGTATAGCCAGCAATCCTCTAAGAAATGTCATATGACAGTGAAGGGCAGTTGGAATAACCAAACCAACTGCAAAACAAGTATTTGCTACATAAAAAATAGATGATATACCTCTTGCCAGTTTTCACAAGTGGTTTCATTGGAAGGCAGGAGCATGATACTCCCTAACTCAGGTGTAAAATATCTCATAGTTGATTCTGCCAATGAGATGGTCTTATATAATTCATGTTGAAAATTCCTGGCTTGTCCTCAGCACAAGCCTGGCTGGCTCTGGACAAAGTTTGGGGCACTGGCGGCAGTGTACAAGGGATGCAGGCACAGTTGGCTTGACTGGCACCTGGCATGAAAGCCTTAGCAGATCAGCCCCTATACAAACTTTTGATCATCTTTACTGACTTCTAAAATCTGTTCTGATGCAGCACATTAATTATATGTGTATACCAACACATTTGGTTTGTTTCATGGCTCTTGAAATATTACTTCTGATAAATACATAAAAGCAGAATATGTGATTTTTTTTCTTATAGTCTAGTAGTGAAACAAGAAATTATCACTGCAATTTTAATTGTTCACAGTTTACAGATTAAATTACATGGTCCATATTCTAGGCATATTCTATACAGTTAAAACTTGATAGGAAATCTTAAAGTCCTTATACAATGAACTCTTAACCTTTAGTAGCTATAAAGAATAGCAAAGTGTTTTTTGAAAACACATACTAAAAGAAACCATTAACATTTTCCTATAGCACCAAAGAAGGTGAGATAACTGTCAAAACTTACTTTCTTTATAGGGAATCTATAAAAATAATTCTCTGTCAGTTTTCAAGGAATGAAGTGAAGTTTGAGAGAAAATATATAAGTTTTTCAAATACCTGAAAGTAATTGAGAAGCATTTTCTTCTCTTGGTTATTATGTATTTAAAAGAGGAATTGATCAAACTAGAAATCATGCAGTAAACAATAACAAAATCTTCTTTATTAGATGAGCTACTACTATTAATTCATCATCTGTTAACTCTAACAGGTATCATTGCACTGACAATCCCACAGATGGCAATGTTCAGACTTCCTTTGCTGTTTAATCTATTGCAGATATGTATATATGAGATATGATTGCTGAACAAAACTTAGGTATCAGTTAATAAAATTCATTTCAATCTCCTCAAGTCTTTGTTGATATCACATTTGATCATTTTTTAAATTAAGTTTTCAGCTGACTTCAAAGAAAGTGAAGATTGATCACTTAACATCATTGTCACCAGTGATTAGGAGTTTCTTTAGAACTGACTCTGGAAAGCATTATGATAAGCTTAATGCAAAAGTTGATATTGCTTTCATATTATGTAATAAAATCAAACCAGGACCTAATTCATGATTGCTTATCAAGATTACTAGAAGCAGGAATGTATGAAAAATTTCTGTGAGAATTATATTCACAAGACTGGAAAATTATTCAGAAAGCAGAATATAAGGAAAAGGAGGATTATTTATGTTCTAAAGAGTGAAAGCAAGAAGGCAAAACAGAATAGAAAAAGAGAATTAGCTATTCAATTTGGTTCTGTGGCCTACTACCAAAGTCTATTTCTCTGGCCAAAATATTTCATCAAATACAGATAATGTCATTTTTGTTTGTTCATCTGTTTTGGTAGTTAGCAAGCAACAGTTCATTTCCAGTGAGAGGATTAAGATCTAATAATGAGTACATCTCAAAGTGTGGTCCTGCAGATTCGTGTTGGTGACAAGCTATATGTTACTTATCAGTGATAGGTCTGTTTTTCAAAAGCCTGTTGGAATTTAGAGCAAACATCCATGGAAATTTGGCAGGATAATTTTGTCTGTTTAATCTGAGAAAAAATTTAGACATTTTGAATTTCTCCTTTTTACATTTCATTTTTCTAGTAATTCACTTTAATTATTTTTAAACTAATAATTGAGAATGGATAAAAAACATAAAAGCATTGACCCTTTACCACAGATGATTTTTACAACATTGGTTTATATTGATATTGGTATGTTCAGAATAATTACAAATTTTGCATTTTCCACAGCTATAGCTAAGAAATAAAAGTTCTTTCTCTTGGAACTTTTCTTTTACATTGGTTCAATTACACTGGAAATAAATGCAGTGAGATTATATTTTATACTGAATTTATACTGCTGGCAATGAGATTTTTATATTAGCCTATGCCTTTTCATTTCCTGGTCACTGGAAATCAAGTTTTTTTGATATGAAGAGTCGACTGAAGTCACATTGAATTATAATGTGATAAACTTGAGATATCACAATCTAGAAATATTTATTAAACCTTAATTCAAAATTTCACAGTAGGTCTATGTTCAGAAAACTTGAAAACCTCACTTGATGCAAAAATAAATCCAATGGACACAATTATTAAGTAATACGAATGCCACCATTAAATGCCAACTTCTGTGCTACAAAAAAGGAATTCAGGAAAAAAGGGACAATGTCCTTCACTTGCATATCCAGGCAACAACCTGCACTTTGCATGAAATAGAGTTAATGGATATAAAGCCCTGTCATATTAGATGCAAAACACATTTTCTGTTTTTAATTTTCAGAGTCTTGATCAGGGCAATTTTTGTAAAAAATGATTAGAATTACATTATTTCAAATGCTGGAAATTTTTATATTAAAGATTTTGTACAGATATGCTGTGAGAATTCATACAGAGGAATAAAGCTGGACATAAAGAGGTCACAGATGTCATTTATTATTATCAGTAACTCCTGATCTCTAATACTAAATTCACAACCACTTCTCTGATTACAGTGCTATGATATAGACACCACTGTAGATTTTTTTTTCTTTTTATTGAGTTTATTGGTACATTTTAGGTAGACAGTACAGTTACATTCATTACAGGGACCTTGTACTTTTACATGACAGGTCTTGGTTCTCATTTGTTTCCCTTGTCCCTGCCCTCCCTTCACCCCCTCTTCCCCTCCCCATTTACAAACATGTTATTTCCATTTTTTCATTTTCTCATATATTTTTTTAATTTTTCCTTGACTCTGGAAGACATTGGCATAGGAAAAGACTTTATGAAAAAATCCTCAGTAGCACAGGAACTAGCAGAAAGAATCAGCAACCGGAATCTCATCTTATTAAAAAGCTTCTGCCACTGCAAAAGAAATCATCAACAGAACTAAGAGACCACCTACAATGTGGGAAAAGATTTTCACCCGCTGCTCCTCAGACAAAGGATCATTATTTAGAATATATAAAGAACTCAAAACAATCAGCCCCCCCAAATATAAAGACCTGATTCAAAAATGGGCATCTGAAATGAACAGACATTTCTCAGACAAAGAAGTAAAAGCAGCAAGTAAATATATGAAAAAATGTTCCACATCACTGGTCAGTAGAGAGATGCAGATGAAAACAACACTGAGATTCCACCTTACCCCACAAAGAATTGCTGCTTTCAGGAAATCAGACAACCACTGTAGATTTCAATGACCTTCTGACTTTGTAACTACCATTTGGCTTGTGACATAGAATACCATAGGGCAATGGTTCCCATTCTTCTTGTGTAAGAAAGAGTAATGATGTCTTAAAATAAAACTACTGATGTAAATGATGACACAAGTAACCTAATCACTTGTTTCCTTCCAGTTAGTTTAACCAAAGTGGAAACTATGAAATACAGCACAAATAGTAATCATTATTTCCTGTTTTTCAGTCTTCCTCAGCTTTCTGGAGGCTGCAAAGTTCTACAGCTTCTAGACTTTCATCTTTTACCTTGCTTTGTAGCTTTGTAACTTAAGCTTGACTTCTTGTTTGACATGGTAGAAATTTTTTTATATATATTCTTTAAAAAAAATTATAGAGTCTACATTTATTTTTAAAAATTTGAATAATGAATAAAATATCAAGGCCCATTTTGTTTTCATTTCTTTCCATGGTAGAGGACATATCTGAGCTTATTTCTCATAGTTAAACCTGGCTCCATAGAGGAGAGTTTCTTATAAAAGCTACCCAAAGTTTGTCCTACAAACACATTTGTAATTAGATCTCTCTGCTTAACAATATCGATTCCAGATGGCTTTTTCTAGAGGAAGCAAGAATTTCCTGTTCAAAGATGATGTGTTAACAGAGTCCTACCTCCTTTAACCTCTCATAAGTGGGAGAACTGTATGATTTGAGCTTCCTGATTGACCAGCTATTGTAAGAAGAGTTCTAGTTTTAGACAAATTCCTTTGTGGAGAACTGTAGTTGGAGCATCTGCTGCTTTAGAGACCTCCGTGAGAACGTGTGCACTGTAAATTTCTTTCAGCAAGCTAGCTGAAAGAAAGTTGTCAGTTTTTTTTTTTTTTGTGTGTGTGTGTGTGTATCTATAGCAGAATATAAATAATATACATGAAGTTTGAGTTTTGAAATCTAGCACACGAAATTCTAAAGGATATTAGGTTAAAGTTGTCAAACACATAAACACTGTAACAGAAAGGAAAGGTGAGGGGAAGATTAAAGTTCTGGTAAAATATCCTTATTTTCTCCTTATTATCTCCTAGCCTATCCACCAGCAGATTTCATTCTGGTAAAAAGCTTGTGAATCTGGGGAAATGAGTGGTTTACTTCTATTGTATACATGGTAAAATAGGGGTTTACCTTGGAGAGTGAGGTGACTGGTTACAGAGGTGAGGTGTGGATGCACTCTGTGGATGCCTGTTCTAGATCTTTTTTCCTGGATACTTGGATGCCGTATATCAGGACAAAAGGAAAGAAGAGCATTCAGAAAAGGACCTTTGAAAAAGACAATAACGAAGAACAACAATATCAGTGACGTCATGTATACTCCTTTCTGCATTCAATTTTGGTGTCTCAAACTTCCAATTGCCTCCTGAAGCCCTTCTCTAAAGACTCAATGTCTTTCATTGTTTATGATCATCTAAATTTGGCCCTTGCAAAAGCAGCCTCCCAGGCTGCTTTAGTGCACCTGGCTTGAGAGGGAAATACAGTGAAAAAGTACAGATGTGAAACAGGAAAGGGAATAGAATAAATAAAAGGTGCAACAATGAATATGAATGGGATTACCCATAGTTGATGCAAAGTTCTGTGTGGAAAAAACCTGAATTAAAACATGACAAATTATATCACTAAGGAAAGAGGAAGCTAGGTTTACACTACTTTGCTTGGACAAAGCAGGCTTGAGGTCAGGATGAAACTTTCATAAATAGAAACAGAAAGCTATGTTGGAAAAGGAAGCCCCAAAGGTAAGGGTCCCAACAGTCTGTGTTAAAATGACTTGCAAGGGAATCAGTGCCAAAGGTTGTTGTGATGACTGTGCAACATAGCACAATAGTGAGGCTTCTTTTTTTCACTTTGTTTGAAGTATGTTTGTGTGTGTGCATATGCATGCATGGGTGTGCACACATGTGATAACTAATTTTGTATGTCTACTTGATTGAGCTGATAGATGCTTAGAGAGCTGCTAAAGCGTTATTTCTGCATGTGTGTGTGGGAAGGTATTTCCAGACGAGATTCACATTTGAATAAGTAGAGGCAGTGGGCATCATCTAATGCCTTGAGCCCTTAAGTGGAACAAAAAAGTGGAGGAAGAGCTAATTTCAACTTCTTGCTTAAAGATGGGATGGAATATCACCCTGGATTTCACCTTCCTTGGAATTTCAGTGTTCCTGGTTCTTGAGTCCTCTGGCTTGGACCTGAATGGGTACTGTCGGCTCCCTCACTCCCAAGCCTTCTGAGCGTATTAGCACACACCACTTTCTAGGGCTCCCAGTATGCACACAGCAGGTAGTGGGGCTTCTTAGCCTTCCCAATTAAGTGAACTACTGATGGATAGTAAATCTTTTTCTGTTTATCTATGTATATTGCATTAAGTGTTTCTCTAGAGAAACTTAATATTGTATGTGCATATTTATGTATAATACAGATTTAAGAATACATAAATATTGGCATCTGTCTGGATGTATTATTTCCTTTAGTCATACTTCATCTTACTACATCTTTTCAGGGCAGATTTCTTACTACACTTAACCTTAGGAAAAAAGCTGAGTGAGAGGGCAGAATTTCTTTTCTTGGTTCACAATTTAGTTTCCAGCAGGTCAAATTTTTAATCCTTGATCTAAAACTAAAAATGTATTAAAAATTATTTATGACCCCAGTAGAAAAATGAAAAAAATTTGCATAAATGGACAATTCTCACAAAAATAAAATGAAACAAATATAAAAAGGATAATTTTAAAAGTAAAAAAATAAAACTTACCAAAAGTTGATTCACTACTGAAGTATTCAATAATTAAAATCAATTCATAGAGTATTTTTGATTGCACAAAAAATATCGGCTAATTTTTAATTTTTAAAACAGAATCAAAATTGTATGTTATATGAATGTCTGAAATTGATTATATTTGAAAGTTGTTTTAATTTTTTATTCCTCCATTACTCTCCCACATTTTCTACATTTCTTATGAGATAATATTTCTATACTTAGAAAAAGGTTTCAAAATCACAATTAGCTATATATTTAATATATATAATTGTGCATCATGTCATTATAATATATACGTTATATTTTCTTGTTTCATGTTCAGTTACTTTCCAAAAAATAACTAAAAACTTTCTTATACATAAATATGTTGCTAACATAAGAAATCATTTTAAAAAGGTCATTTAAACAAATTTTACTTCTGATGACAACTGCTTCTATATTTCTTATGTTGTATTGCCTTATTTTTATAAAGTTTACTTTTACCTTTGCTGTCAAAAACTTGGAACTGCTTGTCATTTTTTCCTGTAGAAATTTATTGTCTTTGATACTGGGTGGTTCTAAAACTTTAAAGTCATTTTGGCACATTTTTAATCAAAGGTAGATATAAAATTATATGCATAGCCTCATGAAACTATAAAATGGTTTTTATTATTTTTTCTCCATGTTACAATGAACTCATTTCATTTAAATGTATTATTATCTTTTCCTTAAACTAAGAAAGATATTAATGTATAATATCTTACTTAAAATGGTGAAAGGCAGGGTACTATAATGTCAAGTGCAGTGAACTTGACTGCCAGGAACTCAGTTTCTCACAAGAGCTTCATTACCTTAAACAGAGTCAGTAAATATATACTACTTATCTATTACTGTAATGCTTTTAATGAGCTAAAAGCAAGGGCTTTCCCTAAGTGCTTCTAATTTCAAGGCCATCTAGGATACAAAGTAAATTTTTCCATAAATTATGTAGGTTACATAGCATGATCACATCAACTTGTAAAAGTTTTGAATTTATGAAATATATAAGTACTTCTATGTTGAGTGGTTATGACCATGAGTGCTCACCACACCCAGAGATTCATTCAGGTAAAAGTGACTGCAGACCATTTTTTTCACACAGGTTTTGATATCATATGTCACCATGGTCTCTCCTGACTGGAGTTGTTGAAACTAGGGCCTACACTATAGAAAGCTATTTTTAGGTGCTGATACAATACCTGCAAAGGTAATGATTAATTGGTCAGCATATTTCTTCTTTTACAACAACTGTGTACTTGAATACACATTTATAGTCTCAGGCATATGCATATCTTTGAAACTGAAAAATACATAAAGGGAAAAAAGAAGATGTGCATGCTAAGAAGCAATAAAACCAGGCTGAAGAGAAGTCATAAGATACAAGGAAAGTATAAACAAACATACAGCAAAGTATGGAGAGAGAAAAGCTAAATGTCCAGAGTTGCTGCATATAATAATAGCTATTTTGGCCATGATAGATTAAGCTTAAAATGAATAAGTGTGTAAGAACTACCCTTGAGAAATTAACAAGACAACTCATATTATCATGAAAAATGTTAGAGAACTATTGCTTGCAATAAAAAAACTAAATGAATTTAACCTCAAAATTGTATAATTATTAAGGATAATAAATGAGCAGAAAATAAACCATGTTTGTATAATGTGGGTAAGGGAACATATAACTACAACTATATTAGAGTTTTGGGCCCCAACAGGATCATGTGTGCAGGGGGTTGTTTTTGTTGTTGTTGTTGTTGTTGTTGTTGTTATAGACGATTAAATCATGGCTTAATTCATTGTAGGAGTTGAGGACTGGTTGGAGAAAAAAGAGTACTAGGGATGGGCCTTTGGGGAGTGTTTCCTATCTTCTCTCTGGCTCTGGTTCACTCTCCCTGCTTCCTGATCACCATGATGTGAGCAGTTTCTCTATCATGCCATTCTGCTCAGATGTTTTTTTTCTAGGAGCCAGTATACCATGGACTGAAACTTCTGTAACTGTAAGTCAAATTAAAGTTATCCTTACTTGTTTACCTCAGGTATTTTTCACAGTTGTAAAAATATTACTAACACAATCTAATTTTACTTCATTTAAACAAGTACCTAAATGAAAATTGTGAAAAAATTTACTTTCCTGCTAATATTCAAGTAGAGGACTGCACTTTTTCATAAAATTGAGGTTGAATATTTAGAAATCTATAAGGTAGTTTTGACCTTTGATTTTTGTCAACATCCTTAATTCTCATTATAGGAAAATCAAGTTCTAATATCTCTCTATTGATAGTTTTATTTCTTTGATGGATTACTTTTGTGGTAAAGAAATACTGACAATGAGAGAAGCATCAAGTAGATTATGTTTCCTAATTTTAAACCCTTGCAATAAAAAGCATTACAGTAGTATTAGTATTGACTTGTCTCAAAAAGTTTGAAACATATTTTCACATGTTTAGATACATACACATATACATGAATTCAATTTGAGGTCCTAAGGCAGAAGGCAACATAAGCCATCATATAACAATGATTACTTTTTTTTAAGAAGATGATATGTAGTAAAATGTATGTTATGGTGGTCTTTGTTTTCAAGATGGCTTTAATAGTGTAGGAATGATTTTATTTTATTCATTTCTCTTCTCAAATATTATGAAATATAAGATATCTCTCACTTAAAATTAAGAAATGAGCACTCTGAAATCACTGACAAAAATTAAATGAATGAACTAGGAGTAAAGTCACCTGATATATAATTTTTCTTCTTCCTTTTTCTTTCTTTTTTTCTCATTGAGTTTTTTGGTACATTTTAGGGATACAGTGCAGTTACATTCATTATTGGGATCTTGTACCTTTACATAACAGGTCTTGGTCCTCATTTTTTCCCCTTGTCCCTGCCCTCCCTTCAGCCCCTCCTCCCCTCCCCTTTACAAACACTTCATTTCCATTTTTTCATTTTCTCATATTTTTTTCTTTTCCCTTATTACCTTTCCCCTACCTCTTTTCTTTTCTTCTCTTCTTCTTTCTGCCTCCCTTCTTCCCACCTTCCTTTCTTTTTTCCTTCCTTTGTTCCTTTTATCCTTCTTATATTTATGCGTATAATTTTTCCTATTCTACGTGAAAATTATTTTTGCTGCATAAAAAGTGAAAGTAGACAGCTTATTTCTCTAATTATATCAATTTATTACATTTTAATGAAAAATAACATTTTATGGAAGAGAAATTAATTTAATATGACAAAAATATTTTTCTGTTATTAGGAAAATGTCTTTAGGTTGACCTCTCTGAAGTGTTATTTCTAATTCTGTCTCACAATCATATATGAAACAGACTGTGATCTATCCCACATTTTAGTACAATTATCTCTCAGAAACTAAAACTAAGATAATGGAACTATTGAATTGATAATACACACCAGATGTATTTTTCAATAATATTTTATTTTATCTATTTGTTCATGCTCTAACAAATATAATCTTTTTCTTTCTCCAAGTTCACAGATAGAGGCTAAGTAGTTTTTACCAGTGGATAATTATGGATAGTCTCTGGCCACAGGAGTATCCACTACAATACAATGTTTTTCTGTAAGTCAGAGAAATAAATGTATGGAGGAATTCCAATAGATAAGTATTTCAGGCCTTCTGTGTGAACTTAAAATCAAATAAAAGCAATTTAGAACTTCAGTGATTGCATTGTTTGGGACATGAGAAAAGCAAATTGGGATTTTTTTCATTTTTGTCAAAACCACTTGAAGAAGTGGTGTTTGAGGACGTGGTGTATGAATCATTTGGAGAAGTTAGTGAGTTATCAGATATAAAATCTTCATTATTCATTTAACTACAATTAATAAATTCTATAAATCACTGGCTGGATATTCTAAGCCAGTGTCTTTATTTTACATTATTAATTTTAGGCCAATCCACTTGACATAGTTTTTCTGCCATTCAGTCAAATAAGAGATCTTGAACTGATAGAATTTTTAAATGTAAGGAAAACACACTCATCCTATACTTCATCTTAAATCAAAGTAGGTACTTTTGTTTATGTCTTCAGAAGAAAACAACCATCATATTTTTTACAAGAACATTGTGAAGTCAAATATTTTTTAATTTGTTTCTGTAAGTAAATTAGTTTGGACAAACACATTGCCTCCAAAGAATTTTTTGAGTTTTATTTGCTTGTTTGATATGCCTTTAAATGACTACTTATCGAACAATGAGAATATTCAAATAAATGCCAGGTACTGAAGATTTTGATATCTTCTTTTTGCCTCTGGTTCCTACCTAAAACATGATATTTTGAGGAAGAACACACAGCTGACTTAAAACTGATCTTAAGAATAGACTGAAAGCTTGTAAATAAATAAAGAAGGGCATGTGCCATAATAGGTGATGCATTTCTCATTTTCCTGCCTTCTGTATAACTTTTTCTTTCTCAATATTGCTCTGAGATTTGCTATACTCAATAATTTATCAATATTAGGTAAATGTATAGTCAAATGCCCAGATGTATTGAATCTGCCATCTTGGAATAGATGGAACAAAATATTTAGAAGTTGGTATTTAGCATTGTCAAAGGTTAGTTCTTTAAATAATATTTAAGTCATTATTGAGCACCTTTTACATGCCAAGCACTATAAATATTAGAGAGGTAGTGGTGAGAAAAAACAGAGTGTCTGTCTTTTGTATATTTCATTAATCTAGAAGTAATGACAAATGTAAGATAATTATACCAATAAATGTGAAACTAGTGGAGCAAATGAAGTAGAGGAGACAAATGAGGTGTTATGAAAGTCTATGAAGGTAAATTTAATCTATTCTGGAATATTGGGAAGCTGTCAATGAGAAATATGTACTGGGTTGAAATTAAACAAAAAGGAGAGAGAACTAGATAAAGAAAGAAGGTATCATGGGGGGGGTGGCTAGATCGATGGTGAGAAAAAAAACACAATAAAAGCAAAGAGATGGAAAGATGAACCATGTGACTGGAGAACAAAAATGAAGAAAGAGTCTGGAGTGAGGGACGATTAGAGAAGTAGTGGAGCCAACGTTGTACTTTGCAGATTCACAAGACAAGTTCTATTTTTTTCCTAAAAGCATGGAAAGGTTTTTTTTTTTTTTGCCAGAGATGTGTCTAATTTATTTATTTTTATTTTTTAAGTGAGTATATAGGTACATTTAGGGATACAGTACAGTTACATTCATTATTGGGATCTTGTACCTCTGCATGACAAGTATTGGTTCTCAGTTTTCCCCTTGTCCCTGCCCTCCCTTCACCCCTTCCTCCCTCCCCATTTATGCTTTATTTCCATCTTTTCATTTTCTCACCTTTTTTTTCTTTTCCCTTATTACCCTTCCCCTACCCATCCCAGCTTCCCTACACCTTTAGCCCTTTTCTTCCCTGTGGCGGTCCGGCCGTCACAACACGAACGTACCTGAGTTTGGGAGTGAGGATTGAGAAAGGACAGCACACTCAATAGTGTGGAGACAAGAGGTCCCATTTATTACACAGAAACAGCTCCTTTTAAAGGCAAGCCAACAGGAAACATCAAGCAATATTAGGGAGGAGATCAAAGGTCAAATTTAACAAAGTCCTTGAGCCGGGCGTGGTGATGCACGCCCGTAATCCCATAAAACTAGTCTGGATTACAGTGAGCTCCAGGTCAACACCAGTAATCCCATAAACCCAGCCTGGATAATCCCATATGCCCAGCCTGGATTACACAGTGAGCTCCAGGTCAATCTCATCTGTATAGCTGAGACCCTCATCTCAGAAAAGCCAAATAGAGTCATAGATTGTGTCAATGCCTCAATGGTAGAAGAAGTTACTTTTCCAATGTCAAATGCCAGCGGGCTCCCACACTTCCCATTTCACAATGTCAGTTATCTCATTAGGATCTTATGTAGTATTACAGTTTATTCACAACAGAGAAACTATCTGGTATCTTTCCAAAAGTACTAAAAGAATCATATCACAGTGATGTATGAGCACCCATATTTATAGCAGCACAGTTTGTAATAGCTAAAACTTGGAAATAGCCCATTTGCCCATCAGTTGGAAACTGGATAAAGAAGATGTGGTTTTTCTATAAAATGGAATATTACTCAGCCATAAAGAATGAGAAATTAGATTCATTCATAGGAGAATGGATAAATATTGAGGATATACTCTTAAGTGAAAAAAATAGCTCACACATGTGTAAATACCGAGATGTGTCTTATTTAAATACACAGTAAGAAAAGATCACTCTGTTAAAACATCAAAACTACATCAAAGAGAATTTAGACTGGTCAAAGATACACTGGTTAAGGAGCAATGGGGCATGAGCAAGTAACTAATTACAAAAGCTTGTGCTGTGGAAGGTGGTGTTGAAAATGTAAAGCATAACTGCAAAAGCCACCAATCGAGTGAAGAGACAACCTACACTGTGGGGAAAAAAAATTTACCAGCTGCTCCTCACACAAAGTACTATTATCTAGAATACATAAAGAACTCAAAAAATCAGGACACCCCAAATATAAACATAGAATTCATAAATGGGTATCTGAAATTAACAGACATCTCTCAGACAAACAAGTAAAAGCAGCAAATAATCATATGAAAAAATGTTCAACATCACTCATATTTGAGAGATGCAGATGAAAACAACACTGAGATTCCATCTCATTCCAGAAAGAATGGCTGCTATCAAGAAATCAACCAATAACAAATGCTGGTGGGGCTGTGGTGAAAGAGGAACCCTGTTCCACTGCTGGTGGGAGTGCAGACTGGTGCAATCAGTGTACACATTATTATGGAGATACCTCAGAGAACTAGGATTGGAAGTTCCATTTGACCCAGTTATCCCTCTGCTGGGTATTTTCCCCCAAAAATTAAAAGACTCACACCACAGTGACATATGTGCACCCATGTTTATAGCCTCACAGTTTATAATAGCTAAAACTTGGAAACAGCTCAATTGCCCATCAACTGGAGACTGGATAAAGAAGATGTGGTTTTTCTGTTGTTTTGTTTTTGTTTTTGTTTATAAAATGGAGTACTACTAAGCCATAAAGAACAAGAAACTAGAGACATTTATAGCTAAGAGGTTGCACATTGAGGAATATTCTTAAGTGAAAGTAATAGAACACACATGTATAAATACCATATAGTTTATCTGCTATGATAAAAGTGTAAATAAGGGTCAAAATGTATGATTGATGTTATATAAGGAAGAAAAATTCTAAAGGTGTTGGGCAAATAGCAGGGGTAGGGGAATGGTAAAAAGGGAAGAGAAAAACATAAGAGAAAAGGAAAACTATGGAACAGTCTTTGTAAATAGGAAAGGATGGAGGGGGGAAGGGAGGCTAGGGGAATGGGGAAAAAATAAGAACCAAGATATGTCATGTAAAGGTACAAGATCACAGTGATGAATATAACTGTATTGTATATCTCAAATGTACCAATCAAATATTTATATAAAAGAAGAAAACATAAAGCATAGATTTTTAAAAAGGCAGTAATTGACGTAACCTGCCAGTGAGTTGGATAAGAAACCTGAGGGAAAGGAGCCTGTTGGTATTCTCACTACTGGCTTCCTGGCTTCGCATTATAGCGATGGACAGTGGTACTGATCATTGGTGGAAGGAACGCTGGCATAGGAACAAGTTTAATGGAAGATCTGAAGTTCAGTTTGGAATACACTGAATTTGAAGCGGCTTAATGAGATATTCAAAAGACTATTTCAGCAGATATAAGATATGTGGATGTAGCTTAGAGAAGCACTCCTTAGTGGAAATGTATGTATGAACTCAATGTGAATAGGTATAATTGAACCTTCGAGGTAAAGGAAACTACTTGAGAGTGAACAGTAAGAAGAGGAGCAAATGTGACCTTAGAAGATACACAAATATGCACATTTACCACAGAAATGAAGAGAGGGAGAATTTAGGCAAGGAATTCCCCCTCCCTCCTTTGCTCCTTTCTTTCTTTCCTGTCTTATATTTCTCTTTTCTGTGACTTCTTTTTTCTTTCTTTGTTTCTATCATTATTGTCTCATTTTTCCCAAATCTTATTTACTTGAAAAATGGGTGCAATATCTTTTTATGATTCTTAACAGGTAAATGACTTTAAAATGAGAAGTCATTTTCCCCATACATTACACGTAGAAGCTTAGAAAGTGGTAGAAACAGTGATGCTGCTGCTCTTGCTGCTATGGTAGAAATGGTAACAATGGTAGTGAGTGGCATAATTTTAAGGGTGGCTATTTCTACTAACATGATAATTATACATTAAAATAACATAAATGCTGGTTAATTGCTACTCTTTGAAATAAAATCCTTCTGAAATTTTCACACATTTCATTGATTTTTTTTTTAACCAGAGGAACCAAAGATAAGTTAACCTTTTCTTAATAATTCAGTGTCATCATTTAAACACCAGTTCTTCTTAATGGGCTCTCATATTTTAAAGGTCATTCAGAAGTGTAAACCCTAACATAATTAGAGCCAAATCCTTGCACTGATTGACAGCTGTATCTATTGGTATATTGTTCAATCATGACTGTCTCAAGACTTTGCTTTTAATTTCCTTGAAATCAGATAATCAACTTTATTAGAACTGTGAGTCAAGAAAGTGTAAAGTGCAACATAATGGGTCCTGAGCAAAGGGTATATTTAAAAATATCTATTGGGGTAGATCAGTGATTTTAATTGCTTCCTTCTTGTTTGGTTTTTATCTTTCAGATGGCTGAGAATGTCAGATGGTGTGGGTGTGAGTGCATCTGTGTGTGAATTTACAATTATACATAGAACAATTCTCCTCATGTGGAATTGTATGTAGATGGATTATGACATGTGGTTATACATTTATTGTAAGTCATTTCTTTTATTACTTTTTAATATTTGTGGTAGGCTTCAAATCAACTATCCAAATGCATCATTTTAGCTGCAAAATTATGAAACATTTATTAGAACAATGTATGTATAGAATGTTCTGCTATTGTGTATACCTTTCTCAGGAAAGCAAAATAAATTATATTCAGTTCAGAGAAGTATAAATATACAATGTTCAGGGAAGTATTATTTCCATAGGAGGGTCCTATCCAATATTTACAGCAAATTTATAATACAACTCTATTTGTGAAAGGTTAAAATTATGGGACTATGGAGATATGCATGTTTCTGGTATGCAGAAAGAAATGCAGGAAAGTTTGTTCACCAAAATTTAAATAGTTGTTATCACATAGTGGTAGCAATTCAATTACTCTATACTGGTTTCAATATGATTATTGTTATATTTATTCAAATTATTTCAGATAAATGTACATTACTTATCTTATATCAGCAGCAAAATTAAGCAATAAAGCAAAAAACTTAGGAAAAAAGGGAAAATCTTAAAGATTTTAGTGAACCAGAATTGATCTCTAGGAATCAATAATAAAATATACTTTACTTCTAGTTTATGATTTAAAGAACATCACTTATCTTAGGAACTTATTTTTGTTTTAATTCCTTTCAAAGTAAATCATGCAGATCATTTCAAATAAAATAACTCATAAGAAGAATAGAAATTAATATGCTGTTCTTCCACTCTCATAACAAAAAGAAAACACTTTAACTCTTGTTTTTACTCCCGATTATTTCCATTTATCTCAATAAAATGTTTATATCATGCTATCTTATTTATCATATAGTAATATACTGACTTCTTCCTACAGCAGAAAGAACCATGGTTCACTTTAATTATCTCACTTTTTGTCTTCAGTCTATTTATCAGATTTATTCTATTTGTTCTTTTTGTATATTTAAGTACCATGTCTATATCTTTATTTCTTATTATATAAACTTTGCTCACATTACAAGATGAAATTATGAACTCTTACCTACACTTTCTTCTCTATTTCCCATATTGAAGTTCTTACTTTTACAATGTTTTCTTTGTTTAGTTTTTTCTTATCCTTGTTTGCATTTTTTAATTTATAAAAAACAAAATTTCATAACAATGTAAATGAATAAAAATAGTTATTACACTGTGTCATTATTTTCAAAGAAGTTATCTGGAGTATAAGACATAAAACAAAGATTTTTGCAAAAAAGAAACAAACATAATAACACAAAACTTTCTTTTAGTAAACTAAGATAAACCAGTAGTATAAATTAAACAAGTTAGCTAACCAATCTTACTAAGAAAGGAAAAAAAAAGACACAAACTAATACAATTAGAAATGAAAAAGCGAAGTCACTGTGGATACTATTGGAATCCAGAAAATTTTGCAATGTCAGTTTGATAAATTTAAATACTTTTATAGATCTGTACCCACTTTTTGTGATGACTCTATAAGTGACTCTCAAAGATAGAAATCAATGAAAATATTAAAATTATTGTATCTATGTATTGCTTATCTAGTGCTTATGTCAAACTACTGCAAAATTAATGGCTTAAAGCAACACACGTTTTTAGTGCATAATTTCTGTAAATCGGGAATCTGAGCTTAGCTTAACTGTGTCTTCTGATTTTGAGTCACTTATGTTGTTGTAATCATAGCATGGGCCAGGGATGTAGTTAACTTACATGCCATCTTCATGGTCTTGGAGAATTAATATTGCTAACATGGTCATAGTACCAAAGGTGATCTACAGCTTTAATTCTCATGAAAATATCAGTAACAGTCATAATAGCAACTTTGAAATTCACATTGAACCATAAAAGACTCTGAATAGCCAAAGCAAATATTATGGTTTATACTTGAAATGTCCCCTAAAAGTCTCATCAGTTTGAAGGTGGTTTTATCATGAGTGTGATATATTTATAAGTTGATTCACCCATTGATTAGTTCAGTGTCTAAATGTGCCATTAGGATTTGGGGCCTGATTGGAGGTAAGTCACTGGGAGCATTTCCTAAAATATAATCTTGCCTCCGGCTCTTAGTTCTTTCTCTGCTTCTTGGCTCTCATGGAATGAGCAACTATAAACCAGGCCCTTTTACCATGTTATTTCTGCCTTAGAGCAAGCCAACTTGGAATGGAACCCACAGAACTATGAATTCCTTTCCTTCAAATTGTGCATGTTTGGTACTTGTTGATGGGAAAGTGACAAATACTGAAAATTGGTTCCAGGAATGACTATACCTGTCCACATGGTTCAGAAGTCTTTGCATCTTAGTTGCTAGAGGAATTTGGAAAGTATAAAAAAGCGGGATAGTGGATCAGAGCTTGATGAATGATTCTAGCCAGACCTCAGAAAAAAACAGAATGATAATAAGAATGTGAATAGTAAAGGTCAGACTAAGGAAGTTTCTGTTGGAAAGGACCCCTTTCACAATTGGACTAAATACTATGTGTGTAATATTCTGGCAGAAAATAATTATTATTTTTTTGTCTATATCCTGAGACTTCATAGGAGAGTAAGATTAAGAACAGTGGATTGATCTGGTGAAGGAAATTTCAAGGCAGCCTAAAGTTCAGACTGTGACATGGGTACTGCTAGCTGTTTTTAACTAGATCTATAGAAAGAATCAGGACCAAAACAGCAGATGTGAAAACTTTGTAGTTTCACTAGAGAGAAAGAGTCTGAAAAGTTTTGGTTGTGACAGGATAGTTGAAAACATTAGCATTAAAAAGAAGCCAAGTACTTTGCATCAGGGTAATAGGAATGATAGCTTTACAGCATTTTATGAATCTTCAAGACTTTCACCCATGATAGGCTCAAGGGTTCAAGAGTATAAAATTTTTGTTTGAGAGGAAAGCCCCTGGATCCTCTGCTTCAGAAGGGTGATAGAGGGAATTGGCTCCCTGGGATTCATTTCACTATGCTCAGCTATCCAGACACTTGGACATCACTGCAATCATGGTTCAAGGAGGTTTAGCTACTGTTTCAACTGGATACAGACCATGAAGAATGCAAGAGTTATTAAATCATGGATGTTTCCATTCAGATTTCAAAAAGAGGCAATTTGCCCTTGAGAGAGCAATGAGTGCTGCTGTGAGAGTAAAGCCAGAAGTACAGTGGAGATTCCAACAAATTGGAGATTCCAGGATATGGAATGTCTGCTGAAGAACTCATAAGTAGTATTACATCATATTAAAAACTTCTGCACAGTGGGGAAACAATTAACAGAGGGTAGAGATGATCTACAGAATGGGAGAAAATCTTCACCAGCTATTTATCTGACAGAGGATGCATATCTAGAATGTGCAAAGAATTACAAACCTTTTAAAACAAAAAGAAATCCTAAAAATAGGTGAGTTATATAAATAAATATTCCTCAAAAAAAGTGCAAATAGCCAGTAAGTATATCTTTAGCCAACAGGACAATGCAGTTCAAAACTATATTGAGTTGGGCCAGAGATTTAGCTCTGTGATTCCACCACCTGCCTTGCAAGCACAAGGACCCAAGTCTAATCCCCAGTACCAAAAAAAAAAAAAAGAGAGAGAGAGAAATAAAGAAAGAAATTAACTCAAAACTATATTGAGATTCCATCTCTACACAAGCAGAATTATTATGGAAAAAAGAAGGAAAGAGGAAGGAAGGAAGGAAGAGGAAGAGAGACAGAGTCTAGGGATGAGTGGGATGTAGCTCAGTAACTCAGTAGAAAACCACCTGACTACCATGTGCAGTGTTCTGGGTTCATTCCCCAGTACCAAGAATAAATGTTGGCAAAAATGCAGAAAAACAGAACCCTATATACTATTAGTAGCAATATAAATTAGTAGATCAACTGTTGAAAACTATGAAGTTTCTTCAAATAACTAAAAATAGAACTATCATATGATTCACCTATATCACTTTCAGGTGTATACTCAAAGGAATCAAAGTCAGCATACTAGAGAGATTTCTGCACACCTATGTTTATTGCAGCACTATTGATAATTGCCAAGTTATGAAATCAGCCTGGTGGACTGTAAGTGGATTAATGGAGAAAGAAAATATGATAGATACACACACACACATACACACACATACATACACATTGGAGTATTACTGAAACACATTGAAGAATGAAATCCTGTTATTTGCAGAAAAATGAATGGAACTAGAGAAAATCACACTAAACTAAATAGACCAGACGCAGAAAAGAGGGACTATTAGAGAATATAAAGGGGATTTGGGAGACAGAACTGGGAGAAAGGGGCAGGATAAGTGGGATGAGTAACAGTACAGTTACATTCATTGTTGGAATCTTCTACCTCTACATGACAGGTCTTGAATCTCATTTTTTCCCCTTGTCCTTGCCCTCCCTTCACCCCTTCATCCCCTCCCCATCTATAAGCACTTTATTTCCATCTTTTCATTACCTCACATTTTTTACTTTTCCCTTATTGCCCTCCCCCTACCCATCCCACCTTCCCTACACCTTTAGCCCTTTTCTTCCCATTTCACAATGTCAGTAATCTCATTGGGATCTTATGTATTACTGCAGTTTATTCACACCAGATAAATTATTTGGTATTTACACATGTGTGACTTACTTATTTCACTTAGGAATATATCTTCAATTTGTATCCATTTTCCTATGAATGAATCTATTTCCTCTTTCTTTATGGCTGAGTAATATTCCATTTTAGAGAAAATCCACATCTTCTTTATCCAGTTTCCAACTGATGGGCAAATGGGATACTTCCAAGGTTTAGCTATTACAAAATGTGTCACTATAAACATGGGTGTGCATGCATCACTGTGATATGATTCTTTTAGTACTTTTGGAAAGATATGCAGCAGAGGGATGGCTGGGTCAAATGGAACCTCCAGTCCAAGCTCTTTGAGGTATCTCCATATTGACTTCCACAGTGGTTGCACCAGTCTGCACTCCCACCAAAAATGGGGAAAGGTTTCTTTCTCCCCACAACCCTGCCAACATTTGTTGTTGTGTGATTTCTTGATAGCAGCCATTCTTTGTGGGGTGAAGTGGAATCTCAGTGTTGTTTTCATCTGCATCTATCTAATGACCAGTGATGTGGAACAATTTTTCATGTATTTACTTGCTGCTTTTACTTCTTTGAGAAATGTCTGTTCATTTTGGATGTTCATTTTTGAATTGGGTCTTTATATTTGGGGAGGCTGATTGTTTTTGAGTTCTTTATATATTCTAGATAATAGTCCTTTTTCTGAGGAGCAGTTGGTAAATATTTTTTCCCACATTGTAGGTTGTCTCTTAGTTCTGTTGTGGTTTCTTTTGCAGTACAGAAGATTTTTAATAAGATGAGATCCCAGTTGTTGATTCTTTCTGCTACTTCCCGTGCTACTGAGGATTTGTTCATAAAGTCTTTTCCTATGCCAATATCTTCCAGAGTTCTGCCTAATTTAACTTCCAGTAAGTTTGGTGTTTCTGTTTTAATATTTAGATCTTTAATCCACTTTGATTTTAATTTAGTGCATGGTGAAAGATAAGGGTCCAGTTTTAATCTGTGGCAGGTTGAAATCCAGTTTTTCCAACACCATTTATTAAAGAGGCTATCTTTCCTCCAATGAGGACGGTCAGCTCCTTTGTCAAAGATGAGGTAGCTGAGTACATCTGGAGTTGTTTTTGTGTCTTCTAATCTGTTGCACTGATCCTCAGGCTTTTTTTTTCCAGTGCCATGCTGTTTTTATCACAGTGGCTTTGTAGTATAGTTTCAAATTGGGAATTGTTATACCCGCTTCCACGTGTCTGTTGCCTAAGATGGATTTGCTATTCTAGGTCTCCTATGGTTCCAAATGAATTTTTGGATTCTTTTTTCTAGTTCTGTGAAATATAGTGTTGGAATTTCAGTTGGCATTGCATTGAATCTGTATAGCAGTTTTGGTAGTATGGCCATTTTCACTATGCTGATTCTACCTACCCAGGAGCAGGGGATGTCTTTCCATTTTTTTATATCCTCTTCAATTTCTTTTTTCAGAATGCTATAATTTTCAGTGTAGAGATCTTTTGCTTCTTTTGTTAGATTGATTCCTATATACTTCATTTTTTTGGTTGCTATTGTGAAGGGTATTGTTTCCCTAATTTCTCTCTCAGAGAGTCTGTTATTTGTGTACAAGAAGGCTATTGATTTCTGGGTGTTCACCTTGTATCCAGCTACTCTACTGAATCTTTCAGTTAAGTCTAGAAGTGTTTTGGTGGAGTCTTTTGGGTCTTCAGTGTAGAGTATCATATCATCAGCAAAAAATGACAGTTTAACTTCTTCCTTTCCTGTCTTTATTGCTTTAATTTATTTCTATTGTCTAATTGCTGTGGATAATATTTCCAGAATTATATCAAAGAGGAGTGTTGATAGTGGGCATCCCTGTCTTGTTCCTGATTTTAACGTGAAGGTTTTCAGGTTTTGGCCATTTAATATGATGTTGGCTCTTGGTTTTTCATAGATAGCCTTTATTAAGTTGAGATATAGACCATCTATTCCAGTTTTTTGCATAATTTTATCATGAATGGGTGTGGAATTTGGTCAAATGCTTTTTCTGCATCTATTGAGAGGATCATATGGTTTTTGTCCTTGACTTTATTAATATAATGTATTACATTTATTGAATTATGTATGTTGAACCACCCTTGCATCCCTGGAATAAATCCAACTTAGTCAGTATGTATGATCTTGATAATCCTCTGTATTCTGTTTGTTAGTATCTTATTAAGGATTTTTGCATCTATATTCATTAAGGAGATTGCCCTGTAGTTCTCTTTTTTAGTTGCATCTTTCCCTGCTTTGGGAATCAAAGTGATACTTTCTTCCAGGAATGAATTTGGAAGTATAGCTTCCCTTTCAATTTCATTGAAAAGTTTGAAGAGTAATGGCAGTAGTTCTTCTCTAAATGTCTTGTAACATTCAGCATTAAATCCATCAGGGCCTGGGCTTTTCTTTGTTGGTAAATTTTAATTACATTTTCAATTTCACTGACTGTAATTGGGGTTTTTAAAATGTTTTTATCTTCTTTGTTCAACTTTGGTAATTCATAAGTATCAAAATCTGTCCATTTCTTCTGTGTTTTCCATTTTATTGGAGTACAGGTTCTCAAAGTAGGTATTAATGATCCTCTCGATTTCTTTTGGATCTGTTGTTACTGTGCCTTTTTCATTCCTGATTGCATGGATCTGAGCCTTTTATTTCCTTTTTGTGATAAAATTATCTAAGGGTTTGTCAATTTTATTTATTCTTTCAAAAAACCAGTTCTTTGTTTCATTTACTTTTTGTTTCCATCACATTTGATTTCTTCTCGGATCTTGATAATTTCCTCTCTTGTTTGAGCTTTGGGTTTTTCTTGCTCTTATTTTTCTAGGAGTCTAAGTTTCATGATTAGGTTGTTTATTTGAGCCCACTCTGTTTTCCTAGTGTGGGCATTCAATGTTATGAATTTTCCCCATAGAACTGCTTTCATTGTGTCCCTAAGATTCCTGTATGTTGTATTGTCATTTTCATTCATTTGTAAAAAACTGTCTAATTTCTTCTTTAATTTCCTCTGTAATCCATTGATTGTTTTATGAGTGTTGTTCAGTTTTCATGTCCTTGTGAAGTTCCTACAGTTTCTTGTGATATTGATCTCCAGTTTGATTGCATGATGATCTAATAATATACATGGGATGACTTCAATGCTTTTGCATTTATTCAGACCTGTTCTGTGAGCCAATATGTAGTCTATCTTGGAGAATGATCCATGTGTAGCTCAAAAGAATGTATATTCTGATTTCGTGGGGTGGAATACTCTGTAGACATCTATTAAGTCCATGTGTTCCAAAGCTTGGTTGAGTTCTATTATTTCACTGTTGATTTTCTGCCTTGATGATCTGTCAATTTGTGATAGACTAAATTGTATTAGACTAAAATTGATACACTAAAATTGTATTAGTGCTTATTTGTTTTTTCATGTTATTTAATATTTGTTTTATGTAGTTGGGGGCATTTATATTTTGTGCATATTTTTATGGTTGTCAGCTCTTCCTCTTGAATTGTTCCCTTTACAAGGATGTAGTGGCCTTCTTTGTCTCTCTTAATAAGTTTTGGTTTGAAATTTACTTTGTCTGTGAATAATATTGCTACCGCTGCTTTTTGCTGGGCTCCTGATGCATGGAGAATTGTTTTCCATCCTTTCACTTCCAGTCTATGGGCTTCCTTTTGCACTACGTGTGTTTCTTGTATACAATATATTGTTGGATTTTGCTTCTTAATCCATTCTGCCAGTCTGTTTCTCTTGATTGGTGAATTGAGGCCATTAACATTGATGGGTATAACTGATATGTTCTGACATATTATTGTCATGTTATTGTCCTTTTGTTGACTCTTTTTACTTTTTCTCCCCTCTCCTTTTAAGTTCTTGCCTTGCCTATTTGATTTGGTCTGTTGGGCCTCATGGTATTGTGACCTTTATTGTCCTTGTCTAGGATATTTTTTAGAATTCCTTGTAGTGCTGGTTTTGTGTTCATGAAGTTTCTCAGGTGTTCTTTGTCATGGAAGTATCTTATTTCTCCATCTATTTTGAAAGAGAGTTTTGCAGGCTACATCAGTCTAGGTTGGACGTTGCTTTCTTTTAGTACTTGAAATACCTCACTCCAGGCTCTCCTTAAGGGTTTGTGTTGAAAAGTCTGCTGTGATTCTAATGGGATCCCCTTTGCATGTGATTTCTTTCTTTTCTCTTACTGCTTGTAGTATTTTGTTCTTCTGTTGGGTTTCTGGGATCTTGATTATTATATGTCTAGGTGTAGATTTTTTTTTTTTTTTTGATCCTGGCTAGTTGGAGTTCTATATGCCTCACTTATCTGTATGTCTAATTCTTCCCTCCTGTTTGGGAAGTTTCTTGTCATTAATTCTGTGAAGAGGTTTTTAAGTCATTTGTGTTTTCTTCTGCTATTTCATGGATCCCTATCAGTCTTATGTTATCTTTCTTTGCATCATCTAGCAGTTGTTGGATCGATTTCTCATGATCCCTTACTGTTTTTGCGAGATCTCTTTTTTCACAGTCACGGATTGCAATCCTATCTTCTATATCTGAAATTCTATCTTCACAATCTTTTATTCTGTTTTATACACTTTCAATAGAGTTTTTAATGTCCTGGGTATCTGTTTGAATCTGTTTTATGGATTCCATTTCTTTCCTCTGTTGAGCATTCATTGTTTCCATCTTTCTTATGCTGAGTCTTCATGGCTTCTATCATGGTGTTGAGCTCATCTATTTTTTTGTCCATTTCTGTTCTAGAGTCTCAAATCAGGACTTCCAGTTTGCTCACTATCTCTATGGTTAACTGGGAAATTATTTCTGATTTGAATTTTTCTAGAACCTGATTGATCTGTTTTGTTACCTCCTGTGCTATGGGTCCAGGGTGTCCTGTTGGTTCACTATCAGACTTTTCATCCTCATTTGTCCTACTGTTTTCCATTGGTGAACTGGAAGTCTGTCTTTGTGTCTTGCTTAAGTTTACTTCTCATTTTTATTTTTGTTGTTGGGTTGTTCTTGGTTTAATTTCTGGGTTATTACTTCAATCTTCCTGATACAGGTGCACTTTAGCTTTTGAGTCTCTAATGACTCATAGACATCTTCATTTTCATAATATTGGAGAAAACAACTCATTAAATCAATCACAATCCTTTACCCCAATTGATACATTCTGTAGCCCAATAGGATCAAGCACAGCTTGCAAATTGACCACTTGTGGTAGTCATTAATCTATCGCCTTTAAACCATGTGGATTAAATTAATATCAAGAAGCAGCCCAAAATATGTTTGCAGTGAATACACTTTTCAATATAGCATATTTACCATTTAGGATGGGGGCTTATACTGAGTTAGGATGAGAGGAGTAGATAAGGGAAAGAATTGGATAAGGTTTGAAGTGAAGCCAGAGGATTTAGGATGACCATACTATCTTTACAAAACTATTAACTTCAAAGGGCATAGACAGAGTGCAGGAATAAGGACAAGAATATATCTCCTTAACAGTAACAGGGGCTCACCTTCCCTTGAAGCTGCAGAGCCATGAGTGAGGTAAAATGACAGGAGAAAAGAACATAGAGAAAAAAAAATAAAAAATAATAAAAAAAGTCTGAGTTAGGGCAGGAGCAGGAATAAAAAGGGAGATGAGGGATAATATGATGAAGCAAGAGACTGAGTTGGAGAGAAAGAACAGAAAAAAGAAAGAAATTTTAGGGTGGAATGAGGAAAAGAAAAAAAAAGAATTTGAAGGGCCTCTTTCAGACTATGTCTATGTTGTCATATTATACCACGTGTACAGCCATGTGCAGAACTGAATCCCCTGATCTCAGCTAGCCAAGGGCAGGTCCCCACTACTCAGACTGACCTCAGTCCACAAGGCCTAACTTGAGTTTCCCAACCCATAGGGTTGAACGCCACTCAGTTCCATTATAGGTTTCCCCCACTCTTTCTTTAAAGATGTTCAAAGTTGGGAGCTCAGAAAAATATCCTTCATGACCACCTATGCCTCTGCAGAGTGGGTCCAAGGGCTGGCCCAATCAGGAGGTTTGAGAACTGTGGGAAGGGGGAGCAGGTCATGGGGGTGCTTCAAGGGCACAGCTACCTTCCTTACTGGATCTGATGGCACTCAGTTGGGGTGGTCTCGGACCCGCTGGGTGGGCCCAAACAGGCAGTTGGAGTGACCTCCTCCAGGGTCCTTGCTTCCTTACTGGATCTGGTGGCATGCAGTTGTGGAAGTCACAGACCTGCCAGGTGGGCCTGAGCAGGCAGCTGGAAAGACCTCTTCCTGGGTCCTTGCTTCCTTACTTTTGATGGATATTTAGAAGGAAATTGAAGTAAAAGAAGCAAAGGATTTAAATTGACTATGCATGAGCAAGAGTTAGAGAAGTGAGGAATTAAGTTTTTAAAAAGGTGGTCAGGAACTTCTCATTGAGAAGAAGCTATGCAAGCAAAGACCTAAAGCACATGTAAAGAAGTGGACTCTATCAGAGCTCTTAGGAAAGAGCTCTGTGTGCAAAGTTGGTTGCAATCCATAGACAATAGTGCTTTGCACCACATCACATGGCCAAAACTGTCAAAACCAGTTATATCTGGAATTATTGCCTGAACAAAAGCATGCAGTGAGCTGTTTCAGGGAAATCTTGTAGAAAAAAGTTGTTCTCTTAAGGGGTGGGCTTGCTCACTCTATCCCATCTTTTTAAGAAGCCTGACTTACAGGATTGGAGAGAATAGGACAGCTCGAGAGGCCTAGCAGAGGCTGTAATACAATTACCAACAATAAAGTAGACGTCACACAACAGAGACACACAAAGTTCACAGGCAGGACAAGAAGGGAAGCATAGTCAGCAGAAAACTGAAACCAGAAATTGCTGAGCTGCCAAATTACTGACAGTAGCATACCCTGGTTTAGGATGATCATCAGTTTCCATATTGCCACAACTTTCGATGAGTCTGTGTCCTCATATCTTTCTGGTTTTTACCATAAAGCCCCGTCCTCTAAGGCAGTACAAGTCTGAATGAAAATTTTTTTTCTTAATTCTAACAATTAGCTTGGTGATTACTTAATTGAATTGTTTTCTTTAATTCAATTTATGTTTTAAAAAACACAGGCTTGGGATATGAATTAACAGCTTCTAAAGTCAGTCTAAACTAAAACCTCTTAAAAGATATGCTTGCTTTTACCATATTGTACATACAATAGTTTTATTTTTGTTGATGTTGTCTCCTCTCCACCCACTAAATTTCTATGGTCCATATATCAAAGAGAGTATTAGCATCAATCAGAATGCCTTTTCTGCTTTTGTCTATTCCTGTACCAATATTATGAGATTTCAGACATATAATTTCTCATGTTTCTACTTGACTATTAGCCACATGTTCCTTCCCCTTTTTATATAATTACTGCATTGCCTTTCAATGCATTAGAGCAATGGTATGAGCTAATTATGTGCCCTCACATTGGGCAATTGTCCCCATAACATTTCTCTTCATTAAAATCTCAAGATGTACTGAGTGTATTTTGTAATCTAAGAGAGTAATGTATTTATAATATCTTGCTATATAAATTAGGACAGTGAATGCATGACTATTTCACTGTAAACCTTCTGCTACTTAAAGATGAGAGTCCAAGCTCTTTGAGGTATCTCCATATTGATTTCCATAGTGGTTGCACTAGTCTGCACTCCCACCAACAATGGAGGAGGGTTCCTTTCTCCCCACAACCCCGCCAACATTTGTTATTGTGTGATTTCTTGATAGCAGCCATTCTTTGTGGGGTGAGGTGGAATCTTAGTGTTGTTTTCATCTGCATCTCTCGAATGACCAGTGATGTGGAACATTTTTTCATATATTT
>NW_022900936.1:50443152-50473235 GCF_012274545.1 Fukomys damarensis | reverse complement strand
AAAAAAAAAAAAAAAGATGAGAGTAACTACCAATAGCAGACTCTGAAGAAGTGCTTTACAGTATACATTCAAATTGTTCTCTGTTCCAGTAGAATAAGTAAAATAAAACATTTCCTGTTTTATTTCTGCCAAATTTGTACTTTTCATGTTACAATAGTTGAAAAATAGGAGCCCCTAATAAAATACCCTTAAATGTAGTAATCAGCAGACTCATGCACATTAGTCACCAGAATAGACATTTAGCAATCTGCATTCTTCTCATGAAAAGAATTGAGTAAAATTATGAAAACAGAACATAATGCAAACCACTATTATTTTGCTATCCTCAGCTTCTGAAGTACAAAAAAAGACTGGAATTTTTAAAAATCGGTTTTTAAGCAATTTTTGTATTTTTTTAGAGTTCTCTCTGTCATAGTTTCCTTAAAACAAATCTGGGTTATTATAAAAGTTTTTATACTCAAAGACAAACTCCTTGACTTGCTATTATGGTATTGTTAAACATTTGCATGGATATCTTAGTCTAAACTAAGCAGTACAACATAAAAATAAATGTGCACTGAAGTTTGGGTAATGATAAAATAGCTTTACTGTTTATTAATTCAACATTTTGACTTCTCTTAAGCACTTCTTTAAGCATACATGTTCACATTCGTTAAATTTGGATTGTTTTAGATAATTTCCTTGACATCATATCAGCTTATTAGGACAGCATTACAGTTTCACAGGAGAGAAAAATCTGTCAGGAGAAAAGCTAAGATCCTAGGAAATGTAAACCCTATTTTCATGTAAATGTATTTAATGAGAATAAGCAGAGGCAAAAGAAAATGGAAGATAAGTTTGTCTAAGTGGAAGCTGAGTGCTTCAGACTGCGAGAAAGCTTAATGTATAAATTATGTGAGCCAGGTATATCAAGAGATTAGATCAGATCACCATTAGTAATGCATTGAAGGTTGCTGTTGGAAATCTGCATCAGTCACTGAATTTTTCACAATGGGGGAAAACCCAGACATTTCTCTAATGTCAACAAACCCATTTGTAAGCACAACACACTAGGAAAAAATATTTTGTTCATACTTTAGGCGATCTCAACTAATTGTCAATTTCCCCAGCCTTCTCCCATTGAAGGTGTCCAGTCATTCCTGCTTCTATGAAAACACTTAGCTTATTGTCAGACTATCTAAGTTCTGCTCACCATATATACACAGTAGGCATTAATCTAAAAAAGATGGTAACAAAGTAAAAGGGAAAGTACTATTAAACAATAAGAAGTAAAGAAAGGAGACATGGTATACTGACAGGTTATAGGGGTCACAAATGTGATTAAAATCTATAATACTTACGGAAGTCTCCTAAAACACATCTGAAAGTAGAGGGGAAAGAGGGGCAAAGTGGAAGGACACATTGGAAATAAATTATATTATGTGCATGTACAAATGTGCAAAAATTAAATCCATTAATCAGTAGGTATAATCCCAGCACTTGGTGGGCTAAGGCAGGAGGAACACTGTAATTTCTAGGCCAGCTTTGGCTCCATAGTGAGAAGATTTTGTCTCCAAACAAAAACAAAAATTAAAAAAAAACTGTACAATCAAGACACACTAATAAAAATGTAGAAAATTCTGATTCTATAGATGAACATGTTGCAATTTTTCAGTTCTTTAGTTATCTGCTTTGTGACACAAAATAGTAAGTATGGGATATAAAGAGCTTGAATAATTTAGGGCTTCATAGTCAGGTGTCGAGTAGGATAAACACCTCCTTCTGTGTTATATATCCCAAATTTATCTTAAATGCTGCAAATTATTCTCAACAAATCAGGAAATACACAACACTCCCTCAGCACACACTATCATCAGAGTTACATTCAATAAAAAGTATTTCAAAATCTCATGTACTTAGATCTGTTGTAACAGAATAAATTGTATATCAACTTTCTCATTAGCAGTTTCCCAATCTTGCTAACATTACTAGGTATTTAAGAAAGAATAAATCTTTTAGATTTATTATAATTTATAGAAAGATCACTCCATTTAAGTGAATTCAAGAATTTGCAGAGAAATTGTCTAAGGAGGTAGTAAAGTCTTAACAATGGAATGAAACTTTACTTTTATAAAGATAAGAATGAATACCACACAAAGAAATCCTAAGTAATGAGATCTGTTGAATCACTTGAAAAGAGTTTGCTTGATAGTTAACAATGTATGGGTTTTAACTTTAAGTTTAGAAAGTGACTAGTTGAAAGGAAAGGGAGAATAAAATTCCATTATTTTATAATATTGATGCTTAGATTTATGTCTGTGACCCTTATCTCTATATCTTTAATGTACAAAATGTTCAGAGCTGTTAGGAGGTCATCAATATTATTCTCAATTTATAAGGTAACCATTTAGCAACATAAATTATGCAAGGCCAGTGATAGTTGTGAAATTTAAATGGAAACTAGAGGGCCGGGTATGTAGCTCAGTGGCTCCATGCCTGCCTGACAAGTGCAAGGTCCTGAGTTTCATCCCCAGTACCCCCACAATAAAAAGAAGAAGAAAGAGGAGGAGGAGGAATAAGAGGAGAAGGGGGAGGAGGAAGAAAAGGAGGAGAGAGAAGAGGAGGAGGAGGAGGAGGTGGAGGAGGAGGAGGAGAAAAGAAGAAGGTAGGAAGCTAGAAGTATTTATTAAAATATACCATGAACTTATTCATATTTAATTACTTCCCACCACACCCCATTTAACCAGAACTACATAAATTAGAGTTACAGTTTGTTAAGGATGATCACTTGAATAATTGTTTTCATTATAACTTAGCTCACTGTTACATTCTCAATGTTTATCCCTCAAAATTCATATGTTGAAACCAGGCCATCAACGTGATAATAAGAAGAAATAGGATTTGGGGGAGATGATTAGATCACAAAAGTGGAGTATTTTGTAGATGGAATTCATGCCCTTATAAAAAATAGAGACCATTTCACACTTTTTATTGCATAAGTTGCAGAGGAATATCACTATCTATAAACAAGAAAGCTGCTCTTTACCAGTCACTTGATTTTGGGCTTCCCAAAGAAATTTCTTTGTGTATAAGCCATCCAGTTTATGATATTTTGTTATGGGAGTCCAAATAGAATGACACTATTCTATCATTATACTGTAAAATTTATTAATGAAACAGTACAATTGCAATTCATTCTTCTTAATGAATTTTCCTTTTAACATAAGATTTTATATATGTCAACTGAGAAAACTAATTGTCCCTTTAGATAGGAAGTCTGGTCGAAGCAGAAGTTCTTGTACTGTCAGCATATAAGGGTAATAGATTCAATGTAAAAATAAATTAGTACTTAGGATATTTTTAAGTAAATCACCATTGTAGCCTTCTATTATGATAGCTACAATTTTAATATTTGATTTTTAATATCTTTTAAAATGATATAATTATATAAGATCATAATGCATTTTAGAGGATAAGAGATTAATCTCATCTTCCAAATTACTTTATAAATTTGATTATATGTTTATTTAAATGTATGAGTCACATTTTCATTGTTGGGACAAAGTACTTGATAAACATAACTCAAAGGGGGAAAGATTTATTTTGGCTCATGGTTTCAGAGGTTTTGGTTCATGGTTACCTGGCACTATCAGCCTCAAATGGAATAGCAGAAAGCTCTGTTGGAGAAAGCTGTTCATCCCATGCAGCCATGAAGACAGAGAGCTGGAAGAAAGTTAGAGGGGAAGGAAGGAGCTTGACAGAGGATTTATCCTTTCAAGACATGCCCCAAAGACCCACTTCCTCTGATCAGGCTTTATTAATAGTAGATTTAGCTATGAAAGCATCATTCATCAATAAATTCATGCAGTAATATGAGTAGTGTCCTCAAGATTTAGTTATTTTCTGCAGGCTCCACCTCTGAACACATGAGATTTTGAGGAGAGATATTTTAGATCTAAACCATAATAGTCTCTTTCTACAAAAATACACAGGTATATCCACACATATATATGCACATATCCTATGTTCATATTTTCATATATAATTACAATAAGTCTAGTTGTTAAGACCTCAGACTTACATTATTATAAATCCATAAAGGGAGAATTTATGTCCTTATTTCAGGCTATTAAATGGACAGCAGAGTGTTCATATCTCATCCTTGTGTCTGAGTAATGTATTTTCCAATGGTGTGTTCTGGTCTTCGCATTTGAAGCAACAATAGTGATATTTTCCTATAATACACTTTCAAAATATTCACTCTAATAATATTGTTTCTCCACTTAAATTCCTGAACCCATTCGTTTACAGGAATTGTATGTATTATGTGATTAACTTAGAAGTCTTTCAATGCCAGATTAAATGAAAAAAATGATCTAATAATAGATATATATTCTAAAGCATAAAATATTAATAGAGGTAAGATTCATATATTGTGTTATAATTTGCAAGCAGGTGCCAGTTAGCCCCTGAATTTCTTATATGAAATCATTGTAGATAAATTGTCCTGTGTTCTTTCTGTATCTTCTTCACTCTCTACTCATTTTTACATTCCTTTATCTCAGTTATTTTTTGAGTCAACCATTGATCTTGTGTGTAACATTCATTTCCTTTACTGAGCTTTTTATTCATTGTTGAATCACCCTCTCTAGGTTACTTTTGTAGAGCCTGTGAGGTAAGAATAGTTTTTAACAGAATGTACACAATCAGTTTGATAATACGCAACACTAATTTGAATTACAGTTACAAAAAATAATTATCCTTCATCTAAAAAGTCAATTTTAACAATAATAGAAATTTATTACAAAATATTTTACCCTTTTAGTATATTTTGAATTTTGCCAATAAAATTGTAAAGATTGTTTTTATTTCTGCTTACATAATTACCTAGAGAATAGCCTTGATTTTGTTTTTTGCTTACAAAGTCCAAAATATGTATGTCTAACTCTTTTTGGAAAAAGTTCACTGATCTGTTTTCTAAAGGTTGGATTTATTCACCAATATTCTTCTCTATTTGGAATTCAAACTATACTTCAGAATGACCTGAAAACAAGCTAAAATATTATATTAACATCTCTCTTTCCTTAACTAAAGTAGGACTTAGAACTTAGCATATGTGATTCCTTTTAGGGTATTTGCTTATGAAGTTTGTCGGTGGGGGGTGCTGGCTGGCTGGTGTCTGGTTGTCTATCTATTGACTAGGATCTCATCTCAGCTCTTCAACAGATTTCAGGCTTCAAGAAGAAAGGGACTTATTTCACAACTTATTTTATTTTTCATGAATGATTACATTTTGATATTAAGGAAAATATTGTTCAGTAGATACAATATAAGTAAATGAGTAAATGGGATCATCTGAGTTTTACATTTTATGCAGTATTTACATTTTAATGATAATGCATTTCTAAAACAAAACCTTCATCATTAGTTCCAGGGTGTTGTGAAAGAATTTGAACTGCACTAAGAAAGCCCTGTGAGACTCAAATCTCTCATCTCATGCTTGCTCAAGGAAATTTGGTTCATCTCTTTGAATCTCTTCTCTGAGGTGGTTTGAGGGAGATGATCTCTAAGGTTCCTTCGCATTATGACAATTAGTGATAGGTACGGTGAGCTGTCCCACCAGTAAGTAACATTTCTGCTCCTCGATGTTGTTATTTAAGAGGTAACAGTCACATCCCATCCCTATCTGCAAAATGTTAGCCCTACTGACAATGACCTTTTATTTTTTAACCAGGGATTGAAGTTGGGACCTTCGTCCTTGTGAAGCAGGTGGCAGAAGCACGTAGCTAAAGTCCCAGCCCTCAAGTTTTAATATATCATGTTCTTTGCTTTTCTGTGTCCTTACTTAATTCTCAAGATGAGGTAGGTATCCCCCATCCTTTCCTAGGTAAATAATCTGTGATAAGAAAGGTTGAATTAACTTACCTATACTCATAAAACTTGAAAGTGTCAAAACTGGAAATTAAATAGTATTTCAAAATTTAAATTATTGATAACTGAGGAATAGAGTTTCATGATTTAATGCATTCCTCATAAAAATTCTTTCATTTTTCTAAATTTGGAAGTGTCTTCATAAAATTATTAATCTTGTTTTGCTTAATGCTCTATCTTTCAGTTAACCAATTGATCAAAAATAAAGCAAGAAAAAAAAGCAGAGGAGGTAGGAATTTAGAGAAGGGAGAAGCTATTCTGAAAGAGGAATTGTAGATGTGCATTCAGCAAAAGGAACTTCATTTGGTTATTACGTTGCTTAATGCTCTACCTCCAGTCATACATTCAGTGCAATATCTTCACCAAGGGTTCAGTTACTTAATGCCCTTTAGGAATGAAAATTCTACCCTAATTAGACAAAAACGTAGATGTGAACTAGAAAATGTGATCTGATCTATCATCTAAGCAGGTAGTATAACATCTTTCTTCAGATCTCCTCTCAATGAATGTCATGATTACCACAAATCATTTTTTGCTCTTTTACATCTTTTTAAATGAAATCAAACTATCAAGTTTTTATATTTGATGATTTGCTATTCTCTAGATTCCTCCAAAATAAATTTAAAATTTTGTGCAGGGGGGATATGTCTGAATTATGTTTTTTTAAATGTTCCCCATTGCACTTATCTCAGCTAATTCATGAAATTGAAATCATTATTTTACTTCCAGCTGAGGTGGAAATGAACAAGTGTTTTTAATGTGGAGGGGGTAGATAAAGGTGGGAGTGGAAAAGGTAAGGGAGGAAGATAAAACACAGTGAGACAGAACCTTTTATTAATCTAACAAAACCTCTTCCATTGAGGCCCTCAGATCACGAAATACATATGCATTTACTTCTATGTAAATGTAGCTGAGAGCTACATACTGTGATGCACCTGGCTAAACAAAAAAACAGTAATGCCACTGAAAAATCATCTTCTAAAATGTCTTAGAGCTGTAACTTTCTTGAGCTAATGAAACACAGCCATTACACAGATTTGCTGTTTTTTCTCTCTAACCAAGCACAATTTTTATTCTGTGTCTCACCCGACACAAAGTTTGCCAACACTAGTGAAGAAGTCTGGCATAGAGAATTTTCATGCAGTTTGCAAGGATCAGTCAGGCTCTGAGACCATCCATCCATATCTTCTTTCTCCAGTTTGCTTTTTCCTTGGGCTCTAAGAAACAGGAGATAAGTGTTTTCTCTTGTTACAGAACATGCCTTGGTGTTAACCCTCAGAACTTTTTTTTTTAATTCAAGTGTGTCCTAAGGCAAGAATTTTAATGTCCTGCCTATTTCCCCATGTAAAACTTGGTTTTCTAATTCAGTTCACAAGTTGGCTGATGTTTGAGTGAGATTAATTGTCCTTGTGGGAAGGAAACCTTACAAATGTTAAATTGTACTAAATTATTGAGTAACCTAAAACTGCTAAGAGTTAAAGAAAGCAATTAAACCTGCTTAATGCATTTGTGCCTCCTTTTAGAGCCTGAATCAACTTGTGGAAATGGAAGTTAGAAAAACTAAAATAAAAAAGAATAATGATAATTACTCAGTACTTTGGATTTTCTAGTTACTATGCTAACATATTTTATTTGGACTGGCTTACTCACCTTATAACAACCAGAAGATAAATATTGGTATTTTTGTCAATTAACAAATGAGATCACTTATTGGCCAAGGACACTGATTTATAAATAATGGCATAAGGAATAAAACCTAGATTCTTACCCTGCAGTGGACATAGCATGATTGGCAAGGTGGTTTTCTGAAAGTGATGCTCACCCATTGCACTCCAAATGTGCTGAACCTTGTGATTCCCCCTAATGTAGGAAACTCAGGTGTATAATCTATGGTAGTGGAGAACTGCATTCATTCTTTCCCCTGAATAAGAAGAGGAAAGAAAGACAGATGGAAAAAATGAAATAGAGCCCAAAACTTTCTGGGTCTGAATCAATTACATTGCATTCCTCATAACGTAGTCATTCCCTGTGACCTCCAGTGGTCACAGAAATCCATGTCAAGACCATTAAGTGGTTGTGAATAAGGTCTCTGAATAAGTAAGCATGCCCATGTGGCTCTGCCGACTGGCACCTATGCAGTTATAGAACCTCACCAGTAAACTGGGGTCAATAACCACCCCTGCTAATTGGGTCGCTGTGAGATAAACCATGTAGAGCATGTGGACACTACGTGGTGAGCATCCAAAATTTCTTAGGTACTATTAGTCCTAATGACAGAATCACTTCTGATCACAGTATTATCACTTTCAGCTGGATAGCATGTGTGAGAACAAACATTAATTCACAGATCCTCTTTGATCTCTTGATTTCCACTCTGCGATGCAATCAGAATAAAATAGTAATAAAGCAGCACAGTCTCTTGAACTAAAAATGGTTTGGCACAGTTGTATGATTTAAATTTCAATTGCTATTTCCATCCCAGGCCATTTTGAATAAGCTAATAATTTATTCGTGTGTGTTTTAGGAGAAATTATTGAGTGCATAATTATATACTGGCTCCATTATGCACATTTAGGGTTTGGATTCTGCATGACCAGGGGTAGTAAGAAGCTGGACTTATTTCAAACCATCTTTATAATCATAACTATCCACCTTCTGTTTAAACAAATAAGAACAACCAAACATCTTTCTGAATCAGAGGATAGACAGAAGAAACATTTGTATTTGTTTCCAAAGAGTTTCATGGAAACTATAAGGAGTTATGTAATCTTAGAGAGAATGTTGGGGTTTCCTGAGCTGGTCTGTTTAGTTAATACTAACCCCTAAATTCAGACCCACTGGAGCCCCAGTTTAAGATGTGGTTTGAGTTTGAATTTTGGGTTTGCCACAACTGGATATACAACTTTAGACTCCCCTTTACACTTCCATTTCCTCACTAGTGAAGTGAAAATGACAGTACCTATTTATTAGTACTCAGGCCTTGAAAACAATATAGGTAATTAGGGTTGTGACTGACATGACATGTTCTCAATAAGTTTTAGCAATTATGATTTTATAGTATTCTTTTTGTTTGCTTCATTTAGAACTAGATATGATAATAAATTTACCTTTCTTTAGATTCTGTATGGTATTTAAAAGGTTAAAAAATAATAAAGTATGTTTCATGAATATTAAAAGTTGCAGATGAAATTATACCTTTTATTTAAAAATCTTATATTTCCTTAAATTCCAGGTTACAAATCAAAATGTTTTGTGAGAAGTGTTTTAATCACGCAATATCAACAAGGAATATTTGAAAAGTATACACACTGTATGCCCAGTGTCATGCTGGATGCTGTGACACAAGCAGTAACAATACAATACATAGGAAACATTTTGCAAGATTTCAAATAAATTTCTAAAATGATTAACTTTGCTATCAAATTTTCTTATAAAATAGTAATGTGTTTCTGTGGAGGAATGGTTTTAATAAATTGGATTCAAAAGGTACTTGAATTCTTCTGATACCCAAACTCTGGTTAGATTTTATTTAGTGTGTGGGACATCAGGTAACTTGTATGCTTTCTATTTAACTGGGGAGCTTATATGTTGAAAAAGAGAACCCACATGGAAAAACCCTCCACATCCAATCTTTCCTAAGGTTTCTCACAAGTGTTTTTTTTTTTTTTTTTTAGTTGTAAAAAGCCTATTCCTTCATCTTAAGCATTGCAATTGCTCTTTCTCCCTTGACAACTCTAAAGAAGAATTAGTTCAATGTCTCCAGAGTATCTACATCTCAATATGTGCAAAATGAGACTCAGTGTTCTCCTTCATCATTCTTCTTTTAGTTGAATTTGAATGCATCAGGAGCAGATAGAATGAGAAACCAAAGTCATCTTAAATTAGTTATATTTGTCCCTCATCCTTCCATATCTAATTCTTCACCAATGTGTCTCCATACATAATCTAAATGCATTCTCCAGTCTTTTCTTCTATTTGCATCTTCTTGACTACCCTTGTCGAGGAACCAGTATTCTGACCTAACACTGAGCAGTCTATCTATTGGCACTCCTTCCTACCCCCTAGTGCATTTTCCCCACTGTATTTAGAAATCATTCCCATCTTTTCAACCCAAAGTTGCTCTGGCCAATCCTTTCTGAATCCCCACCTTTTCACCAACCTTACTCACTCTTGTTTATTGTGATCCTTGGCTTGTTTCTTAGAATCATCACCATTCAGCCAAGACATTCAAATGATAAAGCCCTCTTTCCTCCCCTCTGGACCTAATTTACTCTTGCTCATCCTACAAAGTTTGGATAATTTACCTTTCTCAGTTTTCCTGCAGAAGTTAATTTCTCTCTCAGGCATTAATTTCCCTACGATATGGTCTTAGAGCCATGTAATTAAACACTTACCACAATTGCAATTTTGTAATTGCTGCTGATTATTTTAAAAAGTCTCTTCTACTAGACTATGTTAATGCATTATATCTCTAATGCCTTGTAAATTTTTAGCTTAACTATTCAATAAATACATATTTATTGAATAAATTAGTGAATTGTGTGGTTCTGTACCCAAAGATTTATGAAATATTAAAGTAACAAATGCCACCAGAATTAGGGTATACCTAAACTTCATGGTTGCAGTAAATGGTAATGAGAAAACATCATACAGGCAGGTAACTACTGTAGAGATTGCAATAATCTAACACTTCTTGGCTTGGCTCATAGGAAACTAACTCTTATAAAGAAAATACACATACAATTGTGAAATATTGTATAATGTCAAATGGTTTACAATCCGAAAAGCATACACAAGTAGCCAAACTGATTTCCAAGAATATATCTTATATTTGAAACAAAAGACTTAATAGCACTTAGCCTTGAATATGTGTGAAATACTTCAGGTGAAAACGGTCTTGTAGAATCTCATATATCAAAGGTCAACAGTGGGGCTGGGGATTTAGCTCCGTGGTTCAGCCGCCTGCCTCACAAGCAGAAGGTCCTGAGTGTGATCCCCGGTAACAAAAAAAAAAAAAAAGAAAAGAAAGGTCAGTGGTATACTTTCCCAGTTAAATTTATCTTTTCTGGATTCCAAAGGTTATTGGAACATAAGCACTAAAATTATTTTTACAAGATAAGATTTTTCAGTTTTCTAGATATTTTGGAGTGGTCTGCACTGTATCAGCCTTTTTTAGCCTTTAATACTCAACCATATGCCTAAATAACTAGAATAGTAGTATTAAAATCAGAGGTATGTGATTTTATTTTAATTTCTCTCTTCTACATAAACTACATACAAAATTTGGGGAGTTATTCTTGTTTCTGCAAATTTCAGATGCCTCATTAATAAAACATAGATAAAGTTCCTATTTAATATTTAATATAATTAAATATTGTTTACAAAATACCTGCCATGATGTAAGGTATGCATTGGGTCTCCAATTAATGTTAATCCTTGTCTTCTTACTCTTCCTTTTTATATGTCTGAACACTTCAACCACTGAGGATCTTTGAAATATATGAAGTTCCTTCAGCCAATTTGTATATATTCGATTTCAAATCACATTTCATTTTATCTCTCCAGGAAGTAGTTACAAAAATTCTCTTAACTAAGGACTGGAATGATTTTTATACTGTTAAGTACCTTTATTTATACAAAGATGCCAATCAAGCACACATGAAAACTGAGAGATATAAAGACTTCTAAAAAAAGAACAGGAAGAAACATATGTAACTCACCACTCTCAGACTCTGACATGTGGTTTGCCTGAGGAAATAATAAGTGATACCAAATCATTTAATTTAACCTCTTTTACATATATCTAATGCCTTTCTCAGGGACTTCCTTGGTGTGGAAATCTGAGTCATACACCCTGGTTCTTTGGAAAAAGTGATTTTGAAACCAACAGCTAACTTCCTCCTAGCAGTTAACAGAGGTGCATGCCCCTTTGATAGTGTAAGGTACAATAGAAAAATATGTTGTCTTTCTTTTTAGTATCAAAGACTTTTAAAAATGCTGTTAAATTCATTTAAAACTTCTTGTTCAATAACTTCTGAAAATTAGTGAAAATTTGAGGGGTTGGATCTATAAAGAAGGTAGAGTTTTTGAACTGTTCATCTCAGCCTTTCAAATCTTGTTTCTATGTTTAGACTTAAAATTTTAGCATTGATGTAGCTGATATCATATTTCTTTTGGAACACAAATAAATTAACAAACAAAAACACTGAGGTAATTTGAAAGTAGAAATGCTTTGAAAACAAATCTGAAAGAATGAACACATAAAGCTTCTGTTACATATAAATCAAATCACTTTTGGCAGAGACATCCAGCTAAATTTTAGCCTGAGGTGAATAGTGTCTCTCAAAATGAAATTCTCTGATTTAGGTCCCTTTCCAAATAAAGAGGCAACTCTCTGGGTATAATGGTTTTATTCCATGGAAGTGATATTTGTACAAGAAAATTGTTTCATTATTGCCATGTATTATAATTAATACACCACAATATTCCTTAGGAGTCTACAATATGGACTTTAAACTCGATTTTCTATTTCATAGTACTTTATTATACATCTGTAGGACAATATTCTTTGGATTACAAAACGTACACAATTCAACTTCATAGAAAATTTATGTGTAATTATGTTACTTGAGTAGAGCATCTACCAAAACAATATCTAAAATGGATGCTGACAATAAATTGATCTTAAAAATGCTGTTCACTTCTGATACATTTATATTTATTGTTGATACATGAAAGGAACTGCTGAAGTTTTTTTATTTTTAACTCACACTGAGAAAGTTACTCAGAATAGAAAACATCAACATGCATTGTCAATAAAATGGCTAAGTATAATTTTATGTTCTTTAAATGAGTAAGTCAGTGTCAAAAATATTTGAAAAATCACTGTACTATTCTTTTAGTATCATTTTTATTTTTATGTGAGACAGTTCTGAACAAGTTTGCATTTATTTTCCAGTTGAGCTTCTCTCAGTTTGAAGTCCTTAAAATATTTTCACATAGGAAATTCACCCCTAGTTTGTTGATCTGTAGAACTGCCAGATTATCTACCATTAAACTATTATCCAATCCAGGGTTTTCTCCAGTGTTTAAAAGGAATCTTCTAACAAGGGATCTCTCCCTAACCCTGTCTCTTTCCTTGAATTCATTGACTTTTTGTGAATGAATCCTTATTTGTATCATTTGATTGTTCCAACAGATCTCTACAGTAGCAAGATAATAATAGAAAAACTAAGACTGATTCTATTGAATATCTACTACATGTTAGCACATTTACAGATGTTATTAATTGCTATTCTCACACTATGCTTTTGAAAAAAAGATATAATTGATTGATTATCATAATTTACCTAACTGATGCCCAGAATCACAAACTAGTTTTGAGAATTACTGTCCTTACCTCTTTACAGACAGACTAAGCTGTGTAGGGCAAAAGTTCACTTATGCTAATCACAGAGAACCATGGAGAGAGGACCTGACTTCCAGCTTTTGTCTTGTGTCTCCTATCCCCATCTGACCAAGGCTTGTTCATGCATGGCATGAACTTTTGGGGAGAAATGCTATAAGAGTTATGTAGAGTAACTATGAATATTTCTTTCTACTGCAATACTTTTCAAGTGTGCCACTGCTGCCTATTTGAAGTTGTACTAGCTTTAAAAAATGAGAGTGATATGTATTGGGTTTTTTCTTTCCTACAATAGCAACAGCAACAAAAATAATATATTTGCCATTTTTGTTGATGCTGGAGTGGGAGGAAAGGTGTTTCATTTTGATTAACATGGGAAACTGGATAGCAGAATCCTGAGTTTTTAAGCTGCTTCTAACAACAAGAAAAATTGATTCATTTCATCATTATCTGTAAAGTGCTAAGTTTTGTGATTATAAATTATTCCATTCTCAACAATTTTCAACTTCTAATAGAGGCTGAAGTGGATGAGACTGTCAGATTCTAAGATTTGGGTAAAGGATGCTACATGCTGCTGTGATAAGGAGAGTATAAAGCACTTAAAATAAATGATCTGCCTCAGGGATTCACATTCATGATTGATTATTGATCTCTAGAAGGGCTTTCTACAAGTAGAAAAGTTTTTGCATTAAACTTTACATTCTAGAGCAAACCCTGAGAACCCTTACATATAACTTGAAGATATGCTACTTTAAAGGGTTTCAGGGGAGAAGATCATAGCGCCCTGTGACTGCTCTTACTTTATGTAACACTGCTGCTACATTTGATAGTATTTACAACCTATTCTTAAAACTCTCCCTTTTCCAGGTTTCTGACACTTTATATCTATGTCTCACCTACTTGCAATTTTTTTTTACAAATTCTGCTTAACTGAATCTTCTTCCATCAGTCTTTAATCTCTAAGTGTATTGAAGCTCTGTCCCTTGCTCCTGAACATGTTTTATTTTCACACTTAGAAACTTAGCCACCTTTTATGACAATTTTCTTGCAATTTTTCTCTGTGTGTCTCCTGAACAAGTAGAGAATAAATACAGATCCGTCACATACTGTGTTAGTTCCTAAAAATGTTTGTAGGTTTTACTTTCTTTTTCATAATACTTCAGCATACATCATAATACTTCAGCATACATCTGTAGGACAGTTTTCTTTGGCATTAAAAAAGATTTGTAAACTTCCAGTGTTTGGGAAGGTTTTACCAAAAGTGGTTTCAATATATCCTGTGCTATTATGTACTCCTTGGCCTTTGTCCACATTCTTTGGAGCACAGGCCCAATATGAGAAGCATTACCTTAGACTGTACTAATCTCCAACCAAAGTCTACATACTAACTCATTGCAAATGGCTATGTAGTCAGAATTTCACTTAGCAATTTTGAAAAATATCTGAAACTCAACATGTTTAAAACCAAACATGTAGGGCTGGGGATTTAGCTCAGTGGTTCTGGAGCCTGTCTCACAAGCACAAGGACCTGAGTTCTATCCCCAGTACCAAAAACAAAACAAAACATAACAAAAACCAAACATGCAATCTTCCTTACCAAACTGACTCTATTCACTCTAGAATGGTATAATATTCACAATAACAAAGGATTAAAAAGTTACTATTATTTTCAATCCCTCATTTAAATTATATATATAAAAATTAAATTGTATTATTTTCTACTTCTCTTTCTTATTCCATCATGTTATGTCATTTTCTGTGTTATACACATATTTAACTTTCTGAGAAGTCATGGACGTATTCAACAATACCAGAGGAAGACAGTTATGCACACATTTTTTTTAAATGGGGCGCAAACTCCCTATCCTATTAAGCTGTTTGTAGCTAACTTCCTTAGCCTCCAACACTTCCTGAAAATTGCTGTCAGATTTATCTCCCTAAATCACTGTCTTTATCAAGCCATTAGCCTACTCAGTTTTTTTTTAATAGCACTCAACTATAAAGAAAATGAAATCAGAGAATGGGATGATGTTCTAACATGTTTTTAAAGGATTATATGGCTCAATTACTTTATGAATATTTAAATCTGATAATCAACCTATATGGTAATATTATTATCTTTTTTATAAGGAAGAATGGACAGTTAGGAGAGTTAGGATTGTAATCCAAATTTCTCCTACTTCAGAACTTATTATTTTTCCTTCACTCCAAGTTGTCTAAAGTCCAAATTTTTAGCCTTGCATAAATATTTTTTCTACAACATTTTCCAACTTTGTGTTCCATGCCTCTCTTTTTGTGATCTTATTCCAGCTGCAGTTATCTTGTTAGTCTCCCACAAACTTGCCAGGCACACACTTTTTCAGATATTTCCTCTTAACTTTAACATAGGAAAGAAAATTCAAAGCCCTTTACTCTTCCAGGTCAACTTCTTGTTATCTTCCAAAGCACACCTCATAACTTTCTCTGTGAGCATCTACCTGGTACTTTAAATCATATGTTCAATTGCCACTTCCTTTTAGTATTTTTCCTACAATCATTTTGCACTGTTACATAGCTCAGCACTTCTATGTATTCTCTCTTCCCATTAAATTATAAGCAGTTGGGGGAGCAGTATAATTTAATTTACAAATAGCAGGGGTCCTCCTTATTAGCTGAATGAGTGATTGAATATGCAGGCATAAGTGACCCATTTTCTTGGCAGAAAACCCAGCTGCAATTATTTAATCTTTATTTTGTTTGGGTTGATCCCTTTGTGAGATCTTTATGAAGTAGAATCACAGAGAGTCTTGATTTTTCCTTTAAAATGTTATTAAAGTATTCCCTTTAGCCACAATGGAAACATATATTGAACACTAAAGGGAACACTTCATTTTAAAAGAGTGGAAAGAGAAACTTCATTCAATTCTGTGGTTCTCAAATAGGCCATTAGGCTTTCCTTCTGTCAATTCTAATGTTCCTCAATCACAATAAGCAATGGTCCTGGCTTGCCTTAAAGAAAAAAAAAAAAAGAAACAGGGCCTCTCTACTCTTAAAAATCTGTGAATTCACATGGTTAGCACATTTGAGCATCAATGCTGAATGCTGACAGCTATGCCAAACATGGCCCATGGGCCCAACTCATGGTTCATAATGCAACATTCCAATCACCTGAGATAGTACAGCTGGGAGTATTTGCTGGGCCTTTTCCAGAAGTATAGAAGAAATGCATTTCATAGAAATCATAGAAAATCAAAAGTAGAGCCAAGTGTAAAAAGATTATTTATTTTCTCCCAATTTAAAAAACACAATTTGAATTTCTGTCAGTAAAAGAACTGGGTACCATAGAAAAGATCCAAAAATAATACATGTTTGTTCATTCAGTTCTGTATTTCTGTCACCCTTTTCAGTGGGAGGAATAAATAAGCAGCATGTCTTTTCTTTTAATAACAGTTTACTGAGTTATTACTCTAGGCTACACTCTTAAACTTTCCTAGCATTCTAATTCAGCATTTTCCCTTGAACAAGATGTTGGCCTCTCTCCATGTCATATTCTTATTTAGAAATTGATGGCACCTGTAGATTATTTCCTTTTAATCGACATTAGAATGTATTTTTATTTTAGATAGTTTCTACTCAGTGCATTTTTAAAATATTTTTAAATTGTTATGTAATATATACAGAAAATCTACCCTCTATTAATTTTCAGAGAAGTAACATACCCACAGGACATCAACCAGTTGGATAAATAAAACAATGTCAGAACCTCCAAATTTTCCTTGATATACCCCATGCAAGGTTCACTGTCCCTCTTTAAACACACAATCTTGACTTCATTGTTTTAAAAAATACTTTGTCTGTGTTTGCATTTAGCTTAAACTCTTCATCTCGTCATTTATAGCCTTAAGTTTATAAATCACAGCTATTTTAGAATTTCTGACTGATAAGTCTGTTTCTATCATGTGCTTGTTTTCTTTCTTTGAGTAATTTTATCTTAAGTCCTAAAATGGCTGGTAATTTTTGTTTTGAGTGGCAAATATAATGTATTAAAAATTGCACGGAGGTTTTGAAGTTTTCCTAGGCATAATTTTCCTCAAAATTCAATGTTTTTATTATCCCTGGCATTTATTTTTAGTTTGGGTTTGATTCCCCTGAAGGATGGTTTAATTCTGACTCACTGAAGGACACATTATTTTTCTTGTGGATAAAAAAGTAATTATGATCAGACAGACTTATTTCATTAGGCAATAAAACTTGCACAGACTTGATTTTCATTTGATGATGAAACATAGCTTTAAATGCTAGGTCCTGCCAACATCATTCTGCCTCTCTTAACTATCATCAGTATTTGACTTTTGCTTTTTCTATAAAGTTGAGTTCTATTTTGTTGGTGGCATCTGTTGACTCCTTTGCTTGGAGATGTGATGCTTCAGTCTCTGCTTCCATTGTCACAAGTCATCCTCCCTGAGTGTCTTCACATTGTCTTTCTCTGTTCATATTTGTCTCCATGTCTTTCCTCTTCTTCTCATAAGGTTAGCAGTCATCTTAAATTGAGGGCCCATCCTACCCTATTATGATTTAACCTAAATAATTACATATACAATGGCCATATTTGCAAATAAAATCACTGATATGGTTTGGATATGATTTGACTCTGTTCTGCAAAGACTCGTGTTAGAAGCTTGATCTTCAATGTGGCAATCTGTTAAGAGCATTGTTAGAAATGAGCAAGAATGAACCTATCCTACTATGGGGCTTCCTCTCTCCTTCCTATCCTGAGATGTCACCCACCATGAGGTCCTTACCAGAGCCAAGCAGAAGCTGGCCCCAAGCTCATGATCTCCATAACTAGATGGGTCTTACCTGTAAGACATCAGGCAGGTACAGAAAACAGAACTGTAGACTTTGAACAAGGAAATCGCAAAACTTCTCACAGTCATTTACCTCTGTGAAACAGAATAATTACCTAACTATTCCTACATTTAAGATTCTTTTTCTGTAAAACAAAAATAATCGTACTTTCTTCCCAAAATTGCTTTGAAGATTAAATGTGCATTAGAGTTATGTATAAGTGTTAACTCTTGTGTCAGAGTTAGATGACAACTAAACAGCTGGCTGGGGGCCAGCTTTGGCTTGCAGAAATAGTGTTAACCTGCGAAATATTTTGCTTTGCATGTGTTTAGATTGTCAAAAATATAGTTTTCTTTTTTCTTTTTTTCTTTTTTTTTTTTTGTCATAAAGAGGGTTTGGACATAGAACCTCATGCATGCGAGGCAAATGTTCTACCACTGAATAAAATACCCAGTCCTTTTGTAATTTCATTTGTTTTGAAACAAGGAATCACCAAATTGCTCAGGCTTGCCTCAGTTGACCCCTTGGCCACCCTCCTGCCTCAGCCCTCATGGTAACTGGAATTATAGGCATGAGTCTCTATACCCAGCTCAAAAATACAACTTTTTTCCAGAAGTGTTGTAGTATAACTAACAAAAACTGTCACTAAAGAAGAATGTGATGTTATATTATGGTGGTGCCTGGGTTTATGAATTTAATTGCTTTTATGGTTTGGAGGAAGATGGCTACATTTGTGTTTTTTTTTCTCTCATTGAGTTTATTGGTACATTTTAGGTACACAGTACAGTTACATCCATCATTGGGATCTTGTACTTTTACATGACAGGTCTTGGTTCTCATTTTCTCCCCTTGTCCCTGCCCTTCCTTTATCCCCTCCTCCCTCCTCATTTACAAACATTTTATTTCCATCTTTTTTTCTCATGTTTTTTTTCTTTTCTCTTATTTCCTTTTCCCTACCCTTCTCACTTCCCCTACACCTTTACCCCCTTTCTTCCTATTTCACATTGTCAGTTATACCATTAGTATCTTATGTACCATTATAGTTTTTCACACTGGGAAATTATTCAGTATTTATACATGTGTGACTTATTTATTTCATTTAGGAGTATATTCTCAATACATACCCATTTTTCTATGAATTACTCTAATTTTTCATTCTTTGTGGCTGAGTAGTATTCCACTTTATAGAAAAACCACATCTTCTCTATCCAGTATCCAACTGATGGGAAAATGGGCTGTTTCCAAGTTTTAGCTATTACAAACTGTGCCGCTATAAACATAGGTGTGCATATATCACTGTGATATGATTCTTTTAATTCTTTTGGAAAGATATCCAGAAGTGGGATGGCTGGGTCAAATGGAACCTCCAGTCCAAGCACTTTGAGGTATCTCCATATTGATTTCCATAGTGGTTGAACCAGTCTGCACTCTCACCAACAATGGAGAAGGGTTCCTTTCTCCCTAAAAACTGCCTTTGTGTTTATGTGCAGAAGATGCCTATAGTTGTGTTTGTCATCTAATGCAGAATTTTCCAGCAGAAACAATATTTTGCCAGTTGCTTTTGTTTGTGAAATGAATTATTTGGAAATAAGTGTTTGAGAGCCCAGGTACTACTGTACATATATACCTGATGAATCAGACTAACATATGCAATAATACCTTGGTTCATGGACTTAATTTGTTCCACAAATCTAGGGAAGATAGCCACATTCATGTTTATCCACCCAGTGTGGAATTTGGGAAAGGAAGCAAAATTCTACAGTGTGCTGCTGTTTGTGAACCAAACTTTTCATGAAGGTATTACTCTACATCATCCCACATATTTACCTCTGTGTGTGGAGTTGGTGACAATTTCTAAGAATATAACACATATTTCAAATATGTAATATGTTGTTGCTAACAGTAATCTTTATAACACATTAGGTTTTCAAAGCTTTAATATCTCATAACAGAACTTTGTTCCATTTGACCAGCATCACTCTACCTTCCTTACCTTCTTATTCTCTCAAAAAATTAAAAATAGAACTACTATATGATCTAGTAGTCTCACTTCTGAGTATATAACAAAGGAAATAAAATAATTCCCTCAGTGTAATACTTGCATTCCATGCTCATTTTAGCATTTACAATGGCTAAGATATAGTGTCAAAATAAATACCTATTAACCCAGCCTGGTGGGGAGCTAGCTGCTCCCCCACACTCCAGAAACTTGGCCCTTCATCAGAGCAGATCAGTGAGGACTCCCAGCTGCATGGGCACTTCTGCAGCACTCCCTCCCCCCACCCCCAAGCTCTCAGGCCTCCTAGTTGTGCCTTTACCTGGATCCATGCTGCAGAGGCACAGGTGCTCATAAAGCCCATAGAGATAGAACAGAAGTGAAGAACTGCAATAAAGGCACATCAGACCTCTGTATTTGGTAAGTTGGAGGGATCACCTTCCATCAGAACCTGGACTATCTTCATGGGAATGGCAGCTGGAATTTGCATAAAACCTTGCAGAGTTCAAACCTGCAGGAGGTCAGAAAGACCAACTTGGGCCTTGTAGACAGAATTCAGCCTGAATCTCAGAGGTCTGCCATTGGCTGAGACTAATTGACTTTGTTCTGCACATTGCTGCCCACATTGTCTATTGTGACAGCAGAGATATGCCCTGAAAGAAGCTCTTCAAATTTTTTCTTTCTTTTCCTTTCATTTAAAATTTTAAAATTTTACTTTTTCCCATTCTTTAAATTCTCCCTCTTTTCCTTCTCCTTTTTCCCCACACAATCTCTTGCTCTGCCACTTTATTCTTCATCTCCCTTTTTGTTTCCATTCCTGCCCTAGTTTGGATTTATTCTTTCTATTTCTTTTCTTCTCTCCTTTGCCTTCACTCAATTTTCATTAGTTTCAAAAGAAAGTGAATAAAATTTATAGCCTCCCTATTACTGTTAAGTTGTTCTATTCTTGCCTTTGTTCTTGCATTCTGTCTTTCCCTCTTATCTTCAACAATTTCCTAGAGTTTGCATGATCACCCTGTGTCCTCTGGCTTCACTTAAAACCTTCTCTGATTCTTTTACCTATCTCTTCTACTCCTTCCAACTCCTTCTATGTCCCCATCCTGAAGGGTAATTTTGCTATATTGAAGAGTTTATTCACTATAAAATGTATTTTTGTCTGCTACCCAATTTTGATTTAATTCACACAGTTAAAGGTGCTGGATTAATATTTGCCACAATTTGTCAATTTCTAAACTGTGCTTGATGCTATTGTGTTGCTGATTGTACCAATTGTGCTAAAGGTCTGTTATTGATTTAGTAAGTTGTCCTTCCTGATATTATGAAAATGACCATGTCTCTGAGTCATTAGAAACTCAAAACATAAAGACAAGTATTATAAGGAAGATCAAAGTACTAAACCAGGAATTAAACCAAGGAAAGCACCAACAACAAAAATGAGAAAACACTTAAGCAAGGCACAAATACAGATTTCCCGTGCACCAACAGCAAATTCTAGAAAAAATGAAGTGGAAAAATCTGACAAACACTAGGACACCCTGAACTCATAGCACAGGAAGTAACAAAACAGATGAATGAGGCTGTAGAAAGATTCAAAACAGAAATAGTTTCCCAGATAACCACAAAGATGGTAAGAACAATGAAAGACATAATTACAGACTGTAGAACAGAAACAGACAAAATCCTAGATGAGTTCTGGACCATGATAGAAGCCATGAATGCCCAGCATAGGAAAGAAATGGAAAACATGATAGTCCAACATAGGAAAGAAATGGAATCTACGAAACAGATTCAAACAGATATCCAGGAGATTAAAAGCTCTAAAGAAATCATTTACAGCAGGATGAACAAATGTGAAGATAGAATTTCAGGTATAGAAGATAGGATTGCAGTCAGTGATCATAAAGGAGCGATCTCTCAAAAACAGTAAAGGATCATGAGAAATTGATCCAACAACTCCTAGATGATAAAAAGAATAATATAAGACTGATAGGAATCCATGAAGTAGCAGGAGAAAGTAGAAATGACTTAAAAAAAACTGTCCACAGAATTAATGACAGAAAATTTCCCAAACAGAAGGGAAGAATTTGACATACAGATAAGTGAGACATAGAGGACTCCAACTAGATATGATAAAAAAATCTACACCTAGACATATAATAATCATGATTCTTCAAACACAACAGATGAACAAAATATTATATAGACAATTAGAGAAAAGAAACAAATCACGTGCAAAGTTAAGCTCAACTGAACCACAATACACTTTTCAACACAAGCTCTCAGACCAAGAAGAGCCTGGCATGAGATATTTCAAGCCCTAAATGAAAAGAAGCTCCAACCTGGAATGATGTATCCTGTAAAACTTTCTTTTAAAATGGATGGGGAAATAAGAAATATCATGACAAAGAATGCCTGGGAAACTTCATGAATGTCAAACTGGCACTATAAACAATATCCTAGAAAAGACAATGAAGGTTTCAACACCATGAGGACCAACAGAGCAAATCAATTAGGCAAGGCAAGAAATTAAAAGGAGAGGGGGAAAAATTAAAAAGAGCCAACAACAGGATAATAACATGGTGATGATAACTCAATATATATCAGTTATAACTATCAATGTTAATGGCCTCAGGTCACCAATCAAAAGAAATACACTGGCAGAATGGATTAAGAGGCAAAATCCAACAATATGCTGTATACAACAAACACACTTAGTTCAAAAAGAAACTCATAGACTGAAAGTAAAAGGATGAAAAACAGTTCTTCATGCAACAGGAGTCTAGAAAAAAGAGGGGTAGCTATCTTTTTGTAGACAAAGTAAATTTCATATCAAAACTAATTAAGAGAGACAAAGAAGGCCACTACATCCTTGTAAAGGGAACAATCCAAGAGGAAGAGATGACAATCATAAATACATATGCACTAAATATTAATGCCCCAAACTATATAAAACAAATATGAATGGACCTGAAAAACCAAATAAGCACTAATACAATTGTAGTAGTGGACCTAAATACCCCACTATCAAGTAGACAGATCATATAGACCAAAAAAAAAACAAAATCACAGGGCTGGGGATTTAGCTCAGTGGTTCTGCCGCCTGCCTCATAAGCACAAGGATTCAAGTTTGATTTCCCCCATACAAAATAAAAATCAACAACAAAATGCTAGAACTGAACCAAGCTTTTGACAAAATGGACTTAACAGACATCTACAGAGTATTTCATACCAAAAAAATCAGAATATACATTCTTTTGCATGCACATGGGTCATTCTCCAAAATGGACTACATACTACCTCATAGAACACGTTTAAGTAAATGTAAAGGAGTTGAAGTTATCTCATGTATATTATTAGACCATAGTGCAAGTAAGCTGGAGGTCAATAGCATAAGAAACTGTAAGAACTTCACAAACACATGGAAATTGAGTAACATTATCCTGAAAAATAAATGGGTCAGATAGGAAATTAAAGAAGAAATTAGTTTTTACAAATAAATGAAATTACCAATACCTCATACAGGAATCTATGGGACACAATGAAATCAGTTCTACATGGAAAATTCATAGCACTGAATGCCCACACTAGGAAAATAGAGCAAGCTCAAACAACCTAATCATGAATCTTAAGCTCCCAGAAAAAAAAAAAAAAAGAGCAAGAAAAATCTAAAGTTTCTACAAGGGAGGAAATTATGAAGATCAGAGCAGAAATTAATGCAATGGAAACTAAGAGAATGATACAAAAAAAATCATTGAATTGAAGACTTCATTTTTTAAAGAATAAATAAAATTCATAAACCCTTAGCCAATCTTGTTGAAAAAAAGGAAAGAAAAGGCTCAAATCCATGCAATTAGGAATTAAAAAGTTGAAGTCATAACAGATCCAGGAGAAATCCAGAGGATCATGAATGCCTACTTTGAGAATCTGTACTCTAATAAAACGGAAAACACAGAAGAAATAGACAGATTCTAGATATTCATGAATTACTCAATTTGAATGAAAAAGATAAAAAATTCTAAGCACCCCAATTACAATTAGTGAATTGAAAATATAATTTAAAAATTACCAAAAATGAATAGCCTAGGTCCTAATAGCTTCACTGCTGAATTCTGCAAGACATTTAGAGAAGAACCATTGCCACTAGTCTTTATACTTTTCAAATGAAATTGAAAGCAAAGCAATACTTCCAAATTCATTCCTGGAAGAAAGTGTTACTTTGATTCCCACACAAGGGAAAGACCCAACAGAAAAAAGAAAACTATAAGCCAATGTTCCTAATGAACATAGATGCAAAAAATCCTCAATAAAATAATGGCAAAAAGAATACAGAGAGTCATCGAGATCATACATCCTGAACAAGTCAGATTTACCAGGGATGCAAAGATGGTTCAATATATGTAAATTGGTAAATGTAATACACTGTCTTAACAGAGTCAGGTACAAAAGCAAAACGATCATCTCAATGGTTGCAGAAAAAGCATTTGACAAAATTCAACACCCATTCATGATAAAATCCCTGCATAATATTGGAATAAATGATCATTACCTCATTTGATAAGAGCTTTCTATGAGAGACCAACATCATATTAAATGGCCAAAAACTGAAAACCTTCATGTTAAAATCACGAACAAGACAAGGATGTTCACTTTTACCACTCCCGTTCAGCATAGTTTTAGAAACATTAGCCAAAGTAACTTGACAAGAGAAATCAATAAAAGCAATGAAGATAGAATAGGAAGAGGTTAAACTGTTATTATTTATTGATGATGTGATACTCCACATAGAAGACCCAAAAAAACTCTGCCAAAAGACTTCTAGACTTAATTGACAGATTCAGTAGAGTAGCTAGATTCAAGGTCAACACTCAAAAATCAGTAGCTTTCTTGTAAACAAATAAAAGACTCACTAAGAGATGAATTAGTGTAACAATTCCTTTCTCAATAGCATCCTCCAAAAATGAAGTATATAGGAATCAATCTAATGAAGCAAAAAGACATCTACGCTGAAAACTACAGCACTTTGAAAAAAGAGATTGGAGAGTATATAAGATTATGGAAAGATATCCCCTGCTCCTGGGTAAGAAGAATCACCATAGTGAAAAACACCATACTACTAAAACTGCTATACAGATTCAATGCAATCTCAATTGATATTCCAACAGTATATTTCACAGAACTAGATAAAACAATAGAAAAATTCATTTAAAACATGAAGAGACCTATAATATCAAAAGCAATTCTGGAAACAGTGACATGACGAGGGTATCACAATCTCCAATTTAAAGCTATACTACAAAGCCACTGTGATAAAAAACAGCATGGTACTGGCAAAGAAAAAGACCTGAGAATTGCTGTCATAAATTTGAAGATACAATTACAACTCCAGGGCCAGGGATTTAGCTCAACGGTTCAGTGGCGCAAAGACCCGAGTTCAATCCCTGGTACCAAAAAACAAACAAACAAAAAAATTCCAGATGTACTCAGCTACCTCTTCTTTGACAAAGAAGCCAACAATCTCCTGTGGAGGAGAGACAGCTTCTTTAATAAATTGTGTTGGAAAAACTGGGTTTCAACCTAACAAAGATTAAAACTAGATCCTTATCTTTCACCATGCACCAAAGTAAAATACAAGTAAATTAAAGATTTAAATATTAAAACAGAAACACTAAACTTACTGAAAGATAAATTAGGCAGAACTCTTGAAGACATTGGCATAGGAAAAGACTATGAACAAATCCTTGCAGCATGAAACTTGCACAAACTATCAACAACCAGGATCTCATCTTTTTAAAAAGATTGTGCGCTGCTAGAGAAACCACCAGCAGAGCTAAGAGACAACCTACAATGTGGCAAAAACTTTTACCAGCTACTCTTCAAACAAAGGACTACTATCTAGAATATATAAAGAACTCAATAGAATCAGGATCCCCAAATGTAAAGACTCAATTCAAAAATGGACATCTGAAATGAACACTCATTTCTTAGACAAACAAGTAAAAGCACAAAATAAATATATGAAAAAATGTTTGACCTAAATGGTCATTCAAGAGATGCAGATGAAAACAACAAGGAGAATCCACCTTACCCTACAAAGAATGACTGCTATCAAGAAATCAACCAATAAAAAATGCTGGTGGGGATTTTTGGAGAAAGGAACTGCTCTCCCTTGTTGGTGGGAGTGCATATTGGTGCAACCACTGTAGAAATCATTATGGAGATACCTTAAACAAGTAGAATTATGAGTCCCATTTCTCTAGCTATCCCTCTGCTCGGTATCTTTCCAAAAGAATTAAAAGAATCATACCACATGCACACTCTTGTTTACAGTGGCACAGTTTGTAATAGCTAAAACTTGGAAACAGACTAATTGCTCATCAACTGGATACTGGATAAAGATGTAGTTTTTCTATAAAATGGAGTACTACTCATTCATGAAGAATGATAAACTAGAGACATTTATAGATAAATGAATGCACATTGAGGCTATACTCTTCAGTTAAATAAATAGGGCACAGTTGAGTAAATACTGAATAGTTTGGTGTGAAAAATCTAAAAGTATCGATAATCTTCAAATGCCATAATTGATAGTGTGAAATAGGAAGAAAATTGCTAAAGGGTAAGTGAGAGATTGAGGGGAAAGAGATAAGTGAAAGGAAAAATGTGGAAAAAATGAAAAATAGAAACAAAGTCTTTGTAAATATGGAAGGGTGAAGGGGGTGAAGGGATGGCAGGGGTATGGGGGAAAAATAAGAACCAAGATATGTTATGCATATTTACAAATTCCAATGATTAATGTAATTGTATTGTTTGCTTTAACTGTACCAACTTAATGGGGGGAAAATCCGTGGAACTCAATGAAAACAGTTCTAAGAAGGAAGTTTACAGGTGTGAGTGCCTACATTAGAAAAAACTCAGAGTGATTGCTAATGAATAACATAAGGATGCACGTCAGGTTCCTGGAACATCTAAACCCTAACAAATAAAGGGAAATAAAGCAGAAAGATTATAGTAGAAACTAATGAAACTGAGACTAAAATGTAGAAAGAATCAATGAATAAAAATGTTATCTTTGAATGACTAAGCAAGATTGGTGAACTTTTAGACAAACTTACCAAAAAAAGGCACAAAAACATACATGTCATTGAATTAGAAATGAAAAAAATGGCAAAATCACAATTAACAATTACAAAATTCAGAGGAGTATAAGAAACTATTTTGAACATTTATATTCCAAAATTTGGAGAATCTAAATTAAATTGATACATTCCCAGATACATACAAATTACCAAAACTGAATCAAAAGAAAAAAATACAGTAAGGGCCAATAGTAGGCAATTAAATAGAAGCAGTAACAAAAATCCTATCAACTAAGAAAAGCCCAGGATCTGATGGATTCACCACTAAATTTTTCCAGTATTCCACAGAACAAATAACACAAATATTCTCAAAATCTTCTATGAAATTGAAAGGAATTGAAGAATGCTAAAGTTACTCCTTGAAGGCAGCATTACCCAGATACCAAAATTGGAAAACCCAAAGCCAACTATGTACTAAATGGGAAATGCATTACCTCTAAAATCAGGAATAAGACAAGGGTGTAAGCTAGCATCACTCCTGCTCGATACAGTAATCAGGCAAGAGAAAGAAATAAAGGGCTAAGACTAGGAAAGGAAGAAGGAAAAAGCTATCCTCACATGCATATGACATGATGCTTTATATATAAACCCCCCAAACTCCATCAGAAGTCTCTTAGAACTGTAAACAAGTCAACTCAATGGCAGGATACAAAATAAACACACAAAAATAAAGTGTTCCTGTATAACAGCAATGAACCCAGTGAGAAAGTAATTAGGAAAATAGTCCCATTCCTGATAACTTCAAAAGAAAAAAACCCTGAAAGTGAAATGTGCCTACAATGAAAGTTATAGTACTCTAAAACAATAAATAAATAAGAGAGAGAGAGAGTGAAGGGAACATTAAGAAATGGAAAAATATCCTCTGTTGCTGAATAAGCAGAAGCAATGTTGTCAAAATGGCCATATTATAAAAAATTTTATAAATTTAATGCAATTCCTATCGAACAGCAATAGGATTCTTCAAAGAACTAAAAAAAAATAATAATAATAACATTTATATGGGACTACAAGGGACCTGAAAGAGCTAAAGCAATACTAAGTAAAAGGAATAAAGTAGGAGACATTACTTTCTGGATGCCAAGTTATACTACAAAGCTTCATTAATAAAAACAACTTTGTACTGGCACAAAAAGCAGACATGTTGACCAATAGAATAAAATTAAGGATGTAGATATGAATTCACTTTCACCTGTATGAGTTTTGACAAATGAGCCAAAAACATACACTGAAAAAGAGGTAGACATTTTTACAAGTGGTGGTCAGAAATGAGTTATGCATATGCAGAAGAATGCATCTACAGCCATATCTCTCATCTTGTACTAAAATCAAATAAAAATGGACAAAAAACTAGATATAAAAATAGAAACAAAATCCTGGAAGATAAAATACATACTATTCTTAAAGATTTAAGCATAGGCAAGTATTTTCTGAACAGAATTTAGTTATACAAAATATAGTACTAAGAATCAGCAGATAGGATTACATGAAAATAAAATCTACACACCAAAGGGAAAAACAGAATAAAAAGACAATCTACAAAATCAGAAAAAAAAAATTGTCAGCTACTCCTTGGACAGAGTGCTAATATCTAGAATATATAAAGAACACCACAAAAATTAACCCTTTAAAAAGAAAAGACTAAATCAAAAGATAGGCCTATCTTCACATTCTTTTATTCTGCTGTGTACACTTTCAATAGCGTGTTTAATCTCCTGGATATCTGTTTGAATCTGTTTTATGGATTCCATTTCTTTCCTATGTTGGGTGTTCATTTTTTCCGTCTTTCTTATGCTGGGCTTTCATGGCTTCTATCATGGTCCTCAGCTCATCTATTTTTTTGTCAGTTTCTGCTCTAGAGTCTCGAATCACGACTTCCATTTTGCTCACTATCTCTATGGTTATCTGGGAAATTATTTCTGTTTTGAATTTTTCTAGAGCCTGATTGATCTGTTTTGTTACTTCCTGTGCTTTGAGTTCAGGATGTCCTGGTGGTTCACTATCGGCCTTTTCATCCTCATTTTCCCTACTGTTTGCCATTGGTGAACTGGAAGTCTGTCCTTGTGTCTTGCTTAAGTGTTTTCTCATTTTAATTTTTGTTGTCAGACTGTCCTTGGTTTAATCTCTGGATTATCACCCAAATCTTCCTGATATAGTTGTGCCTTAGCTTCTATGTCTCTAATGACCCACAGACATTCTCATCATCAAAACATCAGAGAAAACAGCTCATCAAATCAACAGCAATGCTTTACCCCAACTGATACAATCAGAAACACATTAAGATCAAGCACAACTTGGACACTGACCACCTGTGGTAGTCACTAGTCTATCACCCTTAAATCATTTGAATTAAATTGAAAAGATAGAAAACAATTCTCCATGTGACAGGATCCCAGAAAAAAACAGGGGTAGCAATCGTATTTGCAGACAAAGTAAATTTCAAAAAAAAACTGAATCTAGTATTGTTGATGTAGGATGGTACTGTATCATACCTCTATGAATGTAAAATATCTAGTACCTGCTTTATGATACATAGTAGGGACCATGCTTTATCAGAGCTACATTTAATGATATTACTCTAGAATGTTCTCTTTCCAGATGATGATTAAGAGGCTAATAGAAAAAATGGTGCCAGGTACCACAACAGCAACAGAACTTTGCTGTTGTCTGGATATTATTCTTTTCTTTGCTTTTTTTATTTTTGGTTTTTTTTTAATGGAATGTGCTGAATGTGTATAATTTTGTTCAGATGACTGCAGAACCTGGAAAAGCTGTTGCTGCTATTGATGCATAACATACTATTATTAGTCTA
>NW_022900936.1:50429487-50442882 GCF_012274545.1 Fukomys damarensis | reverse complement strand
ACATCATTGCCTTTTCTCTTTTACTTTCCTTTTTAGTTTTATTTTAGGATTCCCTATTTTTAATGTTCATACAGAGATTTCTTTAACTGAAATACCGAATAGTTTCTGTGGTGTCAAAAACTATAATAGTACACAGGATCCTCATGAGATAATTAATAATGTGAAATAGGAAGTAAAGGGATAAAGGTGTAGGGAAAGTGGGAAGGGTGGGGGAAAGGTAATAAGGGAGAGGAAAAAAATATGAGAAACTGAAAAAATGGAAATAAAGTGTTTGTAAATGGGGAGGGGAGGAGGGGGTGAAGGGAGGGCAGGGACAAGGGGAAAAAATGAGAATCAAGACCTATTATGTAAAGGTACAGAATCCCAATGATGAATGTAATTGTATTGTATACCTAGATTGTACCAATAAACCTGTGATTAGCTTCAAAAAAAAAAGATAGGCCATTGAAATATAGATACTTCTGAACAAAGAAGTACAAATGGCCAATAATGTTTAACATCTTTGGCCATTATATAAAATGCAAATCAAAACAACACTGAGATTTCATCTGACTCCAGTAAAAATGGTACCATCAAAGACTCAAAGCATACAATGCTATTAAGGTTATGGGGAAAGAGGAATTTTTTGTATTGATAGAGAAAACATAAACTAGTAAATTACTGTGGAAATAAGTATGAAAAATATTCTGAAGCCAAATAGAATGTTTTCCTTAGACTCAGCTATTCCTCTTCCATGTATCTTCCTGAATTAGTCATAATGTTATAGGGACACAAGCATAACCATGTTTAAAGCAGCACAATTTATAAGAGTTAAATTAAGAAACGATCCTATACTCCCATCAACATATGAATGTATAGAGAAAGTATGGAATGTAGATTCACGTTGGCGTACTAGTAAGCCATAAAGGGTAAGTTTGAGTTGTTAGAAAATGGATGAAATTTAAGATAATAATGATAACCATGATGAGATCAAGATTGAGTGAAATAAATCAGACACAAGAATAAATATCACTTGATTTTTCTTATATGAGAAACTCAAAATATAATTTAAAGAACATAAAAAAAGAGAGATTATAGGATACAGGGGGGTAGACTCTTTGGAGATTGGAAGAGGATGTGGTTGAGGAGGGCCAGAAGGGGACTTAAATGATTATAATTTGATGTATATATTGTGTAAGTTATTTTGCATGTCATTGATTCAAAATAGATGACACCCACAACTTGAAGGAGGAGAGGTTATTTCAGCTCACAATCACAGTTCATGGTCATAAGGCCCCATGGCAGAAACATCACGGCAGAAGAATGTATCAGAGGAAACCTGCCTATGTCTTGGTGGACCAGAGGCAGAGAGAGAAGGGAGGAGCCAAAGTGGTCCATACAGTCAAGATCTGACCCTCATGACCTACTTCTTTTGTCCAGTCTCCACCCTCTAACAGCGAATCAATTATTCTGCCCCCCAAATTCACTTTCCCCGCCTATGAGTGGATGATGCTTTTGGCGAACTTTGTTCTACATTTTCATTTATATTTTATCCTTTTCAAATTGAAAACAATATTCCTTCAATAGATCAAAAAATCACAGGTAATGCCAAATGGAAGTAAATATGGTAAAATGTCAGGATGAGGAAAATGTTCTTATTGTGGGAAAGTGGCTCTCTGAGATAATAATGCTCATTAATTGACAGGGTGTGAAGGAGAAATGCTTCAAAAGAAAAAGCACTCTTCCTGAAGAAAGAAGATCAAAATAAGCAGGATTTCCTCTCCTCCCCCTACCCATCCCACCTTCCCTACACCTTTAGCTCCTTTCTTCCCATTTCTCAATGTCAGTAATCTTATTAGGATCTTCTGTATTATTGCATATTATTCACACCAGAGAAACTATTCGGTATTTACATATGTGTGCCTTATTTATTTCACTTAGGAGTATATCTTCAATATGCATCCATTTTCCTATGAATGCAGGTCAAGGGAGGGCAGGGACAAGGGGAAAAAATGAGAACCAAGACTTGTCATGTAGAGGTACAAGATCCCAACAATGAATGTAACTGTACTGTATCCCTAAAATGTACCAATAAACTCAAAACTGAAAAAAAAGCAGGATTTAAATAGTTCTGTCCTTGAATTTTCGGAAGTGGAGGCCTTGGTCTGGTACTACTAGTATGATCTTGGGTAATACACTTAACCTCTCAGTTTTCTAATCTCAAAATTGCTTATTGAATTCATTTATACTCTGACCTTTTACAAAGGGACTTGTGATAACCTTGGTGAATTAAATTTAACAGCTATTCTGAAACTTACAAGGTTGCTGATAAGACTCACGTTATGTAAAAGCACTTTGAGAATTGCAAATACTTAACACATAAAAGCTATTGCTGTGAATATTCTGGACTTCACCCATCGTAATGTTCAGTTTAGATCACAATATGCTGATGCATATTTATTGAATATAGAATCTTTATAGGGAATGTTGTTATTTGCCCTTTCTCAATATATACATTTTAAATCGCTGATTCCATTTATCTGTTTACTTTTCCCTTTGGATAAAACTGTTCTTAATAAGAGATACATCTCAAAAAATTCATTTTATAATAAATCTATATCATTTAAGTGTTGTATAAATTTCCAAACATAAACTTTAATGAAATAGTATTCTGGAGGAAAAAAGTAGCCATTTTACAGATCTTTGACCCCTTAATAGTGTTTTATTGGGGAAATTACAGGCAAAAATGTGATAGTCCAGCCTTAGCAGATTAGGTGAATCCAGTTGTCTGTAGTCCACGGGCTATCCCCTGTCTCAGGCGGTAAAATGCAATAAAAAACAAATTGATATTCACAGGATTGAATCATTTAACAACAAAGAGCTGGAGAAATTTTTGTAGCAATACATCCCATATCACAAAAATCTCCCTTTTGGCAGAATGTGTTTTTAACTCTTTGAGGCTTTTCCCATTTCCACTGCAGCTAGAGAGCATCCCAAGGCACTCCCTGCATCTTAGGGTTTCTTACACAGGGCTTTAGTGCTCTTCCACTTGACTCTCTCCAGGCATCTGAATTGTTAAAATGAGGATCAGTTCTGTCCCTGCTGTAATCATTGTAAGTAAAAGCTGTCTAGTCTAATTTTTAGGAACAGCTGCATCATCCTGAGAAGTGTATAGGAGGTAAAGAGAACAGTGGGTATCATACTTTATTTTTGACACTAATCAATTTAACTTTGCACCTGAGGAAAATATAATCAAAACAAATTTGCTTATTAAATTAAAATGTCATATTATATTTAGGGATCCCTCACTAAAATAGTCAGACCTACACTTTACCTAAATATCAGAGAAAGGGTTTTAGCATTTAGCTAGGATTACTAACTGACTTTTTCTGCTTAACTGTTCCAACTAGAACCTAAATGTGCATTTGTTTTTGTCCAGTAATATTTCTATGAATTCACCCTACAGACTGCCAAATCTGCATCAAAAGTATTTATACAGAAACTCTTGTTTGAAAAGTAAAACAGGAATAGGCTAATTATATACCAACAACTGAATCGTTAATCAAATTGATGACTGTAATTTGTTTTTAATATCATGTTGTTATAAAAAATCATGGTATAGCTTTATATTTACTTTGTGCTAAGTCAAAAATAATTCATGGTGAGGCTGCGGATTTAGTTCAGTGGTTCGGGCACCTGTCTCACAAGCATGAGCTCTCAAGTTTGATCTCCAGTACTAAAAACAAAAATAAAAAATAAAAAAGAAAGAAAGAAGTCATGGAAAAAGATGTATATTTTGATATCATTTGTAATAATAGTATGTGTACCTACACACACTTAGAAACATACTTAGAATATTACATCTATATTAATAATTGTTATAGTGAGGAAATGTGGGGATGACAGATTTGGGGCAAAGTTAAAAGAAGATTTTTGATTTTATGCTTTGTGTTTTATCACTTTTTTTTTTTTTTTTTTTTTTTTGGTACAAGGGATTGAATTCAGGTCCTTGTGTTTCCAAGGCAGGCAGTGCAACCACTGAGCTCAATTCCTAGCCCTATCACTTTATATATATATATGTGTGTTTTATAATTTGTTTTAATAAATCGAATAGGTCAAAAAATAAAGAAATTTTCAGAGTTTCTTGTCTTTTTGAAAGGGAGCATTTCCTTTATTTCAGTGTGCTTTATTATTTCAGAGACCTTTGCCTTGTGGAAAGCACATATGTGTGTCACACATTAAGTACCTGAAGGGATAATAAAGTGCAGCAATGAAGAAAGTGTTAAGCAGAGACTGAGAGGAACCAGAAAGCACAGGATCCATCTAAAGGAAGGAGGTCCTCCTTAGCCTCAGGCTATTTCTGACATGTAGTCATTAGAACCTGATTCTGTGAGTCTTCTAATTTTTTAGGAAAAGCTAAAAGTTCAGATTAGGTTATGCTACTGAATTTTTAAAATAATGGCTTCCACGAATTTGACATTTTTTGATTCTACATGTATGGGATACCATGTAGTTTTTATCTAACTGTATCTAGCTTATTTTACTTGATATAGTGCCCTCCTATTGTTTTTATGCTGCTACAAATGGAAAAATTCTTCCTTTCTAAAGGCTGAAAAATATTCATATATTTTGCATGCATTATCAAATTTTCTTTATCCATTCATTTGTTGATGGCTATTTATTTTTTTTAATTTAATTTATTGGTACTTTTTAGGTATACCACACAGTTACATTCATCATTGGTATCTTCTTCCTTTACATGACAGATCTTATTTCTCATTTTTTCCTCATAGCCCTGCCCTCCTTTCACCCTCTCCACCCTCCCCTGTTTACAAAAACCCTTTTTTCCCTAATCCTAGTTCTTTGAGATAACTCCTTATTTGAGATAACTCCGTGTTGATTTTCACAGTGGTTGCACCAGTCTGCAATCTCACCAACAATGAACAAAGGTTGCTTTCTCCCCACAACCCCACCAACATTTGTTATTGGTTGATTTCTTGAGAGCAGCCATTTTTTCTGGAGTAAGGTGGAATCTCAGTGTTGTTTTCATCTGCATCTCTTGAATGACAAGTGATGTAGAACATTTTTCATATATTTATTTTCTGCTTTTATATCTTTGTCTGAGAAATGTGTGTTCATTTCCTATGCCCATTTTTGCATTGGGTCTTTATATGTGGGGGGCCTGATTTTTTTTAACTTTATGTATTCTAGATAATAGTCCTTTGTCTGAGCAGTAGCTGGTAAAAGTTTTTCCCACATTGCAGGTTGTCTCTTAGCTCTGTTGATTTATTTTGCAGTGCAGAGCTTTTTAAAAAGATGAGATCCCAGTTGTTGATTGTGCAAGTTCAATGCTGCTGAGGATTTGTTCATAAAGTCTTTTTATATGCCAATGTCTTCAAGATTTCTACCTAATTTATTTTCCAGTAAGGTTAGTGTTCCAGTTTTGATATTTACATCTTTAATATACTTGGATTTTACTTTAGTGCATGGAAAGATAGGGGTCTAGTTTTAATCTTTGGCAAATTGAAACCCAGTTTTTCCAACACCATTTATTAAAGAGACTATCTTTCCTCCAGTGAGGATGGCTGGCTCCTTTGTCAAAGTTGAGGTAGCTGTGTAGACCTGGTGTTGATTCTATATCTTCTAATCTATTGTATTGATTCTCAGGTCCTTTTCTTTGCCAGTACCATGCTGTTTTTATCACATTGGGTTCATAGTATAGTTTCAAATTGGGAATTGTGATACTCCCTGCCAAGACTCTATTCCCAAGGATGGCTTTTGCTATTCTATATCTCTTTAAATTCCAAATGAATTTTTGGCTTCTTTTATCTAGTTCTGTGAAATATACTGTTGGAATTTCAATCAGAATGGCATTGCATCTATATAAAGCAAATTTGGAAATATAGCCATTTTCACTATGTTGATTCTTCCTACCTGGGAGCAAGGGATGTCTTTCCATTTTCTTAAATCATCTTCTATCTCTTTTTACAGAGTCCTATAATTTTGAGTGTGGAGGTCATTTTGTCTACTTCATTAGTTTGATTCCTAGATATTTCATTTTTCTGCATGTTAAATTGAAACAAATTGTTTCCCTAATTTCTCTCTCAGTGAGTCTGTTGTTTATGTACAAGAAGGTTATTGATTTTTGAGTGTTGACCTTTTTTAATCCACCTACTTTACTGAATCTGTCCAGAAGTCTTTTGTTGGAGTTTTTGGGGTCTTCTAGGTATGTATTAGATTTATTGATTTATGCATGTTGAACGATCCTTGCATTCCTGGGATAAATCTGACTGAGTCAGCATATATGATCTTCTTAATGATCTTCTGTATTATGTTTGCCATTATCTTATTGAGGATTTTTGCATCTTATGTTCATGAGGGATGTTAGCCTGTAGTTTTCTTTTTTGGTTGGGACTTTCTCTGGTTTGGAATCAAAGTAATACTTGCTTCCAGGACTGAATTTGGAAGCATTGCTTCTGTTTCAATATCACTGAAAAATTAAAGATTAGTGGTAATATTTCTTCTTCAAATGTCTTATAGAATTGAACAGTAAAGCCATCTGGACCTGGGCTTTTCTATGTTGGTAATGTTTTAATTACATTTTCAAATCACTGAATGTAATTGGGGTATTTAAATTTTCTATATCTCCTTCATTCAACTTTTGAAGTTCGTATGTATCTAGCAATCTGTCCATTTTTTTCCTGTATTTTCCATGTTAGTAGAGTGCAGGTTCTCGAAATATGTTTTGATGATCCTCTGGATTTCTGGTGGATCTGCTGTGACTTCACCTTTTTCATTGCTAATTGCATAAATTTGAGCCTTTGCTTTTTTTATAAGGTTGGCTAAGTGTTATTGATTTTATTTATTCTTTCAAAAAATCAACCCTTTAATTCATTGACTTTTTTGTATTGTTTTTTCAGTCTCCATTACATTAATTTCTGCTCTGATCTTCATAATTTTCTCCCTTGAATGAGCTTTCAGTTTTTCTTGCTCTTCACTTTCTAGGAGCTTAAGGTTAAGCATTAGGTTGCTTACTTGAGCTAACTCTGTTTTCCTATTATGGGCATTTGCTACTATGAATTTCCCTTGTATAACTGCTTTCAATGTGTCCCATACATTCCTGTATATTATATTGACATTATCATTTAATTGTAAAATCTGTCTAATTTATAGTATAACTGACTCTGTGACCCAATGGTTATTCAGTATGGTGTTATTTAATTTCCATACATTGTGAAACTTTTCCAGTTTCTTATGATATTGATCTCCCAATTAATTGCAATATGTTCTGATAATATACCAGGATAGCTTCAATTCCTTTGCATTTACTTAAACATGTTCTATTACCTAGCATGTGGTCTATTTTAGAGAAGGACCCATGTGCAGGGGAAAAGAATGTATATTCTGCTCTGTAGACATCTACTAAATACATTTGTTCTAAGACTTGGTTCAATTCTGTTATTTCATTTTTCATTTTTTGTCTAGATGTTCTGTCTATTTGTGACATCCTTTACAAGGATGTAATGGCCTTCTTTGTCTCTCTTAATTAGTTTTGGTGTGAAATCTACTCTGCAAATTAGATAGCTACCTTTCTGGGCTCCTGTCACATGGAGAACTCTTTTCAATCCTTATACTCTCAGTCTATGAATTTCATTGTGGATTAAGTGGATTTCTCATATACAGGATATTGTTGTATTTTGCATCTTAATTCATTCTACCAGCCTATTTCTTAATTGGTGAATTGAGGTCATTAACTTGATGGTTATAACTGTTATGTATTGACTTTTCATTGTCATATCATTTTCCTGTTGTTGCTTGTTTTTTTTTTTTTCTGTCTCTTAATTTCTTGCCTTGCTTGGTATATTTGCTCTGTTTACTTTTATGGAGTTGTGGCCTTCATTTTTTTTATCCAGGATATTCTCTAGAAGTATTTGAATTGCCAATTTGGTGTTAATGAAATTTCTCAAGTGTTTTTTGTTGTGGAAATATCTTATTTTTCCATTAACTTTTAAAGATACTTTTGCAGGATACATCAGTCCAGGTGGGAGGTTGTTTTCTTTCAGATCTTGAAACACCTCACTCCATGCTCTCTACGTAAGGGTTTGTGTTGAGAAGTCTGCTGTGATTCTGATGGGCTTTCCTTTGCATGTGATTTGTTTCTTTTCTCTAAATGCTTGGAGTGTTTTGTTCTTCTATTGGGTTTCCATGATCTTGATTATTATATGTCTATGTGTAGTTTTTTTTTTTATCATGTCTAGTTGTAGTCCTCTAAGCCTCACTTACCTGTATGTCAAATTCTTCCCCTCTGTTTGGGAAGTTTCTTGTCATTAATTATTCTGTGAATAGTCTTTTTTATGGCATTTGTCCTTTCTCCTTCTTTTTCATGGATTCCTTTCAGTCTTATGTTATCATTCTTGTCATCATGTAGGGGTTTGATCAATTTCTCATGATCCTGTACTGATTTTAAGAAATCTCTCTTTTTATGGTCACTGAGTACAATCCTATATTCTATATCTGAAATTCGATCTTCACATTCATTCATTCTGCTGAGACTGCTTTGAATGGTGTTTTTAAATTCCTTGATATTTGTTTGAATATGTTTCATAGATTCCATTTCTTTCCTATCTTGGGTCTTCATGGTTTCCATTTCTTTCCTATGCTTGGCATTCATGGTTTCCATCACAGTCCTGAGCTCTTGTTTTGTTTTTGTTTGTTTGTTTGTTTTTTATCTGTTTCTGTTCTAAAGTCTCTAATCATGTCTTTCATTCTTCTCACCATATCTGTGGTTTTTTGGGAAATTATTTCTGTTTTAAATTTTTCTAGAGCCTCATTTGTCTGTTTTGTTACTTCCTGTGCTATTGGTTTAGGGTGTGCAGGTGGTTGACTGTCAGACTTTTCCACCTCATTTGCCCCAGAGTTTACCTTTGGTGGAGTAGAAGTCTATGTTTGTGCCTTGTTTAAATGCCTTCTCATTTGTATTTTTGTTGTTGATACAGTCCTTCATTTAATTCCTGGGTTAATACTTTGATCTTCCATATATAGCTTGTCTTTAGGTTTTGAGTCTAATGACTGTGAAACAATCTCATTTTCATTATACCAGGAAGAAAATTGATTAGATCAATCATAACACCTTAGCCCAAGTGATACAATCAGCAACATAATAGCATCAAGTACAGCTTAGAAAATGACAATTTGTGGTAATTATTAATCTTTCACTTTTAAATATGTGAATTAAATTAAAATTGAGGACCAGCAGAAAATATATGTATAGTGAATAAACTCTTCAATATAACAAATTTTTACTCTTCAGGATGGGGATTTAAAAGGATTTTTGGGAGAGAGGTGTAGATAGGTAGGATAGATAAAGTTTTGAAGTGAGGTCAGATGACAGGAATATCCCTCAAACTCTAGGAAGCTGTTGAAGAGAAGAGGACAAAACAGAACAAAATATACACAAAAATAGAACAAAGTAACAGCAATATGGAGGCTAGAGACTGTAATCACTTTCCTTTAAAACTAATGGCACTCAAGAGAAGAAAAGGAAAATAAAGAAAATATATTTGAACTAGGATAGGTACAGGAACAAAAAGGGAGAGTAATGGAGATCACAATGGATGATAGAGAGAGAGAAAGAAAAAAGATAAGAAAAAGAAAATAGAAAAGAAAAATTTGAGAAAATAAAGAGACAAAAATTCTAAAATGATTAAAGATAAGAGAAAAATATTACCATAAAAATCAAAATACAAATAGAGGTCCTCTTTCTGGGTATGCCTCTGTTGACAGAATAGACAGCATGGGAAGGAGTGTGCATATCTAAATTAATTAGTCTCAGAAAACTACCAGCTGTCTCCTAAGATTCAGGCTGTTTTCTGGCTGCAAGGCCCAAGTCGAGATCTCTGATATGCTTGGTTGGACTCTGCAAGTTTCTACTGCAGCTTCCAGCTGCCTTTCCCCTGGAGTTGGACAAGGTTCCAATGTTAGGGGCTGGTCCCTCCAACTTATCAACTATGGTAGTGTGCTGTGCCTTTATCACAGAGATTTTCTTCACTTTTACAGTGGGCTTTAATTTTCATCTAGAAGCCTCGGAGAGGCCTGCTTTCTCTAGTTCCCTGGGGCCCAGTGGGGTGGGAATGCTGCTGTATGGGCTCCTCTGAATCTCTATACTGAAGAGGTGGTCCCACCAGAGGGTTGCAAGTTGCTGCTGGGCTCCTTTGCTGCAATTCCATGGATTTTAATATGCAGTGCTATGATTGTCATTTGATTTCAGGAACTTTTTCACTTCTTCCCTAATTTCTTCTCTGCCCCATTGATTATTCAAGAGCATATTCATTAATCTCTGTGTATTTGCATAGTTTCTATTGCCACTGATTTCTTGTTTCATTCTGCTCTGATCTAATAGTATACAAAAGATTTTTTTAATTTTTTCAAATTTATTTAAGCAGCCTTTATTGCCTAATAAATGCATTGCTTTGCATAAAGTTTTGTGTGATACTAAAAAAATGTATATTATTTTGTTATTGTCTATAGATGACTGTTATGTCTGTTTGATCATGCAGTTATTATAACAATGTTGATTCTTAATTTTGGTAATTATACTATTGTTATAAAAGATTCTGTATGGCATAAGCTGAGGAGAGAAAGAAAAATTTAAAATTTTTGCAAAAAGTTTTTCTGAGTTTAAATTTATTTCAAATTACACAGATTTTGCTTTTTATTCTTTTTAACCTGAATTTGATTGTTCCAAATACAGTGAAGTGATAAGAATATTATTAGTGATCAAAGATGTTTGTTTGTTTATGTTATATTGTTGTCCTCCTGTGTACACTTTCCATCTCTAACCTTATCTGTGTTTTGAGTACTGCTGCCTTGTGTGCCTCAGCCCCAAGTATCTCCTTCCTGTAAGTACCAAAATGTTGTTTATGGGTTGTGTCAACTGGGCTCTATTCCCAATGCCTGAATTAGATTAAAAGGTCAGAAAAATGGGATATTAGGAAAGTTGTAACTCCAGGTCTTTTTACTTTAGATTATGGTTTTAGGAGCCTAATGTCTTCCAGCTGAGGTGCTGGTGGCAGTTCTGTTGAGCAACACTCTTCTAAAGCTAATACAACTCCCTTGAGTCTTCAAGAACCAGGGTGCTAACTGTTGTAATAGTTCTCCTTACCCTTGTCACACTTCATTAACTCTCAATTATTGTACTAGCACATGACATCTCATTCTGCCCTAAAGACTGACTGATACAAAACCTATAGTTACAAAATGGACCATGTAGTCAGGAGCATCATCTCTTACGGACTTGGATAAGAGCATACAGTGTCTACTGAGAAGGAGGAAAAGTATGTGTGATTTCAATTAGGGCTGTGTCCATTACTAGCTTCATACTACTGTATGTCTGGCACACAGTAAGTACTTGGTATTCTTCAGGCAATTCATAAGAAATGAACAGCATCGCCCAGAATAAATATTCTAGAATCATCTTATACTCACATTCTTTATGAATAGCCACTGTCAGCTGTACCTCCAAGTATATCTAGAAGCAACAATCTCCTCTCATCCTCACACAGTCTGAGTTCACTATCTTGCCTCTGCATAGCTACATCTGTTTCCCTGATTACAATTTTCCCCTCCTCTTACACACACACACACACACACACACACACACACACACACACACACACACACACACACACACACATTGATGCACAAACTATCTTCCATTGTAGCCCAAAGTATCTTTTAAAATGTAAATAAGACTACAGATTCTTCTGCCCAGAGCTCTCCCAGTTTAGTTAGGGGAAAGTCTAGTCAGACTCTTAAATACCCATGATGTTACCCAAGATCCATTCTCTCTACACTCGTCTCTTACCTTGTCTGCAATCATTTTTTCCTCTGTTCACTACTCAGTCACATTGGGCTTCTTGCTGTTTCTGAAAAATAACAACATACACCTGCTTTAGGGTTTTTCCTCTGTCTGTAAGTATTTTGTAACTAATCTCCACCCAGTCTACTCCCTTCCTTCAGATCCTTGCTCAAACATCAACTTTACCTGGCCAAACTATGAAAAATAAAATAAAGCTGTCTCCCCAAAACAGCATCTACTTATTCTGATTTTTAAAACTTTTTCCCATAATACTTAACCCACTCTTTATAACATGGACACTGTGGTGTGGATTTGGTCACCAATGTTTATGTGTGGGAAATTTAATCATCATCAGTGTAATAGTGTAAGAGGAAGGACCATGAACAGATGATTAGGTCACAAGGCCTCTGCTCTCATGAATGAATTAATGATTTTATTGCAGAGGTGGATTCTTCTTTCTCCTGTGTCCTCTCAGGAACTCTTGCCATTTGATAATTTCTATCTTGTTATTCTTAATAAGGAGGCCTTTGCCAGATGTGAGATCCTGGCCTTTGGTCTTTCCAGACTCCAGAATTATAAGAAATGAATTTTAGACATTTGGTCTCATGCATATGCGTGCACACACGCATGCACACACACACACACACACACTCACATATATAAATGAGACTATGTTTAGGTTTAGACACATACATTCTGTTTCTCTCTTAGAATATATTATCTGTAATGTCATAGTTTTTTGTTTTAGATATCTAGGGCTCAGAATGTTGTCTGCTACCTAGGAGGCACTAAATAAATATTTGTGAGAAAAACAAATCAATGTATGAATACTAAATATATAATATATAATTATTTACGATATGTATATGGACAAAGGCTTTTTAAAAGTTATTTTTCTTCTGAGATTTAGAACATATTTTCATGGAACGAGGCAGAGAAAATTGAAAGAAATGGTTCCAATGTTTAGTAAAGACGCTGTATAGAAAAGAGATTGGAACCATTTACTCATCTAGTATTCTGTACACATTCCTTTCAGACCCAACCTCAATAGAGACTCCTCTAGACACTCAGAGACATGTTTTATGGCTACCGTAAATAAAATTTTATTGCTAAGTAAGCCAAACTGTAAGCAGAAATGCTTAATGATATTCTAGATACACTGGTGTTGGAGGTGGGGACTTTTTACATACTTCACACATTGCTGACAAGTCAGCTACAACACTTCACACTTGACTGAGGAGCTATTAAAGCAATTACTGGGTCATTAACAAAGGCTTTTAAGAGCAGTTTTGAAACCACACACTTAGAGAAAATTTGCTTTGACAGACATATTACCCAAAGTGTAACCTGGATTTGGAAAGTTTCCAATTTTAAGGCCCTATATCTTGACTTATGTTTTCATTTCTCAGATTTGTGAGGACATTCCCAGAGGGAAGGTAGAACACTTACTTCTATTTCATCAATACTCTGTTGATTTCTGCCTGGTGTAAAACTAGTTCTAGAATATCTTTAGTTTTTAAGTTTTTATATTCTGTCATTCAAAAGCCAAATATATATAT
>NW_022900936.1:50393466-50429453 GCF_012274545.1 Fukomys damarensis | reverse complement strand
ATATATATAAATAAACAGATTTAGAAAGTACATCCACTCTCTTTTACTTTTGGGGATCCAAGGACAAGGTTTAATAAAAATTTCTGCCCCCACATTTTAAAATCTTTTGTAGTAATTTCTACCACTTGAATCTTGGACATAGATAGCAACTTGGTATGGTTTATTTTTCTATACATGAAATAATTATTCTTCTTACTCTTCTCAAACGTAGGACCTTCTCACTTCTTTTTAACTTTCTTTTTTAATTTTTTTTCTCATTGAGTTTACTGGTACATTTTAGGTATACAGTACAGTTACATTCATCATGGGGATCTTGTACCTTTACATGACAGGTCTTGGTTCTCATTTTTCCCCTTACCCCTGCCCTCCCTTCACCCCCTCCTCCTTTCCCTATTTACAAATGCTTTATTTCCATTTTTTCATTTTCTCATATGTTTTTTGCTTTTCCCTTATTACCTTTCCCCTACCCTTCCTCCTTCTCACTTCTAACTTTCAAATGTTCACTTTCTTATCAAACCCATGGCTGTCCTAAAGCATCCAGAGAAATGGCTCTTCCTTCCCCTCTGCTCAACCAGTGCCACTCCTGTTTCCAAATTACCTTTCCTTTGCAAGTAGATATGAAGAAACATATAGATTCATATCATACTCAAAGTAATTTTCATGGATTACTAATGAAATATTTTTGTTTTTAAAAAAGTCCAGCAAAAATTAAGTAAATGTCACATAACCTTCTACCTCAGAGGTAAATAATCTTACTTTTGTTTAGTCTTTTTTCTTTAACTGAGACAAAAATTAAATATATTCATGCAACAGAGACAAGTTGGAGGACTTTAATTCTCTATTAAAGATAAAATCAAAAGCTAAGCAATCACCACTATTACTAGATGTGTTTCTCCCACCCTCTCTCCCTGTCAGATGTCCAAAGTGGAATTCTTTACACATAGGCCGTGTATATAGAGGGATGAGTAGACATATTGGAGGGATTGTGATGTTGTTGGAACCCGACATTTAGGCTAGGTGGCCATTCTAAGCGGGGTTAGAGGAGCCATTCTGTCTCTTTGACCCTTCCCATCAGGCATTTTGGCAGTATTTTATCATTCATTTAGAATACTGAAGTGGAGTGTTTTCTCATTCTTTTAAACATTAAAATATATTCGGCCGGGGAATTAGCTCAGTGGTTCCCCTGCCTGCCTCACAAGTGCAAGGACACGAGCTTGATACCCAGTACCAAAAACAAAACAAAAAAACAAACACTAAAATATAAATCAAGACCAATATGGCTGTTAATTTCTGTACCATGCCAGCTCAAAACAGTAAACTGGGATAATTTTTTCCAAATTTGACAGAACAATTAAAGTTTTCAAAAATTCAATAGTGGTTCCCCTGCCTGCCTCACAAGTGCAAGGACACGAGCTTGATACCCAGTACCAAAAACAAAACAAAAAAACAAACACTAAAATATAAATCAAGACCAATATGGCTGTTAATTTCTGTACCATGCCAGCTCAAAACAGTAAACTGGGATAATTTTTTCCAAATTTGACAGAACAATTAAAGTTTTCAAAAATTCAATATTCATCTGCAGTTATCTGAACAAAATTATAGACATTCAACACACTCCATTAAAAAAAAACAAAAACAAAAAACAAAGAAAAGAATAATACCCAGAAAACAGCAGAGTTCTGTTACTGTTGTGGTACCTGACATCATTTTTTTTTATTAGCAATGTAAGGTCGCATATATGTGGGTTTGATTACAGAAACTAATAAAGTATTCTCTAAATAATGAAAAAAATAGAATATAAGACTACAAGAGCAAGAAGCAATTTAAATATATTCAGGGACTATTTTCATCTTCAGAATTAAGGATTATTTTAATTTTACATCATTGCCTTTTCTTTTTTACTTTCCTTTTTAGTTTTATCATTTTAGGATTCCCTATTTTTAATTTTCATACAGAGATTTCTTTAACTGATCATTATAAGTAAGCATAAAGTCACAAATTACAAAGTCATATTTTGCTGAATCCTAGAGTTCTAAATTATTCATTCTACTTACTGTTTTTAGATTACTTTATCTGAAAATTCCCAGTTTATTGTTGTTGTTTTTTTATTTTGTATAAATAAGGCAGAGTTAGAAAAGAAAGGACATATGGAGATACCTCAAAGAGCTGGGACTAGAGGTTCCATTTGACTCACCCATCCCTCTGCTGGGTGTCTTTCCAAAAGAATTAAAAGAATCATAGCATAGTGATATATGCACACCTATGTGTATAGCGGCACAGTTTGTAATAGCTAAAACTTGGAAACAGCCCATTTGCCCATCAGTTGGAAACTGGATAAAGAAGATGTGGTTTTTCTATAAAATGGAATACTGCTCAGCCATAAAGAATGAAAAATTAGAGTCATTCATAGGAAAATGGATACATATTGGGGATATACTCTTAAGTGAAATACATAAGCCACACATGTGTAAAGACCAAATAGTTTCTCTGGTGTGAAAAACTATAATAGTACACAAGATCCTAATGAGAAAATTAATAATGTGAAATAGGAAGAAAAGGGCTAAAGGTGTAGGGAAAGTGGGAAAGGTGGGGGAAAGGTCATAAGGGAGAGGAAAAAATATGAGAAAATGAAAAAATGGAAATAAAGTGTTTGTAAATGAGGCGGGGAGGAGTGGGTGAAGGGAGGGCAGGGACAAGGGTAAAAAATGAGAATCAAGACCTGTCATGTAAAGGTACAGGATGCCAATAATGAATGTAACTTTATTGTATACCTAGATTGTACCAATAAACTCTATAAAAAGTTAAAAAAAAAAAAAATATATATATATATATCAAGATGGTTTCTGAAAAAAAGGCATTTCTTAAACAAAGACATTACATATCCTTTCTTACAGATATGCAATTGAGTTTTAATGGGGGACAAATTTTTCAGACTTTACCTTATTATTAAGCAACAATGCCTCATTATTGGTATGAACACTCACACAGCCCCAACTGAGTATTATTTTCCTTATATTCTTTCTCAGCAGATAAGAAGAACATGGTTGATTAGGGAAGTCTTCTTTATTTCTTCCCATCAGTTTTACTCCCAGAACATCCCTTTCCACAGAAAATGAGTAAAAATGAAATCTTGACATCCTGCCTGTAGTCTTGCTGCAATCAATCTCAAATCTTATGGGAAGAAATAGTGTTCTCGGCTTTCTTACATGCACTTCTTAAACTACTTACAAGATTTATTTCAGTACTTTCAAAAATATAAGCTTTAAGGTCTTAATGTTATTCAAAAAAATAATTATTAATATCAAAATAAAAGTTAAATTTGTTTTTAATAATTGTTTACCATGGCTAAACAATTAAAAATGTATCATTTTCAAATGAGAATGCTGTAAATTTAAAAGCCCACTATTTTTTTCCTGGTTGTTAAAACAAAATTGGCATCCTGCTGTCTTTCTAGTGTACAGAATTTTGTTACCTTTCAAAACACATAATCATTTACCACCTGTTAATTTTTTCCCATTTGATAAAAATAGGCTTTATTAATCAGCTTTTGCTATTTAAAAATTACCTCATGGTTTAAATGTTTAAAGCAACAGTAAACATTTCTTCTCTAGGTTTCTGTGCATGATGGATTTGAAAACAGCTTAGATGGCTTATTCTGGTTTGGGGTATCTTTTATAAGATTGCAGCCATATTGGCTGGTATTATAATAATCTGAAGGTTTAATCAGGGGTGGAAAATGCAATTCTAAAATGCCTCACTCACAGTTAGTAAATTTGTGCTATTTTGTAAGAGGTCTCAATTTTTCATTATTGGGATAACTGCATTGAACTGCTTGAGTATCTTTTTCACATGGCTGCTGCCTGTAGCTTGAACAATCACAAGAGAGAGTAAGACAGAAATGATAATTGTTGTGAACTGCTTGTGTTCTTCTGAAATTTGTATGTTGAAATCCTAGCTCCCAACATGAGAACACTTTAGGAAATTGGCCTATAGAAATAAAAACAAGGCACGAGAGTGGAGCCATCAACATTGGGTTTAGTGCTCTTATAACAGAGAGCCCAAATAACTCCTCCTGTTTCTTTGTGTGTTTATTAATTTTCCATATGAAGATACACTGAAAAGAAAGTCATGTGTAAAGCAGGAAGCGGGCCCTCATCATAATACCCTGTCTACCAGCAACTTGATAGTGGATTTCATAGACTTTGAAACTATACAAAATAAATGTTTTTGCTTAAGTCCATGGTGTGGTCATTTCATTTTCCATCATAAACTGAGCCCTTTTTTCATGACCCAGGCTTACAAGTTACACAATTCTGATTTGTCATATTCTGCTGGTCACAAAGAAAAAGACTGACAAGATGTGGGATTGGACCATGCAGAAAAATACCAGGGAGTCAGTGCTCATTGGGAACTGTCATGAATGTTTGCTGCCACATAGCAATAAGCTCAAACATTGACTACACATTCCACACCCAACAAATATGAAGAAGTGGATATTTCTTTTCTGAAATTCCACTAAACATATAAGCATAAAAGAAGCAAAAAGCAATATATCCAAAATATTCACATGGCTTGAATAAACAGGTAAATCTCTTGCCCATCATGATCTATACACAAATTTTTATTCTAAATTAACATAAAATATTCACATAGACTTTGCTTTGTAATAAATATTTTAACATGATTTCTTGCAAATGGAATAACAGCTAGGATAAATGTCTTACCCTGTTCAAGTATTAGCTTCTAAATATGTTTGACAAAATATAAACAAAGACCAGCTTAAATTAAAATATTTTAAATGATTATCATAAATTCTTTTAAAATTATCTATGAACAGATTTCTACATTATTTTAGTATCCTTTCCTAAGACATACAATGAAAATGATGTGCATATAATTAGCAATACTAATCAATTAGTTGTAGATATATACATTTTCCTAATTTTATCATTTAAGATAAACAATAAAATTGAATAACTTTTTTTAAAATACTGAATGAGATAAAACCTTTAAATCAAAATATCTTCCTCTACTTAACCACTTCCTTCCCCAAGGGGTAATGAGCTTCAGTGTTGGAAAAGGGAAATGATTTTTTAGACCAATGTTCTGTTTCATCATTTTCTTATCAAGTCTTTTTATTGTTGGAATTGGTAGAATCATAAAAGTTCTCATTGGAAATCATTGGTCCAAACAAGACTTTGGCTTGAAATATTTGAAAATGTTCAGAATTTAAAAGTTCTCATGATATTAAGAGTCAACATTATTAAATTGAAAATTGAGCATAATTTCTTCACTTGGAAAATTATTTCACGATTCAGTAGATTTCCTCCCAGGAAAATTATTTTGGTGTTAAGCCTAGTTTGCTTTTTCTTTTGGATACTAGACTTACAGTAGCTGTCTTTTATTTTGTGAAACAACCCAGAAAAAATAAGAATGTTTTGCAAGTTAAACACAATTTGATTAAATTCAACATGGAAATGAAGGTCTTTATATCAGAAATCATATTTATCCTCATTTTACATAGTGGCAATGGTGATGTTCAATTTCAGCATGGATATTAATATTTATTATGTATTTGTCCTAAGAATTTGCTAATAGCTAAAGGGCTTCATGGGAGTGCTTTCACTAGAGTACAAGAGATATTCTCTTCTATTTCATATATAAGCATATTTTTCCATTCTTATTTGTGTTTTGTCAGCATTTTGAGATATTCACCAAGTAATAGATTCCACTGTGCTCTACTTAGTTCTTAGTTCTACTTCATTTCTATGTATAATATTCTATAGACTTAGAAGACTCATTTCTATTCTGAACTCATTCCAGATATAATTATTGTTTTAATTTTTGAAAAAATTTAATAATGTGGTAAGCAGCTTTGAATGTAATATTTCAGACTTCCATTGTAAAGGGACCTTGTATAATTTTGGATACTTGCCTGTGTGTGTGTGTGTGTGTGTGTGTGTGTGTATGTGTGTGTGTACACAGGCATGCATGCCCCCAAAGGAGAAGCAGTGTATAATATAGTAGAAAGGGTATAGGACCATAAATCAGGAAGACTGGTAGTAGAATTAGCGGCTACAGTGTCTTGTTATGTGTCATTTAGGTAATTATTGAGTCATTCTGGTCAGCTCTGTCTTAATTTATTCAGCCACTCATTTCAGAAGCATATATTATGTTCTTGGAGATACTGTCATGTATACAGAAAGCTAGGTCTCTGCCTTATTGTAACAAATTTTAGTGAAATGACTAAAAACAAGCAAAGAAAATATTTAGAATGCTCAGATTTGATAGTTCCTTTTAATGAGTAAATATTGTAATTTATTAGGTGATGGGGATTAGAAAGGGGTTATATTTTGATTGATGGACACAAAAGCCATCTCTATTATTCATTATTTATTAAATGTAGAACCCAACAAAATTATAGTAAACCATTACAATCTTTAAGATTCAGAACAAGTTACTCCATCTAACAATGTTGAACTATATGTGAGACATGTGCTTCCAGAAAACAGTGATGGTTACAAAATTCCCCTACTGCTTTGTGCTGCAAGATATGCAAAAGATTGTCCTGTCCTCATGTTTTGTGAGATATCATTCATCTCCATCCTGCTTCACAAATATTCTGAGACTGATTATCAGAGACTATATTCATTTCTCTATTAAATTCTCTGGGTCCCAGCCTGCTTTCCTTTTCTTTTCAAAATACTTCTAAGTACATGTATGCCTCTGCAGCAGCCTGAATGAATCCACATATTTATCCACTGAATTTTCTTTCAAAGTTTGGTGCTGTTATTTTGAGGGCAACAGAGCTCTTCTTCAGTTTCTCAGTTACCCCACCCAGATGAGGAGGCCTCTCTGTGTCCTCAGCACTCATTTCTACACTGGCAATCCAGAGACCTGATGGTGAGTTTGTACCTGGTCCTATTTTCTGGATTCTTATCCACTGGTAGAAGGGTAGATACCTGCTTCCAAATTTTCTTATCAGCATTCATTTGATTCTTTAACACTGTCTTCTTTTTTTTTTTTTTTACTATATGACCATTTATTTAATGATCTTTGTAAAAGGATTAGTGGCTTATAGATATGTCTCCTCTGGGTAAAAGACAACAGAGAATTTGTTTAGTCTTCTCTGTTTATCAACTTTGTCGATATTCATTGTGTTGTTGCTTTTGTTGGTGTAAGTTTGGTATGTTGTGCTTTTATTTTCAATTATTTCAAGAAAAAATTTAATTTTCCTTTTGATTTCTTAATTGGCCAATGATAACTTGAGTGTATTTTTTTATAGTTTCTGTTTGTTCTTATAATTACTAAAATTCCTCTGATAGTTCATTTTTATTTTGTTCCACTGTGGTCAGAAAAGATACCTGACAATATTTTAATTTACAGAAAACTCATTTTATAGCCTAACATATTGTGTGTTCTAGAGAACATCCCATGTACTGATGAGAAGTATGTCAGTTCTTGGGCTATTGGATGAAATATTCCATGAAAATGTGTTGGATCTACTTAGTCTGTAATGTATTAATCAGCTTTGCAATTGACGGGACAAAGTACCTGACACACAACATTTAAAGGATGAAAGCTTTATTGGCTTATAGTTTCAGAGGATTCAATCCATGGTCACTTCCAAAGAACATAATGACAGAAAGGCAAAGCTTCCTACTCACTGGTGGCCAAGAAGCAGTGCAAGGGAATAGCACCAGAAAGGAGTGATACAGGGACCCCAAGGTCATGATTCCATGACCTGCTCAAATATACCCAGAAGTGTGCTTTACTAATTTCCTCAATGGCTCCCAAACTAATCAAACTTATCCTATTTTTCACAAGTGTATATTAATTCCAATGTTTCTTTGCTGATTTCTTGTCTAGGCAATCTTTCCATTGATAATTGTGGGATGTTGAAATGCCCAATCATTATTTGGGTGTATTTATCTCTTTACATATAATAATGTTTGCTTTTCATAATGGTGAACCAGTGCTGGTTGTGTATATTTTTTCCACCTCTTGTTGAATTAAATTCTTGTATCAATATATAGGGCCCTTCTTTTTTTCTCTTTTACAATTTATTACTTAAATTCTTAAAATCTTTTTTATTACATTTATTGGTACATTTTAGATATACAAAACAGTTATATTAATCATAGGGATCTTGTAGCTTTATACAACTAATCTTGGTTTTTATTTTTTTTCCATTCCCCAGCCCTTCTTTCATCCCTCCACCCTTCCCTGTTTACAAAGACATAGTTTCCATGTTTTTCCTTTTCTCATATTTTTTTTCTTTTCCCTTTTCAACTTTCCCCTATGCCTCCCACTTCCTGTACTCTTTTAGACCTATTTTCCTATTACACAATATCAATTATACATTTTGATCCTTAATTACACTTTTAGTTATTCGCACAAGAAAAACTATTCCACATTTACATGTGTGTCATATTAACTTCACTTAATAGTACAACCTCAATGTGCATTCATTTAACTATAAATGTCTCTAGTTTATCATTCTTAATAGCTGAGTAGTACTCCACTCTAAAAAAGCACCACATCTTCTTTACACAGGATCTAGTTGATGGGCAATTGGGCTGTTCCAAGTCTTAGCTATTACAAACTGTGCTGCTATAAACATGGGTGAGTATATATCACTGAGGTATGATTCTTTTAATTCTTTTGGGAAGATACCAAGCAGAGGAAGAGCTGGGACAAATGGGACTTCTAATCCTAGTTGTTTGAGGTATCTCCTTATCGATTTCCACAGTGGTTGCACCAGTCTGCACTTGCACCAACAATGAAGAAGTGTTCCTTCTCCCCATAACTCATAACTCCCCACAACTGTCCATAACTCCCCATAAGAATTTCTTAACTGTTGATTTAGTAATAGCAGCCATTCTTTCTGGGGTGAGGTGAAATATTAGTACTATTTTCATCTGCACCTTTTGAATGACCAGGGATGTTGAAATTTTTTCCATGTTTATGTGATGCTTTTACTTCTTTGTCTGAGAAATCTCTGTTCATTTCAGATGCCCATTTTTAGATGAGGTCTTTATATTCGTGCATCATGATTTTTTTTAAGTTCTTTATATATTCTAGAGAGTAGACTTTTGTCTGAGGAACAGCTGGTAATTTTTTTTTCCTACACTGTGGGTTGTCTTTTAGCTTTGCTGGTGATTTCTCTTGGAGTGCAGAAGTGTTTTTAAAAAGATGAGATCCCATTTGATTCTCTGTGCTAGTTCACATGCTACTGAGGATTTGTTCATAAGTCTTTTCCTATGCCAATATCCTCAAGAATTCTGCCTAACTTATTTTCCAGCAAGTTTAGTGTTTCTGTTTTAATATTTCGATCTTTAATCCACTTGGATCTTAATTTAGTACATGGTGAAAGATAGGGGTGCAGTTTTACTCTTTGGCAAGTTATAATCCAGTTTTACCAACACCATTTCTTAAAGAGGCTATCTTTCCTCCAGTGAGGATGGTTGGCTCCTTTGTCAAAGATGAGGTAGCTGACTATATCTGGGTTGTTCCTGCATTTTCTAATCTATTCCACTGATCCTTGGGTCAGTTTATTTGCCAATGCAATCATGGTTTTTTCGTTGTTGTTGTTGTTGTTTGTTTATTTATTTGTTTTTTAATGAGGGATTGAACTTGGGTCCTGGTGCTTATGAGTCAGGCATCAGAGCCACTGAGTTAAATCCCCAGTCCTATCATGTTGTTTTTAGCACAGTGGACTTAAAGTATAATTTTAAGTTGAGGATTGTGATACCTCTTGCCATGTCTCTGTTGCCTAGAATTGCTTTTGCTATTCTAAGTCTCTTCTGATTCCAAATACAGTTTTGGATTGTTTTCTCTACTTCCATGAAATACACTATAGGGATTTCAATAGAGATTGAATTGAATCGAATCTGTATAGCAATTTTGAAAGTATGGCCATTTTCACTGTAATGGTTCTTCCTACCCAGGAACAAGGAATGTCTTTCCATTTTCTTACATCTTTTTTAATTTCTTTTTTCAAAGTGTACTATTTCTTAATGCAGCTGTCTTTCATTTCCCTTCTTAGGATGATTCCTAGAAATTTCAATTTTTTGGATGCTATTGTGAAAGGAATGGTTTCCCTAATTTCATTCTCAGTAAATCTGATGCTTGTGTACAAGAAGGCTGTTGATTTTGGGGTGTTGACCTTGTATCCAGCTACTTTACTGAATCTGTCAATTAAATCTAGAAGTCTCTTGGCAGAGTTTTTGGGTCTTCTATGTAGAGTGTCATATCATCAGCAAATAATGACAGTTTAACTTCTTTCCTATCTTTATTGCTTTTATTTCTTTCTCTTGTCTAATTGATATGGCTAATGTTTCCGAAACTAAATTGAACAGGAGTGGTGGCAGTGGATGTCCTTGTCTTGTTCCTGATTTTAGTGTGAGGGTTTTCAGTTTTTGACCATTTAGTATGATGTTGGCTGTTGGTTTTTCATAGATAGCCTTTATCAAGTTGAAATAATAATCATCTGTTCCAATTTGCTGCAAGGTTTTTATCATGAATGGGTGTTGAATTTTGTTGAATGCCTTTTTTGTATCTATTGAGATGATCAAATGGTTTTTGTCCTTCACTCTGTTAATATAGTGTATTAGATTTATTGATTTATGCATGTTGAAACATCCTTGCATCCCTGGGATAAATACAATTTAGTCAGGATGTATGACCTTCTTGATGATCTTCTGGATTCTTTTTGCCAATATCTTATCGAGGAAGTTTGCATCTATGTCTATTAGTGAGTTTGGTCTGTAGTTCTCTTTCCTGATTGGGTCTTTTCCTAATTTTGTAATCAAAGTAACATTTGCTTCTAGGAATGAATTTGGCAGTATTATTTGACTTTCAATTTTATTAAAAAGTTTAAAGACTAGTGGCAATAGTTCTGTAAATGTCTTGTTGAATTCAGCAGCAAAGCCATCAGGACCTAGGCTTTTCTTTGTTGGTAATTATTTAAATACATTTTTAATTTCACTGATTGTAACTGGGGTGTTTAGAATTTTTATGTCTTCTTCATTCAACACTGGTATTTAATATATCAAGAAATCTGTCCATTTTTCCCTGTGGTCTCCATTTTATTAGACTATGGGTTCTCGAAGTATGTATTGATGGTCCTCTGGATTTCAAGTATATCTATTGTGACTTCACCATTTTCATTCCTAATTGCATGGATTAGAGACTTTTTTTTTCCTTTTCTGATGATGTTGGGTAAAGATTTATTGATTTTGTTTATTCTTTCAAAAAACAACTTTTTGATTCTTTTATATTGTTCTTTTAGGCCTCATTGCATTGATTTCTGCTCTAATCTTTATAATTTCCACCCTTGTATAAGCTTTGATCTTGTCTTGCCCTTCTTTTTTGAGGAGTTTAAGATTCAGAATTAGGTTGTTTATATGAGCTCACTCTGTATTCCTAGTGTGGATATTCAGTGCTAAGAATTTTCCATGTAGAACTGCTTTCATTGTGTCCTATAGGTTCCTGTATGCTGTATTGGCATTATCAATTATTTTTAAAAACTGTCTAACTTTTCCTTTAATTTCCCTTGTGACCCATAGATTGTTTAGAATGTTATTCAATTTCCATGATTTGTGAAGTCCTAGCCTATTTTTTTTTTCACTATCAATCTCCAGTTTAATTGCAGTATGGTCTGATAATGTGCACGGGATAATATAAATTCCTTTGCATTTGCTTAAACATTTTCTATGAGATAGTATGTGGTCTGTTTTGGTAAATGCTTGTGTGCAGCCAAAAAGAATGTATATTACAATTTTGTGGGGTGGAATACTCTATGGACATCTATTAAATTGACTTGTTCATAAGATTGATTCAGTTCTAGTATTTTGGTTTTTTTGTTTGTTTGTTCATTTGTTTCTAGATGACTTGTCTATTTGTGACAGGGGTATTGAGGTTCTCGCTATAATTATATTAGTGCTTATTTCAATTCTCATGTACCTTAATATTTATTTTGTATAGCTGGTGGCATTACTCTTTAGTGCATATATATTTATGACTGTCATCTCTTCCTCTTGGATTGTTCCTTTTCAAGGATATAGTGAACTTATTTGTCTCTGTTAATTAGCTTTGGTTTGAAATTTACTTTGGCTGCAAATGAGATAGCTACCTCTGCCTTTTTCTGGGTTCCTGTCACATGAAGAACTGTTTTCCATCCTTTTACTTTCAGTCTATGAGTTTCTTTTTGAATTAGGTGCATTTCTTCTATACAGCATATTGTTGGATTTTTCTTCTTAATCCATTCTGCCAGACTGTTTCTTTTTATTAGTAAATTGAGGCCATTAAGATTGATAGTAATAACTGGTATGTATTGACTTATCATTGTCATGTTATTTTCTTGTTGTTTGTTCTTTTTAGTTTTTACCCCTCTCTCTTTAATTTCTTGCCTTGCCTGATGGATTTGCTCTTTTGAGCCTCATGGACTTATGACCTTCATTGTCTTTTTCTAGGATATTGTTTAGGATTGTTTGGAATGCTTGTTTGGTATTCAGGAAGTTTCTCAGGTGTTCTTTGTCATGGAATTATCTTATTTTCCCATCAATTTTTAAGATACTTTTGCAGGATATATCAGTCTAGGTTGGAGGTTCTTTTCTTTTAGGGCTTCAAATACCTCACTCCAGACTCTCCTTGACTTGAGGTTTTGTATTGAATAGCCTACTGTGATTCTGATGGGCTTTCCTTTGCATGTGATTTGTTTCTTTTCTCTAACTGCTTGTAGTATTTTACTCTTCTGTTGGGTTTCCATTTATCTTGACTATTATATGTCTAAGTATAGATGTTGTTTTTTGATCATGTCTAGTTGGAGTCCTTTGTGCCTCACTTATATATAGGTCAATTTCTTTTGCTCTGTTTGGGAAGTTTTCTTTCAATAATTCTGTGAAGAGTATTTTATTTCATTTGTATTTTCTCCTGATTTTTTTATGATTCCTATCAATCATATTCTTCTTTGTGTCATCTAGGAGCTGTCAGTTTCTCATAGTACCTTTCTATTTTAAGGCTCTCTTTTTACAGTCACTGACCACCATCCTGCATTCTATATCTGACATTCTGTCCCCCTTTCAGCTCATTCTGCTCAGTTTACTTTCAATAGAGTTTTAAATCTCCTGGATATCAGTATGAATCTGTTTCTTGGATTCTTTTCTGTGTTGGGTGTTCATGGTTTCCATTTCTTTCCTATGCTGAGCATTTACGCCTTTCATCATGGTCCTGAACTCATCTATTTTTTATCTGTTTCTCTTCTGAAGATGCTAATCGTGTCTTTTATTCTGCTCACCATCTCTGTAGTTTTCTGGAAAATTATTTCTGCTTTGAATTTTTCTAGAGCCTCATTCATCTGTATTGTTACTTGCAATGGTATCAGTTTAAGTTTTCAGGGTGGTTATCACACTTTTCCACCTTGTTTCCTTCAGAATTTGCCTTAGGTAAGCTGGAAGACTGGGTTTGTGTCTTGGTTAAATGACTTGATTTTTATTGTTGTTGGTACACTCCTGGGTTTAATTCTTGGGTCAATACTTCAGTATTAGTTATTGTCAGCATTTTTGTTGCTTGTATTTAGAACCCTCATGGAATGACTGCTTCTCAGAGGTGTCTTTCAGATATAGCTAGTCTAAGGTTTTGTATTTCTTGTGACTCTGGGGCAATCTCACTTTCATTATACCAGGAAAGATTACTGATTAGATCAATCACAACACTAGCCCAAGTGATACAATCAGCAACAACAATAGAATCAAGTGCAGCTTAGAAAATGATAATTCATGGTAGTTATTAATCTATCACCTTTAACCATATGAAATAAATCAGAATTGAGGTCTAGCCCAAAATATGTTTATAGTGAATAAACTGTTCAATATAGTAACTTTACCTTTCAGGATGGGGACTTAAAAAGAGTTAGAAGTAAGGCCCTCTTACTGTTTTTCACTTCTTCTCTATTTTTAGAGCTCAGGACAATGTCTTTTAAGACCCTCTGGGCCCCAGTGTTGATCCAGATAGCTGCTGCCAGGAGGCCTGAAGCAGTGGGGGTGGGGATTGCACACTAGGGTTGTGCTGGGAGGCCCAGGTGGGAAAGTAATTTTCCAAATCTTCAGTTCCAGCATATGTGTGTCTTTACTGGTCAAGTGAGTTTCTTATATGTAGCATATATTTTCATCTTGTTCTTATCTTGATTTAACTATTGTATATTTTTTGATTAGGGAATTTAATGTAACAGTCAAGATTATATTGATCAGAATTTATTGCTGCCATTTAGTTTTTTTATTGTTTTGTATACTGTTTGTTTGTTTTCACACTGGTATTATTTTTGTGGTTTGGAAGTTTTCTATAGTGATGGAGTTGGGCTACTTACTCTTTTTCATTTGTATGTCATTGTATACCAGTGTATTTTATTCTTTTGCATTGTTTCTCAGTGGTACTTTTCAACTTTTCAAAGCTAGTGCAGGATTCTTCTGGCCACTTGTTATGGACTGTTGAATGTGTATATCTTCAGTTTTTGCCTGTCATAGAAAAATATTTATTATGTTTCAGAAAGGTAACTTCACCAATATAATATTTGGTTTACAATTATTTTTCTTCAGAATTTTTAGTATGCCATTCCACTCCTTTAGGTCTCTTCTAAGAAAACTGATATTAATCTAATTATTGTCCCTAAATTCTGATGTCATTTTTCTCAGGTTATGTTTAGAGGGCTCTCTTTATCTTGGACTTTGCCAATTGATTAAAGTTTGCTATAGCAAGAACTTTTCTTTATCAAATCTATTTTGATTCCTTTTAGCCTCCAGGACCTACATTTCCATATCATTCCCAATATTAAGAAAGTTTTAAGCTATTACTTCTTTCAATAATTTTCCTATGCCTTTTCCCTTTTCCTTGCCATCTGAATTTGAATTTTTGTTTGATTATTTAATGATGTCCCATAAGTCTTAGAGGTTTTATTCTTTCTTCTTATTTTTCTTGTTTTTCTTTATTCATTTTCCCTTTGCCTTACTGAAATATTTTATAAGACTTGTTTTCAACTGCAAAAATTCTTTCCTTATTTTGATCTAGTACTTTTGTGAGGCTCTTCACTGTATTTTTATTTAATTTATTAAGTTTCTCACTTTCATGATTTCTGTGTAGTTCCTTTTCATTATTTTTATGTCACTGCTGATTTCTTATGAATTTTTCCTACTTTTGTTGAATTGTCTTTATTCTCCTATATCTCATTAAAATTCTTTCAGATCTTTCTCTTGAATCATTTATCAGACAGTTTTTAGACTTATTGCATTCTTCTGGAGATGTCATGTTATCTTGTTTTTTCATACTTTTCCTGTACCTACATTAATACTGTGCATCTGGTGAATTACTTGACTATGTTACTTTTATAAGGTGAATTTCCTGCGAAGGGCTTTCTACTAAAGATATGTCTTTGGGTATGTTTAGTAGACTACATTAAATAGGATTTTAGTTAAGTACTATTTTCCTGTAGTGTCTTCATCTGTAGTTGGTGGTTTGTGTGCAGTACATACGATAGGTCAAACAGTCTGTATTTTCTCTTAGGACCAAAAGTTGGTGGGAGCATTCTAGCAGCTGAGGTGAGTGTAGTGCACATATCAAAGAATGTGAGGTAGCTGTGCCAGCAGTGGGAATGCCAGGAACATGGGGCATGAATGCATGGTTGACTTCTCTTCAGGAACCAACAGAGTGAGCTCTGTTGCTGGCAGAGCATGCCAGCAATGTCAGCCCCAGCAACACTGCATTGCATGGGACATGCACTCTCAGCTCATGTCCAGCAGTGGTATAGATTAATGAACATTTGGAGTCATAAAGGAGAAGCAAGGCCTTGAATCGTGTACCTCAGGCTCAGTAGAGGAATTGACTAATAGCAAGCTGACTGCTGGAGATAGTGACAGTGGCAGTGGCCATTGAGAGGATCAGACTCCAGATCTTAAAGGGAAAATTCTATGATCTCTTAAATACTGAAGGTGGCACATTCATCACCATTATATTGAACCAAATGTTCTCTGTAGCTCATGGCACTGCATAGTAATGGATATCAAGGTCACAGTTACATTACTGGGTCTAGTTGGGTTTGAGAGACTGAAGATTCCTGTGATATAAATACCTGTGGAGGTCCCAAATATGGGGACATATAGAGGCTTATATCCTCTTGTATGAATTGTGATAGTAATTTTGTTCTCAAGATGGCATTAAATTTCAGTAACCCTAGCTTTAGGAATTGAGAAGGAGAAAGTAAACGTTCCTTCTCTAAAATAAAACTATCATGTAGGCTCAAGTAGCTCACCTAAGTGGGTTCTAAGCCTGTGATGACTGCAGAACTCTGCTACAGCTAGCATTGCCATCATCCATGGCAATAGGCTTACTGAGACTGTCCTATTTATATTAGCCCTCTATGGTTTAGGTATGTCTTTTGTACACCTCTCTTCTACCATCTTGGACTCTCTCCCAAAATTATATAAATTTTAAAGACTACTCACCCTTTGATAATTGCTTCTGAATGTCACTTCTTCAATGATAAAATTGTTTGGGAAAGAATGACAAATAATGACTATTAGGTAGACCCTTTTAGATTATTAAATTATTTTCATTCTGAATCACATCTAGAATGATTCATAGCATGATGGAAAATAAAGACTATACTTATAAGAAACATTTACATTGACCAAAAAATAATTATTTGGTAAATTTTCCTTGAGAATATCTTTTCTATAGCCATAAGCTAGATTCATCAATTAAATTATATCCCTCACATAGGACATCATAATTTCTCTGTAGTAACTAAAAATAAATGTATTAAAATGATAAAATATGGTGCTAAATTTAGCCTATTTGGAAATAAATACTGTCTATAAACAATGTATTTTATATGAAAAGTAAAAGTAAATAATAGCCTGAAATCTTGTACTCCTCGTTGGTTATTAAAAAAAAATCACACACAAAATTTTCAAAAGTATAGATTTTTTTCTTTTAAATGAAAATAAACATTTATTAGTCTAAGTATTATTTTATTTTTCATTTTCATCATAAAAAAGTTTCTTTATTTTTGTTGTTTATTGGTACATTTTAGGTTTATAATACAGTTACATTCTTCCTTGGGAACTTGTACTTGTACATGGTTTATCTTCGTTCTTAGTTTTTCCCCATTCCCCTGCCCTCCCTTCAAACCCTCCTTCCCTCCCTATTTGCAAAGACTTTGTTTCCATTTTTTTCCTTTCTCCTACTTTTTTCTTTCCCTTATTTCCTTTACCCTACCCTTCCCTCTTCCCCTAACCTATTTAAACCTTTTCTTCCTATTTCTCATTATCAATTATACATTTTGGTTTTTATTTAAACTTTCAATTCTGGTGGGGTTGTAGGGATAAAGGAACCCTTCTCCATTTTTAATAAGAAAGCAGACTGGTACAACCACTGTGGATATCAATATGGAGATACCTGAAAAAATAGGATTACAGGTGCCATTTGATCCAGCTATCCCTTGGCTGGGTAACTTTCCAAAACAATTAAAAATCATACCTTGGTGTTATATGTGCACCTATGTTTATAGTGGCACAGTTTGTAATAGCTAAAGCTTGGAAACAGCCCAATAGCCCATCAACTGGAGTCTGGACAAAGAAGATATGGGTTGTGTTTTGTTTTATTTTGTTTTGTTTTGTTTTAAAAAATGGAGTACTACTCAACTGTAAAGAATGAGAAACCAGAGATATTTACAGCTATATGAGTGCACATTGAGGCCATACTCTTAATGAAATGAATAGGACACACATGTTTAAATACCGAAAAGTTTCCCTGGTGTGAGAAACCAAAAGTTTAGAATCTTTGAGAGCATAAAAGAATTCCACAAAGCAAGTCATGATGTTAGGTTTCTGTTTTTATTCTGCCAATCTTTATTTTGATATATATTTGGTTCTAAACTCAGTCTTGCTATAATACTAATTTTAAAGTTTATCAGTACCTTGAGCTTTTTATTACCTAATTACTTTAATTAACAAGACTATATCACTAGCTAAGTATTATTAGCTAAATTTTAAACATAATCTTGATAATTTTAACATGTTATAACTATACACTTCCTAAAAGATACCTCTGAATATTGCTCAAAATTTGAGCCAAATGTGTTTAAAACACATATATACAGGCTCAGATGAATGAAGTATCTCTCACCCATAGCACTCTACAAAAATGTCAGGACAAATATGTGTGGTGAAATTTAAATAATTATAACCCATTCTTTGTAGACAGAGATGAGTTGTGATAGAGTGCCTATATCCAACAACTTTTAATGTTGCTGTCACCTTGAAGAGTATGAACACACTTGTGACTGACATTGTGGCTTGGAAGGAAAGAGGAGGGTAATTGCAGAAGCTGTGCATTAGATCAAAAGCTACAGCATTTTCCAAAGTGTTTTTCAAGCCATTGGATCACTACAGATCTCCAGCTGAGTACTCTCACCCTTCCTGACTTGGTTTAAAAAAATGCTATTTGATAAAATTAATGTTGGTATTTAAGATTTCAGATTGATTTATTTCACTTGTAACCAATAATTGTAAAGTATGTCACACAAAGCTTTTTAGTGAGAACCGCTATTTTACACTTCTTTTTCCATTTACACAATATGGCAATCACTAAGTACTGATTAGATTGGCTAAAAATGTTTAGACATTCATTTAACAAAGCCATAAGGCAAAGGTTGCTAACTAGCTGCCCAAATTAAATCTAGTATGTAAGTATGACTTGTTTGATCTTGACTTTTATTTTTATTTGATTTTATTTTGAATTATGGTTTAAAACTTTGATTTTTCATAATAGAAGTTAGATTTTCATACTCTCTTTAAAAATAGTCTTCAAAACAACTATTCTGTATTCAACCTGATAACAATCAGCAGTTCAACAGGGGCTGCCCAGGTCACATAAGTCATGGCATTCCACAGTGTGCCAGAGGCCACACCTGACCTATTTCCATTCACTTTGTTACCTGTCTGACCCTGAAAATATTTCACTAAACTATTCAATGTTTTGCCATCTACTCTCACTAGTCCAAAAGCCCAAAAGCATGGCTCTGCTTTGTACTCATTCATACATTGCCATTTATTGCATATTTCCAGCTTGAAATGAATGATCACAATTGCAAGCATGAGACCAGAATTCAGAATGTTTGTGATAGAACACTGGCTCAGCTACCTCAGCACCTGCTCCTCTCTTTCTTCCTTCATAGCATGGGGACAATATTTGTACCTCAGTCTTGCAATTTCTGTGCAGATTAGGTTAGCAAATAAAGAACTCTCAGCAAAGGCTCAAGAAATATTTAATATTTGAATGTCACTTATTTTCTATCCTTAAGTTCTGTGACATCTATGATTTTAATTATATTTTCTTAGGAATCTATAAACTCAAAAGAATTTATCTACATAAATATGTAGATGTGGTGTGTGTGTGTGTGTGTATACACACATATATACAACACATACACAAAATAGGAACTCAAAATTAGTTTTATATATTTCAAGAAAACAAATCTGCAAATTAGTGAGTTCAATTTTATATATATTAAGATGTATAAATTGCCAGTAAAAATGGTATAAATAAAAACTTCAGGGTCCATTGGTCTTCATTCTCTTTTCCTTTTGTGAACAATGACTCGGTAATTCTATTTTTGGTCAATAGCCATGTGTCATATATTCTACCTGTGTAACTCCTCCCTACATTATCAAATGGCTGTTTTTCCCCTAAATACCTCTCTAAAATCAGGTTAATAAAATATGACAAAATTCCAATTAATTAACATTCCTTGAGGTCCTACTAGGTGCAAAGTGTGATACATGTGTAAAGACAGCCTGCAGTGATGTAGATGACTACTTTTTTATCCTTAAGAAGCTCTGGGAAAGACATAATCATCATACAGCAAAGAAAAAGGAAATTATCTCAGAATTTTGCTAATCTGATTTGACAATATTTCATTAGAACTTTCCTAGAAATTAAACAAATTTATTCTTCTTCAAGGATAAATATTTTTCAAACTATTTTTAAGCTTTTAGTCAATATCCACTGAAGTAATATTTGCTCATCATTAATGAGTCCAGAAAGAATGTTCAAAATGCAGTTTTTTCCCTGGGGCTATTCTGTTCCAAATTCATTGTTGCATCTTATCACGTCCTCCAAAATAGAACCTGCTTACTAGCAGACATGAAATTCACAACTTCTTGCCAGCAATCTTGAAATTCTTTGCACATACAAATTCTCCAAAGTAATAGCACTTTGGCTGTGGCATTTGAATTTCTTTAAAATGTCTATTTTTATTCTCATAGAACTCCCTTGAAGCTATCCAATAGAAATTTTTGGCATATTGATTTCAGGTACAGTCAAGTGCCTTATTCAAGGGTATTATGTTCCAAGACACTAGCTGAGGTGGATGCTGAACTGCAAAGTTATCAAACCTTATATGTAGTATATTTTCCTATACATATCTATGCTGATGTTTAACTTATAAATTACACATAGCAAGAGATTAACAATTAACAGTGGAATAGAATAATCATAACACTAAACTCATAAATGTGTGAGCTCTTTCGGTCTCTCTCTCTCTCTCTCTCTCTCATCTCTCTCAGTCCTTCTTATTGCCCTATATTTACCCTTCTTGTACTTGTGAGGAGATGCAGACACTATGACATAATGCTGGACTACTTCTATGTAAGGGTTGCTCAAACACAAATGCTGCACTACTGCAATCTGATAACCAAGACAGCTGCTAAGTGACCAATAGTCAAGGACTGTGCAGTGTGTATAAGTTGAAAAGAGGCACAATTTATTTCCCAGCAGTATGGAATGGAATGATGAAGAGTTTATAAATGCTAAAAATTACATGCAATTTAAAACTCTTAAATTGTTTGTGGAATTTATCATTTAAGATTTTTAAATTATAGTTAACTTCAGATAACAGAAATCATGGAAAACAAAGCATGGATAATTTGAAACTACCTTTTAATAAGTTGACAAAGGGTATTTTATTTGCCCAGGTTCACACAGTGTGTCTAGACAGAGACCAGAATCACAAACCTGATTTTTTTAACTTCTAGTTTGACACATTGAACATAAGAAAGAAGATGTTACACATATACATAGTTTACAAGTGGTATGTGGCTTGCAGAGCTATTTCAAGTACTGATAGGGTTCTACGAAAGTTTAACAAAATATTGCTTTTTCCTCTTTAGCACTTCAAAGTAGAAATTTTTACAAGTACCTCTTATCTATAAAGTCTTAAACTTGTTCTTTCAAAGACAGTAGTGCCAACTGAGAAAATATAAAAGGCAGACTATCTATTATATACATACAGAATACTCCAGAATAAAATCCCAATGCTACCAACTCAGAAAATGATTTCAAAAATGCTTTGGTAAGAATTTAAATGTATGTAGAGCAAGATTTGGATGCCAGATCCTCTGAATTTTGCATTCCAGTTTGGTGTGGAAGCCAAAGACCTCACCACCAACCAGATCCAAGGCTTGAGTGAGCCTTAGAACTTATCAACTTTCCTTTCAGGTGGGAATATGCTACAGCTCACAAGGCTTCTCACATTTCTTTCTTCTTGTTCTCTGCCTCCACATGGTCTTTGATCATAAGCCTAAGGGTAAAAACAAATTTGGACACTGTGTACAGATAAGGAATCAAGTAGCTTTAACCTTTCTTCTTTTCTAGAAAAAAAAAAAGTCCTGCCATTCTAGAGAATCTATTCTGGTTAATCTAACTGCAGTTTGTTTTGAAAATGCCTAGTCAATGGATTTACACTCTAGGAACTTGATAAGATCAACTCTTAATTTTAATATCTTCAAAATGAAGATAATGAGCTAAATAAATTTCAACATTCAATTCCATTCTAAATTCTTAGATCCTTCAGAACAGCACCTCTAACTGCAAAATTTAGAGGTGGTAAGGGCCTTGGAGATTATCTGTACCATCAGTTCTTAAACCATAAACCCAAGCAGCCCCTCACAGGACATAGTCATTGTGAAAAGAAGTGAAACATATTAATTGTATTACACACTCCTGATCCATGGAAACTATCCAGTTATGGAATTCCTGATTTTATTAGTTTTGTATTGGGCATTTCCTTGCTATAAAATATAAAGGCTTGAAACAAAGCTTATCATCAAACACAGATGAGAAAAACTAATCCCAGAGAGTCTGTGTAGCTTGCTCAAGATCACAGAGCTACTTGATGGCAAAATATGAAAAAGAGATAAATTGACAAGTCTGTTCCTCTTAGAATTTTGGGCCAGCTCACTGAATAAAAAGCTAACAATCTCCTCCAGTGTGGCATTTCTGTAGGAGAAAAGCTTTAGACAAAAAATGTCCATGCTTTAGGAGTACAAGCTAGTTATTGAGAGAGGTAAAGTGAAAGATTTATTTTCCTAAATTCTAAGAAATCATTTTTACTTGTTCCTCAACAACACATTTCAGTTAACTGTATAATTAAGAAATACTATCAGAATGGCTAAGAGTTTATTTATCTCTAAATGTTTATTCTAAAGAAATTATTTTAGAATGTATTATTCTGAAAAAAACACAAAAACAAACAGAACCGAAAAACCACATTGAAATGATTTTCTTTTCCTTGTAGCTTAGGGAAGAGGCCTTGTAAAGATTGTATCTGACTGGCCTCAGGAGAGGAATGGTGAGAGGCACAACCACATGGGTGCTAGCAGCCCGTACCCCCAGCACCACACCTCTGGCCTCCTGCCTGGGCTGGTACTGAAATTCATACCACAGAGGAACAGAAGGTCATAAAGGCCATTGTTCTGAGCTCTAGCATTGATTTTGATTTAATTCGTACAGTTAAAGGTGATAGATTAATAACTACCACAAATTGTCATTTTTATAAGCTATGCTTGATGCTATTGTGTTGCTCATTGTATTAATGGGCTAAAGTGTTGTGATTGCTTTAACCAGTTGTCCGTCCTGGTATAAAGAAAATGAGATTGTCTCAGAGTCACTAGAGACTCAAAACCTAAAGACAAGCTATAACAGAAAGATCAAAGTATTAACCCAGGAATTAAACCAAAGACAGTACCAACAACAAAAATAGAAGCAAGAAGACATTCAAGCAAGGCACAGGCACAAACAAAAGATGCCTGTTAATCAAAGGCAAATTCTGAAGAAAATGAGGTGGAAAAGTCTGATAATCACCCATTCTGACATCCTGAACTGATACCACAGGAAGTAACAAAACAGATCAATGAGGCTCTGGAAAAATTTAAAACAGAAATAATTTCCCAGATAACTACAGAGATTGTGAGCAGAATGAAAGACATGATTAGAGGCTCTAGAACAGAAACAGATTTTTTTAAAAAGTACATGAGCTCAGGACTATCTTACAAGCCATGAATGCCTAATGTAGGAAAGAAATGAAATTCATGAAATAGATTCAAACAGATATCAAGGAGATTAAAAACTCTATCAAAAATTTACTTAACATACTGAACCAATCTGAAGACAGAAGATCAGATATAGAAGACAAGAAGGTGGGTAGTGACCATGAAAAGAGGGATCTCTTTAAAAAAGTAAGGGTACATGAGAAATCAGTCCAACAACTCCTAGATGATGCAAAGAAAAATAATATAACACTGATAGAAATCCATGAAAAAGCAGGAGAAAATACAAATGACATAAACAAACTTTTCACAAAATTAATGACAGAAAACTTCCCAAATAGAGCAAAAGAATTTGACATACAGATAAGTGAGGCTTATAGGATTCCAAACAGCCATGATCACAAAAAGTCTAGACCTAGACATGTGATAATCAAGATCCCAGAAACTCAACAGAAGAACAAAATACTACAAGCAATTAGAAAAAAGAAACAAACGACATGCAAAGGAAAGCCCAACAGAATCACATCAGACATTTCAATTCAAACCCTCAAGTCAATGAGAGCCTGGAGTGAAATATTTCAAGCCCTAGAAGGAAACAACCTCCAACCTGGACTGATGTATACTACAAAATCATTTTTCAAAATTGATGGGGAAATAAGATGATTCCATGAGAAAGAATACCTGAGAAACATCATGAATACCAAACCAGCACTCCTAGCAATTCTAAATAATATCCTAGAAAAAGACAATGAAGATCACAACTCCATGCGGCCCAACACAGCAAATCCAGCATGTAAGGTAAGAAATTAAAGAGAGCAGGAAAAAATTAAAAAGCACCAACAACTGGAAAATAACATGACAATGATAAGTCAATACATATCAGTTATAACCATCAATTTTAATGGCCTCAATTCACCAATCAAAAGAAATAGCCTGGCTGAACAGTTTAAGAAGCCAAATCCAACAATATGCTATATTCAAGAAATGCACCTAGTTCAAAAAGAAACTCATAGACTGAAAGTAAAAGGATGGATAACAGTTCTCCATCTGACAGGAACCCAGAAAAAAAAGCAAGAGTAGCTATCTTATTTTCAGACAAAGGAAATTTCAAATCAAAACTAATTAAGAAAGACAAATAATGCCACTACATCCTTGTAAAGAGAACAATCCAAGAGGAAGAGATGACAGTCATAAATATATACACACCAAATACTAACGCCTCCAACTATACAAAACAAATATTAAGTGACAAGAAAAACCAAGACGCACTAATACAATGGTGGTGGGTGACCTAAATATCCCATTATCACAAATAGACAGACAAAACACCAACACAGCATGAAATACTAGAACTGAACCAAGCTTTTGAAGAAATGGACTTAACAGATGTCTACAAAATGCTCCACCCCACAAAGTCAGATATACATTCTTTTCAGCTGCACATGGATCATTTCTGAAAATAGACCACATACTAGCTAGAAGAACATGTTTAAATAAATAAAAAGGACTTGAAGTTATCCCATGTATACTATCAGACCATAATGTAAATAATCTGGAGATAAATAGCCAAAGAAACTACAAAAACTTCACAAACACATGGAAATTAAATAACACTCTCCTAAAAAACAGAGGAAATTAAAGAAGAAATTAGGGAGTTTTTACAAATAAATGATAATTTTAATACAAATACAAAATACAGGAATCTATGGAATGTAATGAAATCAGTTCTGTGAGGGAAATTTATAGCAGTGAATGCCCACACTAGAATAAGAGAGTGAGCTCAAATCAGAAACCTAATGCTGAAATTCAGGCTTCTATAAAAGAAGAGCAAGACAAATGCAAGCTCATACAAGGGAGGAAATTATACAGATTAGAGCAGAAATCAGTGCAATGGAGACTAAGGGAATGATACATAAAAATCAACAAAGTAAAGAGTTGGTTTTTGAAAGAATAAATAGAATTGATAAACCCTTAGCCAACCTTATCAAAAACAATAAAGAAAAGGCTTATAACCTTGCAATTAAGAGTGAAAAAGCTGAAGTTACAACAGATTCAACAGAAATCCAGAGGATAGTCAATACCTACTTTGAAGACCTGTACTATAATAAAATGGAAAACATAGAAGAAATGGACAGATTTTTCAATACATATGAATTAGCAAAGTTGAACAAAAAAGATATAAAAATTCTAAACACTCCAGTTACAATTAGTGAAATTGAAAATGTAATTTAAAATTACCAACAAAGAAAAGCCCAGGCCCTAATGGCAAATAAATATATAAAAAATTTTTCAACATCACTGGTCATTTGAGAGATGCAGATGAAAACAACACTGAGATTTTAGCTTACCCCCAAGTACAATGGCTGCTATCAAGAAATCAACCAATAACAAATGCTGGGAGGGTTGTGAGGAGAAAGGAACCCTTCTCCATTGTTGGTGGGAGTGCAGACTGGTGCAACTACTGTGGAAATCAATAAGGAGATACCTCAAACAACTAGGAGTAGGAGTCCCATTTGACCCAGCTATCCTTCTACTGGGTACCTTTCAAAGAATTAAAAGAATCATACCACAGTGATATGTGCTCAACTACGTTTATAGTTATGAGACGAATTCAAGCATGGCTGAGCCAAGTGCGCCACATGCACTTCTCCTAACATGTTAGGGATACTCATGAGTTTGATACTCAGGAGCATGCTCACTCTCGTGCATTGAGACTGGCTTGGAGCCGGCTGAAAGACGTCCCATTCGGCCTATTGCTGCCTCCATCACTCGGCCAAAAGATCACCTAATATAGAAATATGAGAACATCAACCAATCATGTTATGCCCAGCATACAGTGCCTCTCCCCTTGCTCCTTGATTATATAAGCAATTGATCACCTATTAAAAATGCAAGTGTTCAAGAAACCTCCCTGGTGATTTCACACCTCACCCTCCTGATCCAAGCTACAGAACCAGAGTAACTGACAACAAACAGACAAACAACAACATAGAGTGTCAAAGTTTGTAATCACTAAAACTTGGAAACAGCCTAACTGCCCATCCACTGGAGACTGGATAAAGAAGTTGTGTGTGTGTTGTTTTTTGTTTTTGTTTTTGTTTTTGTTTTTGTTTTTGTTTTTTAATGAAATGGAGTACTACTCAGCCATCAGAATGAGAAACTACAGATATTTATAGCTAAGTGTCTGCACATTGAGGACATACTCTTAAGTGAAATTAATAGGACACATATGTGTAAGTACCAAATAGTTTCTCTGGTGTGATAAACTGAAAGGGTAAATAAGAATCAAAATATAATTGATATTGTGTAACAGGAAAAAATGTCTAAAGGTATAGGGGAAAAGAGAGGGGTAGGTGAAAGCTATGAAGGGAAAAGAAAAAATAAGAAAAAGGAAAAAAATGGAAACAAATTCTCTTTAAATAGTGAAGGGTGGGCAGGGGAATGGGGAAAAAATATGAACCAAGATATATCATGTAAAGATACAAGATCCCGATGATGAATGTAACTGTATTGTATACCTAGAATGTAGCAATAAAGAAACAAGAAAACAATTGTATCTTTTTTAAAAAATGAGAAATATTGTACTCAGAACATTTTACTACATGAATAAGATTAAAAGAAATAGTAACATTTAAATTAGTGTTTTATTTGTGGGTAAAAAAATACATAATATATACATACTGGTGTTGCTTGCAGAAAACTATAATTGAACACTGAAAATGAAATTTATTATTTACACTTATTTCAAGAGGTTTAAGTTTTTAAAAAGGAGGAGTAAATCTACACACATAGACAAAACATTCTTTGAAAATATTTTAATTCATGTGCAGACAAAACCAACATATTATAAAATGCCAATTACCATTATTTCTTTTTGATTTATCATAGTCTTTTTTTTCTCATTGGAAATTTTAAAGTAAATACTGGGACATCTGGAGTACTTGTGCTTCTATTAGAGTTCTGACAGTATGCCAAAAAGAGCTTGAAAACTCATAAAATGTCTTTCAAAGTATATAGAATCTGCTAATACTTAAAGGCAGGTTGGGGTGGGAGGTCATGTTATCAACTTAGTTTATAACATCATTTGAATTCAGAAATTTGAATTTATTACAGAAAATATTTTAAACTATTTTTCTAAAGAATTTTAGTTTTCAATATCCAAAGCTTCCACATAAGCTTTTGCTCTTGGGCTAAGCTTTGGCAAATTCTTTTGGTCCGGCTCTTGTTCCCTGGACAACCAGCTAATGAAAATACATATATTGAGGTTCATGTGACACAGTAGAGGCCAGCCTGGGAAATGAACTTCCCTTTCTCACTTGCTCAGCAGTTATTCCTTTGGGATGGAAGCATCTGGCCAAAGTGAGTAAAGCTTCTTCTACCTGCCCAGAGGCAGTTTATAATCCAATTTCTAACCTAAATCCAGAAATTTCACTGCTGTGGATAATCACAGACTATCTTCCTGTGAAGAATTAGTTCACTCCTGTTTGAGAAAAGAGTGAGCACACTGGGGCTTTATGAAACCCCACTGTTTGCCTTAGAAGCCTGAACAAGTGCCCTGTGTGCACTGGTGACACATGAGGTAGCTTAGCCCAAGTAGTTGTTAGGCCTTGTGGTCTTCCCACTGCTGACTCCGCAGAATAAGCAGTCTCAGAAAATAGTTGTTATAAACCCAAATGGATGTGTTCTTGAAAAGTTTCACATGCCTCATGCAACTTCACCCCTATAGACATTAAGTACATAAAAAGTTATGCCATTTCACTTTAGGTGTTGAGCTACAAGTGAAGAAACTGCTCTCAAACAGACACAAAAATCTATGAGAAGGAGGGCTCTGAGGTAGAACCAGGCCTGCAAAGGGCAGATATGACCACAGAAGGCACTTCCTGAGAAGTCCTACTTATCTCTGACAAAAATAAGGAAATGCAGGATGACCTTTTCTAAGAATTTATAAGAAATTTTCCTAACATTTTAAGCAAATGAATATTTAACAAAGAAAAATAAAACCAATCTGGGCATACTGACAAATGACAAAGACAAAACCTTGAAATTTCCTGGAAATCTTGTTGATTACAAAGAAAGCCACAAAAAAAAAAAGTCATCAACTCACATATATAAAAATTATCATCATAATTTTAAAAATATTTAAGCATGGAGTTTTAGTTCAATCTTTACTTAAAATTATCCAAAAGGAAAGATTTGTCCTGCTTGATCTAAACATTAACATTAAAATGTTTTTTCATATAAAATTTTTTCTGAATCTTCACAGTTGAAAGAGCAAATGGAAGATATTACTTCCTTTGAAATTTTTACATGCTTCTTTTCCCTGGTTCTCGTGTAACTTTAAGTGTTTGAATTAAAATATCAGAATATGTTTCAGTAAGCTCGCCTGATTTTAGGGGAAAAAAATCCCTACTGAAATAAAATGAAAAAGCTCTGGGAAATTTGATCCCTGTGTCTTCTTATGTCACTTTTAAGCTCTCCCACTCTGTGATCTCATCATCAATTTCTTAACTTTTTCAAAAAATATTTTTAAAATGTTGAGATTTTTAAAGATAGAGCGTGCTGGACATGGTGGCACAAGGCTGGTGATATAGCTCAGTATAAAGGCCCTAAATTCAATCGAATAGCAGAAATGAAGAAAAAGGGAAAGGGAGGGAGGGAAGGAATGAGAGAGAGAGAGAGAGAGAGAGAGAGAGAGAGAGAGAGAGAGTGGAGTGGATGTGAAATAATCAAAATGCCTTAGAAAATCATATTTCAGCATCTTGGCCAAGATGTTTAACCCTTATAAAAACATTTTTCTATTTTCTATCTTTAAAAATTTATTATTATTTTGAGGGCACAAACATTTCATTTTGGCCATTTCTCTACATGCTTTTATTAGGCTAATTGCCACATTTGAACATGACCCAATCTGTAGTATCACTGCATTATTTTATTTGATAGCTTTTAAACATAGAAATAAAAATATAACTTCTCTTTTGATATATGGCTTTTGAAATGGAAAAAATTAAATCTGAGGAGAAATACTAATGACATACCTGATAAAAAGGTAAATACATTAAAAAATAAATCCAGTCATAGAAATAAATATTTCAGTCTAGAAAATGGAATAAAATAATCCCTCTTAAACTCTTTAACCCTCAATCAACTATGATTATTGGTGTGAATTTAGAAAATATGCATGTCAAGACATGGACAAATGTAATCATGCAAATAATTAGACAAAGATAGATGTTGGTAGCTTGGGCAAGGGAAGATCTGTATTGAAATATTCTTAATAAACTTCAATGGTTGAATAGCTATTAGGAAGAGGGAGGCAACAAATCTGCTACTCACATTTCTTCCAAGAACAAACAGGTAAATATTGGTGCCATTTACTAAAATAGGAGTCAAAAGTGAAAATCCTGAGAACTTTTTAGACAATTTAATTGGAAGAGATATGTTAAACTGATAGTTATCTTCTGCATAACATTGACAGAATATAGGACAGTAGACAAGATTCCTGTCCTCTTCTGATATCTAAGCCATCATAATAAGATAAGAAAAATATAACCTGTTAGATATACAATGTGCCATTTTTGTGGTCTCACAACATCAAGGAATTAAGTCACAAACAAAAAGAAAAAGTTAAGAGTTTTCTTGGAAATAAGAAGAGTAGCTCTTTAATTTCCAGGAGGGGTCCTGCGTGGGTGGTCATCTTGGTCAGGAGTAATGTATACGGCAAAGTCATAACATGGGTACAGTGTGGGTCAAATGACAATCAACCTATAGGATTACAACTATAGCCTTAGATAATATTGATCCAGTAGGGAAATGAGTCGCATAGCAGACTTACATGGAAAGAGGAAGGCACTTTGAGGAATGGATGGGTCCAGATGCTCTGGTCACACACCTGGGCGTCTAATACCTGTCTGGACTCACTGGGCCAGGTGGTGCTAATTACAGTATAATCTCAAATCACTGTTTATCCCTCAGGGGGGCATGCAGGCTTAGCCACTGTGACTCCATCTTACACTTCCAGCCACTATCTTGATGTCTTTATTTTTGTGCTTACCACAAGGGCCTCTCTGACTATATATTAATTTCTATCTAATTTAGCTTTCTATTGTTAGCTTTCTAGTGTTATTATTAAAATAACATTGTAGTGCAAAACTTTACTCACATGATTGTGGACATACTTGTCTAAATAAACGCACTGTACTGTCAGTTGTATAAAAATATAGCACATACAATTATGAACAAACTATACTAATTGATAATGGTAAAAAGCAACTATTGCTGGTTTATGAATTTCTAGTTCTATACATTTCATCACTATTTTATAGTGCAATCCTTCTACTTATTAAAAAGAGTAGTGTAAAATGGGAATGTCCTATTGACTAGCAGCAGCCTTAGATTTCTCTTTTTTACTTTGTCTCTTCGTTGTGGTATTATTTAATGTCCTTGCTTTAGTCTTTATGCAATATGACCCTAGAAACAATAGGCCCCAACATATGCATCTATATTATGTAGGCTAGATGTGTACTAGGCTATATCATCTGTGTTTGGGGAAGTGTATTCTAGGATGTTCTGCTAATGATGAGAACATTCCTGCATTTCTCAGAACTGAACCTGTGCTAAGTGATGTGTGACTATAATTGAATACATATGTTGGAAACTCAGAGGCGAGGTCTTGGTTGGATATGTAAATCTGTACTTATAAATGAAGCATGGTAGTAACTGAGATCATCTGGAATCAAAATGTAGAGGGAAATTAAAAAGGTGACAGTGAGTCATAATGAGTTAAATACTTCTCTGACAGTTTATAAGGACAGTATCCCAAAATAGATGGAAAAATGAATTCTTAGAATGGCAGGAAGAAAACAAATAGAAAATGATTATCAGAATCAGAAAGAAGACAGAGATTTTATTTTTCTTCCAGTACCAGGGATCAAACTCAGGACCTTGTGCTATGAGGCAAGCACAGCACCACTGACTTAAATCGCCATCCTCCACAGAGGTTTCTTAAATGTTGAACTTGTGGCAAATGCTGATGAACTGACAAGAAAAATGAAACAGAAGTGGCAGTCTGTGTGCCTTTCGAAAGGCAGTGTTGATGGAGGAAAGCAGGGAGCAGTATGCAGGAGAGGTAAGGAGGTAGGGTGTCAACATGGACAACTCTCCGGGATTATTTTAACTAAGATTTTTACTATGCAAATCCTAATAATATTAATAACTAAAGAGATAACAGAAATCTTTGTATTTTAGAAGGCATTCCAGATTGTGCCATCATTATACAAAAAGCTGCATATTTCTTAAGGTCTACTGAAATACTCATGCTCACCTAGGCCTGCAGGGCGTTGACCCATTCCAAATAATATTTCTACATCTGTTGTTTATGATATTTCAAGCTCAAGCAAACACGATACTAGTACATTTGAACTTGGGAGAAGGTGGAAATTCTTTGAATATTGGGCCATACCAATAGTTATTTATTAAGATTTCCTCAGGGAAAGCTTAATGTGCCCTATTACAAAACAAGGAATTCATGCTCTCAGCCACTTTGGTATATTTATATATGAAATGTATAATATATGTGATACATTTACCCATTTCTGCATAGGTGAAAAGAAAGTGTCCAGTGTTACCTAGCCAGACCTGCTCCTCAAGGGCTCAGTACTCTTCTAGTACTTGTCTTTCTGGCATTTCATTCTGTATATTTTTTTAGTAAAAACACTCTTTACAGAGAAAATCCCAAATTCAAAGTATTCAACTGTTTTTTATATTATTCAGTTCTTTAGATTTATTGCAACTGAACATTTAAAATATATCTCTGGTCCAGATGGAATAATCTGCAGGTACTTTGCTATTTTTGTCCTGTTTGTGTCCATCTTTTATAAGCTGGCTTGTAACTAGCAAGCCTGTGTTCTTTCCTATGGAAACTTCCTTTATCAACCTCTCTTTCTCTCCTTTCAGTAGCCCATTCCCAAGGCTTTTCTGGCTCAACTACTTCTTAGCAGCCAGTGTTTGTCTTCCAAGAAATACTAGCAGCCCTTCAGTCTTACAGTCTCTCATCTGTTTCCTAATCCAATCCTCTAAACTCTCTTTTTCATGTAAATTCTTGTAGCTCCCTGGAACTTCATCCTTCAAAACTCACTTTATCTGAGCTTCCCATGAGAAAATTGTCCTGTGGGTCACTATGCATTTTAGTTCCCTTCTCAGGAAGCACCAATATTTTAAAGCCTGTTCCATAGTGGAATATTTTTACTTTCTACGTGTAGTAAACATACACACACACACACACACACACACACACACACACAATTTGAAATACATATCTAAAAAAAAAACACTTTTCATCATAGTGGGCCAGTGAATTTCAGAAGACCATACAACCAAAATAAAGTATAGATATCTTAACTGACCTTTGCTCTTTGCTTTTCAATTCCTGATAGGAGATTTTAAAATATCATTTCTATATCTCATCAATCTAGTCTTAGATAAACATGATAGATAAAGGATATATTTATAATTTAAAGTAAATGTTAAGATATTATGTCACTGCCAAAACTATTTACCAGATGAATAAAAATAACACATTTCCATGTGGTAAACCACTTCATAGAACTGTATAATTCTACATTACTTGATCTTTTTTTCTTTTTTTAAAGCTAAATATCTCTAGAACAAACATTTTCCCTGTGTCAATTGGTTTTAGAGTGCCAGCAAAGTTTTGTTTCTTTTCTTTAAAGCATATTTATTTTTAGTCCTTTCAATCTACTATTGCAAACAGATGTGCTTTTTCCCCCCATGGAAGAAAATAAATAACCAAGGTTGCAATTCCCTTTAGAAAGGAGTTTTATTTCACAATTCTGCTCTTGCCAGGCATCCAATCTGTAAAACATTTTGCCCTAGTGGTTTGGGATGGGGAAAGACATCTGTGTGTGAGGCATCAATCTGTTCTTTTGAAACACAATTTTAGTTCATAGTTTTGATCTGTTGTGTGATAAACACAATTTTCAGAGGTTGCTCATTAAAAATCCAAAGTATTGACAGTCTAAAATCTCAAATCTAATGACAAAGTTTTATGGGAAATAATAACAACTATGTATTTATGGGGCCACACTGTGCTGGACTGAGCAAACCACTACATGCAAATTATCTCAGTTACTATTTACATTTGGAGATCAATTTCACTTTTAGCTGCATTTACAGATAAGAAAGTGGAGAAGCAAATAGCTACCCATTTTGTACAAATCATTTGCCTCATTAGTAACAAGCAAGTACAAGATAAATGTTCTACTTCTCAGTACAAGAATTTTTCTTCAAAATGAGCTTCCTCCTTATATAAAAACATACATTGGATTAAATACATGAAATCTAACTGTGAGTCAAACTACAGCAACAAACTTTCTTTCAGGAATAACTAGGAAATCAGGGGGAGGAAAAGAAAGATTGGAATCTGCCCACTGTTTGTAAGGGGTTCACTGCTATGCTAAATACTTACCTATAGGAAACTTTTTTATTGAACAGAAATGATGATGAAACAGACATCTACTTAGCATCCATCCAACATTAATTCATAAAATATAAAGAGAAATCTCATTATCACCTAAGTATAAAATATATACAGTCCAAAAATTCCTCCTTTGGTGTGGCTTTTCTCTATGGAAGGTCATTCTTCAGTATTCAGGCAGCAAGCGTGGCCTCACATTTAAATCAGCTCTCTCTAATAGCTCTGAACACTTTTACATACATTAACCCATTCTGGATATTCTGAACATCTTCATGGAACAAGGAAATGAACTGTACTTCTTTAGGCTTTACTCTGTGCCAGTCAGTGGATTTACTTTTCGTTTTCCTTGCACCTTCCTAGAAACTAGAATAAGAATTTCAGGATCTTGGCTCTGGCTTTCATCCTAACCAACCTGATATTCTGGGAAGTCTCACAGCTCTCCTGAGCTGGAGCTTTTGTGTGGGGTACAGTGAATGTGTTGGGCGAGGTCAGCCTCCAGTCCTCTTCTAGCTCTACCATTCTAGATTTCTACACTAGTGGAATACTTGTGGGGTTTAGTGAAAGAATTGTTTTAAATCTGAGGAAATTGGGAATATATTTGCCTTGTCCGTTATTACAATTGCTATTTATTTGCATTTTGCTAGTAGCTAGACTATCATACATCAAGGATCCCAAAGGATATTGGAAAGAATGCAGCTTAGGTAGCTGGAAGAGAAAGGAAAAAAATAGTTGACACTTGGAAAAGAGAGGAAGAATTGTTAGAGAAGAAGAAACAGCACAAGCTGGATGAACAGAAGGAAGGGAGAAATAAGCAGCAAAACAAAGGAGAGAAGAAGAAAATGAAAGATGTTTTAAAAGGCAGGAAATACAGGAAGAGGATGGTACTCTAATACCACTGACACTGCTTTATCTCTGTCATTATCATACTAATAATGATTTTTATGTTGGAGAGGAGGTGTGATAATAGTGTGGGCTTTGAAGTGAGACTAGAATTGGCTTCAAATTCTGACTCTTGTCTTGATAAGTATTGTCCATTTGGATTGCTATATATATAGCAAAATACCATAGACCAGGGGCTTACAACAATAAAAATTAATTTCCCATGATACTGGAGGCTAGGAGTTCAGGATCCAGGTACCAGCAGATTCATTGCCTTGTGAGAGTCAGCATTCTGGTTCATAGATAACATCTTTCACTCTGTTCTCACATGGCAGAGGGGCCGTAGTGTCTCTCAGACTTCTTGTTATGCAGGGATTACCCCCTCCCATGACCTGATGCAGAGGACTCACCTCTAACTATCATTGACTTGGTTGTGCAGACTTCCACACATGAATTCTGGAAGTGATATGGTCCAACTATAACATTTATAGTCAAGTTTTTTAATCTCTCCTAAACTTAGTTTAATTATAGAAAGATATAATGTCTTCCTTCCAAGATAAATATTAGCAATATATAATATTAATGAGAGCACAGAGTGATCTCATGTTTCTATTTATAGTAGAAGTGATATGTAGCAATCATCCTTCATCTGTTAGCGTCATATTTATTGTACCTAATAAGGAACATACCAGGTGTATTTTGCATGTCTTAGAAAACCTCTGATTCCTTTACCTTCAGCAGCCATTAGGTCCTGCTATGATGTTGCTGGTCACAGGATTTATATTTTGTGGGCCATTCCTCCCTGTGGACGGACATGTAGCAGCCCCTGCCAAATAATTAATATATGAAGAAAGCACAAGGGCATAATGAAAATTCTGCTGGCTTTGTGCTCTCTGTTAAAATTTTCTGTGCCTCCGAATGCTTAAAACCCTGCATACTTTTTAAAGGCTACAATATTAAGAAAATTTGAAAACCACTTGGTCTATATATCTACTTAATTACTCATCTGTGCACAAGTGAGTCCTGCTTTAATTAACCCCATGACTGTGTTTGCTCTGAAAAGGGATACGCAGGAGAAACGTGAGCATCTCCAACACGGATTTCCAGACAGACAGACCTAATCTTATTGCAAGAGAAATAGCACCGTGAAGTTGCTTTCTCAGTGAAGAATACAAATGACCACTAAGAGAAGTAGTATTCCTACTATACTATACTATAATATATATTATATA
>NW_022900936.1:50384155-50393394 GCF_012274545.1 Fukomys damarensis | reverse complement strand
TATTATATTATAAATATTTTTATATTATACACAGCATCCTTTTTTGAATATGATGTCATTATATACCAAAAGATTATACTTTCAGTTTTCTTTCACTTTGATTTACTTATTATTCCTTCAGATTGCAAAAATTATTAAGCTAAATGAGAGACTAATATTTTGTTGCTAGGAAAAAAAGGGTAATAACAATCAATTTGCTCTCAGGAACTGCAGTCTATTTGAAATTCTTCAAGTGATTTAATTCTTTTTTCAATTGCATAACAGTCAATTCCATTTAGTGTGTAACTATTGGTCAGTCTAAGTATCATTATTGGCCCATTCAGCCATCAGCACTAAAATGACAAAGAATAGTGTAGCACAACACTGTCCCATAGAAATGAAATGAAATAGGAAAAATCACACATGTAATATTGTAGTGGCAAAGAAAGAGAAACATAAAAAGAAATAAGCAAATTAATCTTAATATTACTCTATATTTAACCTATCTAAATGTTGATACAAAGCTACATTACAGTACATAAGAATTCATATAATTATAATAATTATTATTGCTACTTTTCTGGTATACAAAATGTATTTATATTGTTTGATCATGCAGGTTTTCCAGCATATTGTTTATGATAATAACCTTTTGGTCCAGGTATTCTCCTTTTTCTTCTGCTACACCTACTTATGGTTACAGATACATTTATAGACCCACCACTATCCCTGAACAGCTTGAAGCTGGGTTTCCACTGAGGAGACCGGATTGGGACCCCAACAATGAAGCAGCAGAGAAAACTCCAGTATGTGTCTTGGTGCAAAGCGGAAACTTTATTATCCAGAACAAGGATTCAATGGAACTGATGATTTAATAAGACATCTCAAAAGTTTTTAGACTGGTCACTCGAATATTCCATGGACTTAAGCTTGTCTGTAGGACTTTGGTAAACAGATTCACATTTTCCTCAAACCAACATTTCAGTACTACCGCTAAACAGTATTTTTCTGTAATATTTACTCCTGTATTGGTGATCATTGTAATTTTGATAATTCTTTGTATTTGTAATTGTTATATGTATCGCAAGATAACAAGAATGTATCAATCTTTTGTGTTTCATCATGGACGACTCGCTATGGCTGTACAAGCTTCAGTAGAGGATGACGCATCTTGGGTGGCCATTTATTTGGCACAAGCCGGCTGTACATAATTCCCTCTCCATGGAGCATCCAGAGACGGGTAAGGTCGAGGCTTCGCTCTACCAACCTAAGACAGGCAAGAGGGACATAAGCCTTCTTTGCTGATGACGGGTAAGGAGAGCAGGATATCCTTGCCACCTAAGACAGGAGCTCCTTGGCCGGTGTTAACTCTTGACGGAGAGTTGTCACCATAAGAGAAATGGGGGAATTATGGAGAGCCTCATGAGATCAGGCCTTGACATAAGCACAGCCATGATTGACCTTTGAGTCACCTCACTGGCACGGATGTGCCATCGCCCATAGCAATGGGCTAGTTCAACTGGTGGTCTGATCTGTTGCCTAGCAAATGTAACCCATAATAGTTGTTATTGTACTAAGGTTTCCTTCTGAAATGTGTGGGCGGCACTCCTTTTCCTCTTGCAGCCTTGTGGCTGGAGAGTATAAAAAGGAGAGGTTCTGTAATAAAGCAAGCAAGTAACATGAGAAGAAAAGTGCCTCCCATCTCTCTGTCCTCATCCTTTCAGGTTTAGGACCTGCTGGCAGGATCCTGACGTCGTGGCTCGTGACATCTAAACATAGCTAAAATTTTATCATTTCAGCATAAATAAAAATTATAGGAATGAGTGTTTACATTTTGTTTTGAACTTCATGTTCAAAATCAGTGTGTATTTCACACACACCTACACACACACACAACATAGCACAATTTGGATTAGCCATCACATTGCAAGTACTTGGCAGCTGTGTATTACTACAGGCTAGCATATTGACAGTACAGTCAAGCATTTCCTCTGCACTGCTAAGTAGTTTATCTGCTTCTAATACGTATGTATACTCACTCTTTCTCACTATGTATTTTCCCTTACACTCAAGTCTCCATTCTCAGGTACAGAGAAGTATGTATCCAAATCTCATTCAGAGGAAGACACGGTAAGATTCAATGTACTTGAACTTAGTTTAAATGTTTTGACTTGTAAGTCAACATGCTTTGAGATATCTTCCTAATTGTATTGAGAAAAGCTTTAGCATTCAGAGTAAACTAACCAGAATGGAAACAAAATTACAGTTCTGGACAAGAAATGCCAATGAGTACTGGAGGCCACCAAGAAAACACCACGAGTTTAAGAAAACAGAATATAATTGCTGCCCATGGAAGCTGTTATGTGGGTAATGTCAATCTTTCAAGACCACCAACAGGTTATTCTCACATTTAAATGTGTCTTTGATGAGAATGTGAAAGATGGGACAGTGACTTCTGTCAAAATACAGAAGTATATTACCATACTGAAGGTTTTTTTTAATCATTTGTTTTACTTCTTTTAGTTTTCTGTGGTTTCTTACAGGCACATTCAGCTTAGATCACTAGGTAGGTGCCATAGACTAAATGGTGAAAATATAGTGCTTGAATATTGATAATGTCACCTCTTAGTGAAAGATTTGAGGTTTTACCTTGTTTTCAGGATAGTAAATGAGCATGAAAGATTTTCTTATATGCTAGCAGATGGTATGAAACTCCTGGGTCTGAGACAAAGACCCTTATTACATGTCCTTATTAATTTTTCTTACCTCCCAACTTCCATGGGGTGACACAGAATGGCAAAGTACCACAGTGAGTATGTGTCACACCTGAAGAATCTCGGGTTAAGGAGATCTCCATCTTCCAAAAGGTCTGTTAGTATAATGGAAAGAGGCATTACCTTTGCTACTTTGACAAATCTACCTTGGACAGAGGCGTTTTCTCTATTTTCCAAGGCTATTTGTCATATGAACATCTATCAAAAGATAGGACAAAAAACTATCAGTGCTTTAATCAAAAAATAGGCAGAAACAATAGACTCATAGAGAAACATCTTTCAACATCTTTGTCAACCCCTCATTGCCCTTTTGTTATCTAATAGATGAACTTCTTTCCTCCTTTATATAGCCAATATTTATCTGCTGCTTTCTATGTGATGTTAAATTTGAAAGATTGCCAGATACTTGCAAACATCAACATGTAGTAGTCATAAATTATTCAAAAAGTACTCAAGGTAAAAAATTAGGAGACTTCTATCTGTTCATTCCTAAAATAAGGACATTGAGGACTAATGCATCTTGTTATATGATCAGTTTCCCAAATATCTGATTTTATGCATTCTCGACCTCAGAGAATCCAGGTCTTACATATTATATTTATTTACCCAGTCCTCTGATTTAAAGCTCAGGAAAACTATGATTATTGTAAAATAGTTAATATCTTGGTTTCCCATGCCATTTTACAACCCTTTTCATCTGACAACAAATGATAACAAAAACAGTTCCAAAATAGGTTGAAATATCAAATATATTTCATAAAATACTTTTATGTTGCACAAACCTAGAAACCTCCATATGAGTGGAGGTAATATTAAACATGTAAGAAATATAAGAAACTATTTAATGAATTGCAAGTATCCTGGTAACTCTGAATAGAAACTACATGCTTCTAAACAGCTAAGAAGAAGAGCAAGTGCATAATTTAGAACAGCAATGGACGATGAAACCACATCCAATTTAAGCTTTCAGGAGACTGCAAGTCAAATGGAGGTCATTCTCTGAAATGGAATCAGAACTTCTAGAGCTGCTGCTGAACTAAGACCTGCTCTGGAATATGAGTAAATTGTGCTGTACTCGGTGATTTGTGGTGACTTCACTGGGTCCCAGATTTAGCTCACTTTTCAGTTGACCATAAAGACAGCTTGGAAATACATTGTCCAAAAGGAAAGAGTACTACCCAATGAATGAATCATAGCCCATTTTCCGCAGCTTCTTAGTGTTTATGATGCGTTAGTCATCCAATTTTTGATTCTTAGGGGAATTGGTTCCCAAACTCAGATAGATTTCACTTTTATGGTTGTTTGATAGGTTTTGTTTTGTGTTTTATTTGTCTAACCCAGAACAATCGGTCAGCATTTTAAAGGTCTCTATTGGTAACCATGTGGTATGGATGAAGACTGTTGGATTGGGGTCAACTATTTAAACACAAGTTAGCTGACAAGTCACTGAAACTGAGTATGGCAGGAGTAGGGGACAGGTAATGATTCAGTGACCATTAAAGCATAAAGCACTTTTCACTCTTACTTTTATACAATTCTACCTCATTTAAGACTTGGCTTTGTGAAGTATGTACTGAGAAGAATATATTTAGCTATACCTTAGCTTCTGTCACTACTTTATGAATTAAGTTGCTTGGTGTCCTATTCAGAAAACATATACAGAATTAAAGAAATGTGTGCAGTTGTCAGTATTGGTAACTCCTCAATGATACTTGAATCCCACAGTTTGCTTCTCTTTTCTTGAGTGACTCAAGCTCTTAGGGTCATCTTCCTCAGTAACATATGCTGATATAAAGCATGAGGCAGATATTTTCAGTTTAACCATAAGGTAAAGGAAAAAGAGAATCATCTTCCAGTCCACTCATTCTGAATCTTCTCACAGTATCAAAGGAAGCTCAGAGATAGATTTCTTGCACTTTTAATTCTTGACAGTGTGTGATACATCAGTCAGATGAATAATACATGTACTTGCAAGGAACACAATTTTAAAAGAATCTGGCATTTACAAAGCAACTTTACTGGTGGCAAGAGTAAAGACTTTGAATATTCTGTCATTTTGAAAAGAGGGTCTGTTTCACCCTGTCAGGTCACACAAACCATCTGATCAACTGCCCCTTGATGAAAGCATTTATTAATGGCAGTGAAAGGAAATATCAGTGTAAAAAATGAATAAAGGCTACAGGGTATATTTTTAAATTTCTGGAAATGGAAGGGAGTAGGTAGATTTCTGTATCTGCAGTGAAATACAATATAAAATCTGCTTTACATTGAATAGAAGGAATATGAGTTCTAAAACAGTAAAGAATTATCTGTGGTTGTTTTGTTTCTTTCTTTGAAATCTTGACAATGCTACTTCTAGGAAGGTGGAATAGATGAGCCTTTCCTTATTCCTCACACAAAGTACAACTTCAAACTGTTAGGGTGTAAAAAGTGTAAAAAGTAGAGAAGGCAGCAAAGGCTTAGGGATTTTGGAGCCCATAGAATGACCCAATTTTGAGTTACTGGGATTTTCTTTATTTTTGTTTAATCCAATCTTGAAATGAAAGAATCTGGAAACCCAGATCTCTAAATCAGTGTAAAGAAAAGTGCCCAAAGAAGTCTATTTTCTTTAGCCAGAGATCCAGGATTAAGGCAAATTAATGACATGAATTCCCCCCCAATAATGGATCTACTTTCTCCAATAATACACAAAACAATTGTGCTTCTGTACTTTGTGCTAGCACAGGCTGAGTGGTAAATTTTGACCATGTGCTTTCTGAGTCTAAAGATATATGCCCATATACTCATCAGGGAAATGTCAAAGAAAAATAGGGGACTAAGACATTTATGACCACCAAAAGTGATAGTAAAATCATTTCATACCTCAGTGTATGTTAGGGGACACATAGTAAGTAAATATTTCACTTCAAACAGTAGTAATGAGGTGCTCAGTTAATTGTCATTGTGGTGTTGTTTAAAAAAGGACTAAAAGTCAAAATGTTCATCATCATACATTTTATTGAGTACATCTGTGTATGAGTTACAGTATTCATGGAAAATACCAGAGGGAGGGCTGAAACTTCCATATCCATCTAGGAGTCATGAGGTCTCCCAACCTTGAATTGCCAGAGACTGTGTTGATCAGCTATTTGTCTCTGTGACAAAATACCTGGGAGAGTCAACCTGAAGGATAAAAAATTATATTTTGGCTCATGGTGCCAGAGGTTTCAGTCCATAGTCAGCTGGTGTCACTGCTTCTATGCCTATGGTAAAGCAGAAACATCATGGTGAAGGGCACAGCAGAGGAAAGCCACTCACCTCATGGCAGCCAAGACAGAGATAGAGAAAACCAGAGAGCAAAAAGCTGGAGATAAGTTATATCATTCAAATGTCAGGACCCCAGTGACCTACTTCTTGTAACTGGGCCCTTCCCCATACTAGTTCATTTAGCTATGAATTCATTCATGGATTAACCCAGTGATGAAGTTATCACTTTCATGACGCAGTCACCTCACTAGGTTCTACCTCTGAACTTTGCTGCATTAAAAATGCTACACTCGCCAGGTATGGTGACTCATGCCTGTAATCCCAGCACTCAGGAGGCTGAGGCAGGAGGATAGCTGTGAGTTCGAGACCAGCCTGGGCTACATAGTGAGTTCCAGGTCAGTCTCAACTACATAGTGAGACCCTGTCTCAAACAACCAAAATAAGAAAAATGCTACCCTCAATGAATTGAATCTTTAGAAGAAACTTCATATTTCACCCATCATAGATAATGAATGGGGAAAGTGAATTTCCACTCCCCCGGCAGTAAAGGGGTAAACAATGGAACATTAACAGAGAATCAAGCTAAAACAGAAGATTACAATAAGATCCAGTGTATTTTAATTTTAAAAGTCTACATTTCAATAAAATAACTCATGGAGGGGAAGGAAAGGGGATGAAAAGGAATAAAGGTGTGTTGTGTACATTACCAACTCACCACAAGGAATGTCTTAATTATATACTTAAAACGTATATTGATAAAAACTAAAAAAAGGATCAGATGCTCAATGACTGTTTAAAAATCAGTTCATGCCAACTCCAAAGTGGCAGAGATATTAGGACTTTAAAAACGTTTTAAAAGCCATTATAACTTTTCTGAAATAAGTTAAAATATAAAATACCATTAAAGACACAGAAAACCTCAGCAAAGACATAAAAAAGAAATAGAACAAAATTTAGAAATGAAAAATATGGAAAACAAAATACTTGATGGATATACTCAGGAGCAGGAGAAAGAGAGAGGATATAGTCAACTGGAATTTAGAACAATAGAAATTGCTCAAAGTGAACAATAGGGAGAAAATAGACTAAAAAGCTAAAAGATTTAGTGGTCTTGGGGGCCATAATGAATAAACAAATTGTCATCCAAATCCTAAAAAAAGAGGAGAAAAAGAAATAACAGAAAATTTCTCAAATTTGGTGAGATATAAACCTATAGTTTCAAGATGCTGAGCAAACATCAATAAGGACAGCCTCAAAGATATTTTCTGAAGACACATTAAAATTATTCTAAAAAACAAAGACAATGAAAAAAGTGATAAAACCAATTCTATTATCAACAGATGTCCCTTGGAGGCCAGAAGAAAATGTCACAATATTATTCTGTGTTCTATCTACTGCTGTGAAAAAATGCTTGAGAAGACCACTTTAGAAGAAGACTGACTTATTTTGGCTCAGGAATTCAGATTTTTCAATCTGTTGTCACTTAGGGCCATCGCTTCTGGGCCCATTAGGAAAGAGCACATAATGGCAGGAAGCCTGTGGTGGAACAAAGTGGCTCATTTCATGGAAGAGTGGAGGAGAGCGGAGGGGAGGGGAGAGGAGGGAAGGGGAGGGGAGAAGAGAGGAGTGAAGAGGAGGAGGACAGAGAAAAATATGGGGGGAGAAATGTTAGTGAGAGAGGAAGGACCTAGGGTCAAAATGCAGTAATCAGGGTCTTGTCCTTATTGCCCACTTCTTTTCAACTAGACCCCACCTTTTAAATTTCCATCATCTCCCAATAATGCCATCCAAGTATGAATCCACTAATTGACAATCCACTGATAAAGTTGGAGTCCTCATTATCCGTTTGCTTCCCCGAAGTTCACAGCTGACAACCAGGCCTGTAGCACATGGACCTTGTGGGACATATTAATAATGTTCTCAAGTGGTAAAAGAAAAAAATTCTGTATCCAATGAAAATACCCTTTCAAAATAAATTAATCTCTTAGATGAAGGAAAACTGGTAGAATTGTTCTTGTTTATGTTTTTGCCAGGAGACCTACACTAAAAGAATAACTGAAGATTTGTAAATAATGAGTGAAAATAAAAGAAGGAAATTTGGGAAATGAAAAAAGAAAGAGCATAGTAAACAAAGATATGGGTAAATACAATATGACCATTACGTGCTATTACCCAGTCTCTTTTAATCTAGGATTCTATTTAATCTACGGTTCTATTATGCCTATTGATGATTTTTTAAAAAGCATCTAATAGCAGACTCAAGTCTAAAAAATAATCACTACTGACCGCTACTGACAAGGATGCTGATTCCCTCTATAATTAAGATTTCTTTCATCCACACTCACACACAAAGACTTATTAAATACAGTGTACTGTGGGCTCTCCTGATAAACATAATGAGGAGATTGTGAGGATAAGAAATCAGAATTCATCAGAAAAAAGTAGACATATGTGATTTTTAGCTTCCTGAACACATTGCAAACTCTCGAGTGCACAAGGGACCACAAAGTTGTTCCATGTTGATGGGCAGGTATTTTCAGGTTTGTTTTTAGACTCTCTAGGGGATAAAATAACCTCCTATGAAATTTTGGATGGGACATTTTCTGTTGACCAATTGCAGTTCCCCAGAAAAATATGTAGAGCTGAGCAATTATCAACCAACACTTACAGTAGCTACAATGGGTTCACCAATCAAATAGTTCCCGGCAGGGTACCTACTGTGTTTACTACAATTGAGAGAAGGTAGAAAATTAAAATGGATTACACTGGCAAGTAATACCTGCATAATTGAGATTCTGTATTAAAGACATATTTATTAGATGTAATGGGAGGGTAATATATTGAACAAAAGAATAGAGGCAGGATTGATTATAGTGTGGAATTATTAGGAAGAACATAATCAGAGGTTATAGCTTCTTAGTATTTAATTGTTCTTTTAAATATGTGACACATACTCACATACATTAAAAATTCAAAATGTACAAATAGGTACACCATTAAAAAAATCCTCCCACACTTATTTATCCATCATCCAGTTTTCCTAAATACTGTCAAGTTCTATTCTCATTTCAGAAATAGTCTCTGTAAAAAAATATATATATATTTTATTTTTAATCTCTTCCTATATATATTTATAAATGCATGTATGAGATCAGTCTGCATGAATGCAATAAAGGGTTTTTTTGTGATACTGGGCATTAAACTGAGAGCCTTTCCACTAAGTTACATACTCTGCTCTCT
>NW_022900936.1:50341741-50384127 GCF_012274545.1 Fukomys damarensis | reverse complement strand
ATATATATAAAATTTGAGATTGAATCTCATGAAATCATTAAGTTTTTTAATGATGCAAATGATGCAAAATGATGTAAACTTGTGATCCTTCCTCTCCAGCCTCCCACAATACTGTATTATAGATATGTATCAGCACACCCACTCTCTCTCTTTCCTTCCTCCCTCCTTCTTTTCTTCCTTTCTTTTTCTCTATTTTTCCTTTTGTTTTTTTGAAGCCTCAAAAACTCATTATTTCTATAACTATTATACTTTAGCCAGCTCCATATTGATAAACATTTTCCAATTATTCATTACTACACATAATAACAACAACTGATATCCATGTGTGTATATAATTTCACACAGTCTTGAGTATAGCTACAGGATAAAGTTCAAGAAGCAGCACTACTGAGTAAAAGGTTATATTAAACATCTTAGACTACTCTATGCCAGAATAGTAAATAGTATCAGTACTCTGTCCTTACAACAGGAAAGATGTACCTCTCACTCATGTTACATCTCCATTATAGGAAATTTTGGCTGTGGTCTACACTGATTCTCATACTAAGGCCTAGACTGCAGGAACCATACTTCCCTAGGGCACATTAGTTTTTTGGTAGCAGGAAATACAACTTGCCTAACAAGGTGATGGCTTTTACATGTTTTCTTCTTAGAAACAATACATATCATTTCTACTCAGTCCCCTGGCCAAATGAAGTCATGTGGTTAAAGGTGATATCAGTGAGTTGTGAATATCCAGTTTTTCCTGTAAGGAAGGGAAAACAGCATAGAATAACAGCACAGTTTATCACAAGGAGTAGGTATATTTACCAACTTGTTCTGTATCAAAAATGTCCTCTTTAAAAGTGTTAAAACACCTATCAAAAATATTTATCTCAGGGATAAGGATGTGGCTCAATGGTTCAGTCCTTAGTGCTGAAAACAAAACAAAACAAAACAATGACAACAAATAAGGAAAATATGTTTTCTCAACTCCTCAATATCTGATAATACTATGATGTCAAGTTCCATGATCTTGGCCATCTCAAAGGAGACTATATTCTGATGTAATGTTAATTTGAATTGTTATGAGTGAGATACAGACTATATTCATATTCAAATATGGCTTACCAGATAAATATTTGAGTGTTTTATTAATAGTTATTATTTTTAATGTGAATACTGCTTTTCTATTTATTCAGCTTATGATTATTAATTTTGTGTTATTTTCAAGTCAGCTTGTGTACCTGTAAGAACCAGATTTTTTTTTTCCCCAGGCAACTAATAAATCTTTTCTAGCTAAAAATCTATGTCTGAACCATTTTTGTTTTCATAATAGTTTCCTTAAAATTAAATTCAATTGAAGGATTTTTGTCTTTGTTTTAGGGATATTATTTTATAGTATTTAGCCCAATATGTTGATTTTTGTATCTTTTAAAATAATTCTTATTAAAAATAAGTATAAGAGGATTGAAAAATCCATAATAAAACCCCTATATCGTACTCAAAGATGGCTATTTTGTCACTTTTCATGTTATAGCACTTGGAATGGAATCATCTAGGAATTTAATAAATATGCTTTTAAAGCTTTATAGATATCATCAAAATAATTAATAGTGTTGGGAAAGTGTCCAGATTTTTCTCTTGGCCTCTTTTCAGTTGGTAATTATTAACTACATGGATAGTGACTAAAATTCAACACCTGTTTCTTATAAACCTCTCTTTTTTATAAAGAGGTATCTATTTCCTTGGGCTTTTGAAAATTGAAAAAAAAAATTACAATTCTGGGCACAGAATAGAGAAGAAAAGTAAGCTATGTTGTTGGTTTCCATTCTCAAAGGGATATTAGGTCGTTTGAGCTGGCTTTTGAAAGAACATTTCTTCTCAGAGGTAAAGGAAAAAAACAATCAATAGTCAAGTATACAAAGTCAAGATTTCAGACAGAAAAAAACACTTATGAATAACAAAGATTTAGAACATACAAAAGTAAAAATCACAACCATTAGAGGAGAACACATCAGGTGAGATTATGTGAAGGTGAGACAAATCTATTGTTTAGGGATAAGGAAAAATTCAAAATGTAATCAATAGCCTTGACTATTTAACTTGCCCTCATGAACCAGGGAGGAGGTACCTGAGGCACATGGAGTTTCAGACCTATTTTCAGTGCTCACTTTTTAAGAGCCCTCTGACAGTCTTTATATCCCCTTTTGCTTAGATCTAGCAAGTGTTTCATGGAGGAGATTTACATTTCTAATTGCAATATAAATAGTAATAATGTGGTGCTCAGAAACAGAACTTGGAAAATGCTCATTAATTCATATTTAATAATATTTTGTAAATTTGATGAGCTTCAACAAATCATACTAGTAGAAACTTCAAAAGTACCATTCTTCTCTGTCCCAGTTGGTATAACAAAGTAACACAGATTGGGTGGATTAAACACCATTTATTTTTCATAGTTTTAGAAAGTAGATACCAGCAGAACTAGAGTCTAGTTCATGTTTCTTGTTTCCTCATGGGAGATGAAAGTTCTCATCTGTCTTGTTTATAAGGGCATTAATGCCATTAAGATGTTTCCATCTTTATTACCTAATTTCTATCCAAAGATCCTCTCCAAATATCATTACATTGGATATTAAGGTTACATCATGTGCCTTTTTAGGAGAAAGAAACATTAACTCCACAGTAATCCTGCTAAATGTGAGTGTCAGATATTCAGAATCCAATCAGGAGATTCTTAGGTATAGAAACTGATGCAGTGAAATGTAAAAACAAATAGATAACCATCAGTGTTCTTTCTGATCTCTGAAGCTAGTTAATTTTTGCCTGCCACCTTGAACTTCCTCTCCTTTTCAATTTCTCAATTGCAAATTCTGTGGAAGAAGTTGTCAGGGTTAAATGGAGCCTAGCCAGGCAATTTGTATCTGTCATGACCTGTGACACTGAAAACAATTTTCTTTGTATTTATTTCTAAGCTAGTTCTCTTATAATTTTGACAAATGTCCTAAGCTCATCCATGTAAGTACAGTGACTGTGCAGCAGATTTCTTAATGAGAGTGTCTGTTTGTATCATCCTTGCAGTTCAAAGGATTATAGTGACTGATGATTGACAGAGAGAAATATAAAATGTTTATTTCACAAAATGTAACTATTGACAAAATTCTGAACTAGGCTTAAAATTGGGAGAAAAAAATAATACATTTGGTAGACTTGAAGAAAAATAAAACTCAAAAAAATTGGAAATGAACTGAATTTAGAGTTTGGTCAGGGAAATGGGGAAAAAGCAAGAACCAAGATACATCATGTAAAGTTACATGATCCTGATGATGAATGTAACTGTACTTTATACCTAAAAAGTCCCTAAAAATTTAATTAAAAAAAAGAGTTTAGGGGTAGAACATGGGTAAACAGTAAAATATAATTAAGCATTTAAGTAAGGTGAAATGAACAATAATATTTTGTCTGTTGTTTTTTTCACATAAATGAGGGCATTGAATGATGAGCAAACTATTCTGATAAAGATCATTAAAAAGAAAATTATAAAACTTTAACAAGTTGGATTTTAAATTGACCATGCAAATCTTTTGAAAATTCTTTGAAAAGCAACTGTAGTTTCTAATACAAAAATTTTGTATTTCCTATGTGATGACACTAACAAGTAGAAGAAAATCTGCATTTTATGTTTTCTGTATTCCCCAAGCTAGCTTCACACTTACTGCGCTAGCCCAGAATGGCCTCAGTTCTCCTGCCTTGTCCACTTCATGAGTGCCAGGATTGCAGGTGCACAACACTATGCCCAGCTATCTCCGTGTGATGTTAGCTAAAGATCCATGGCTTAATAAGAGGGTTGGCAAACTCCTTCACATTAGCTCACCCCTTTACTTTTGACCTACAAAATCTGGTCAACATCTGCTTCTATAAGCGAAAACATTTTGTATTTCTAAATTGTTGGAAGAAATCACAAGAGTAATATTTTGTGACACAGGAAAATTACACAAGCTTCAAATATTATTTTTTAAAATGTTTTGTTGGAATAGAGCCCTGTATATTTGTTCACATACTATTGACTGCTGATTTTATGCTATAGTGTCAGACTTTAGTTTTTGTAAGGGATCATATCAGTACAATGTCCAAAATATTTATTATTTGACTCTTTGTAAAAAAACATTCACCAATCTCTTCCCTAACAAAACTACAGCTTTAAAGATAAGTAAAAACAATAATTATCACTGAAAGTCTGACTAGAAAATATTAGCTTTAATTCTTGTTAAGCTGCTAACTCAATAAGTATATGTGATATGCTATAGAAATGCAAATGCAAAACAAGTTTAAATGTTAGTCTACTCTTATTAATGAAACACTCTGAAAATTAACTCTTCTGGTTATTCTTGGAAAGTGAATGTCAGGGAAATAGAGTGCAGCTATAATAAATATCTTAAGTTTCATTTTGACTTGCCAGAGTTAATAGTCTATGTAAAATAAGAAGAATATGTAATGATCCAATTTATCCCCATTTCATGTATGATTTGAATTTATACTTATTAGCAATAGATAGTGTGTTAGTTACTTTTCTCTCATTGCTAAGACAAAATACTCAACACTCAAATTTAAAGAGGAAAAGGTTTATTTGGCTTGCAGTTCCCTAATGAGCTGGCTCCAAGGCAGGGTGGCACATGGCAGAGAGGCATTGCAGAGGAGAAACAGCTTGGCTTGCACAAAGCAGCAAAAGCAATAAAGGGGCCTGAACAGCATCTCCCTGCCCCCTCAGACAACATGGGGTGGATAATACTCCCTTAATCCTAGTGCCCTAGGGCCTACCACCCCCACCATAAATCAATCACACACTGTGGATTTAGCCACCTCCAAAATGAGGCTTTAGGGGGGCATCTAGACACAAACCACAACAGATAGCAATTTTCAAAAATCCATTACCTTTCTAGGATTTATTTACAAATTTTTATTTACAATCCTTTAAACTTGGTGGAATAGATGTCATATCAACCTAAAGATCTTTAAAAATGAACTGGGGTCAATTGCCAAGCTTTGCAAAATAGAGTTATTTGAATATATTTGGTATATTCAAGCTTTAAATATAATCTTCTACTAAAAATATTAAATTTCACCCTTAACTATTTTTGGGTAAGTTGATTTTGATGGAAGATAAGAATACTATTTCACACAGGACCCAGCCAAACTTCTTCAATATTCCTTTTTTAAATATCTCTTTTTCCCCTAAAAAGCTTCACTTAAAAAAAACTGCTTATTTTGCCAATGCATAGTTAACCACTGATGGGCCTCGTTATTGATTTCTTATTTTAAAATATCTTATGTAACAATTACATACACATGCATAGATGTGTTTCTTTCATAGAAAAGTTACATTTCTATATAGTTGTTTTCTGTCCAGTTACATTGAAATGACAGTATTTTGAAAAATTTCAGCAAATTACTGACAGATTCAGTTTTCTCACATGGATAATTGAGGTGATATTTGAGCTGCTGTATTGTCATAAAAATTAGGCATAATTTGGTTGGGGGTTTTAGCTCAGTGGTTCTACTGTCTCTCTCCTAAGCAGGAGGACCAGAGTTCGATCCCCAGTACCAGAAAAATAAATAAATAAATAAATAAATAAATAAATAAATAAATAAATAAGTAAGTAAAAAAGAAAAAGTAAAGCAATCTTTTTAAAAAATCAGCTACCTCATCTTCGACAAAGGAGCTCACCATCCTCAGTGGAGGAAAGATAGCCTCTTTAATAAATGGTGTTGGAAAAACTGGATATCAACCTGTCACAGATTAAAATTAGACCCTTATCTTTCGCCATGCACTAAATTAAAATCCAAATGGATTAAAGATCTAAATATTAAAACAGAAACATTAAACTTGCTGGAAAGTAAGTTAGGCAGAACTCTGGAAGACATTGGTATAGGAAAAGACTTTATGAACAAATCCTCAGTAGCACGGGAACTAGCAGAAAGAATCAACAACTGGGATCTCATCTTACTAAAAAGCTTCTGTACTTCAAAAGAAACCATTAGCAGAACTAAGAGACAATCTACAATGTGGGAAAAAATTTTTACCAGCTGTACCTCAGACAAAGGACTATTATCAAGGATATATAAAGAACTCAAAACAATCAGTCCCCCCAAATATAAAGACCCGATCCAAAAATGGGCATCCGAAATGAACAGACATTTCTCATACAAAGAAGTGAAAGCAGCAAGAAAATATATGAAAAAATGTTCCACATCACTGGTCATTCGAGAGATGCAGATGAAAACAACACTGAGATTCCACCTCACCCCACAAAGAATGGCTGCTATCAAGAAATCACACAATAACAAATGTTGGCGGGGTTGTGGGGAGAAAGGAACCCTCCTCCATTGTTGGTGGGAGTGCAGACTAGTGCAACCACTATGGAAATCAATATGGAGATACCTCAAAGAGCTTGGACTGGAGGTTCCATTTGACCCAGCCATCCCTCTGTTGGGTATCTTTCCAAGAGAACTAAAAGAATCATATCACAGAGAAGTATGTGCACCCATGTTTATAGCGGCACAGTTTGTAATAGCTAAATCTTGGAAACAACCTATTTGCCCATCCGTTGGAAACTGGATAAAGAAGTTGTGGTTTTTCTATAAAATGGAATATTACTCAGCCATAAAGAGCGAGAGAATAGATTCATTCATAGGAAAATGGATACATATTGAAGATATACTCCTAAGTGAAATAAATAAGTCCCACATGTGTAAATACCAAATAGTTTCCCTGGTGTGAATATTCTGCAACAATGCATAAGATTCTAATAAGATTACTGACATTTAGAAATGGGAGGAAAGGAGCTAAAGGTGTAGGGAAGGTGTGATACGTAGGGGAAGAACAAAAAGGGAAAAGAAAAAAATGTGAGAGAATGAAAAGATGAAAATAAAGTGTTTGTAGAGGGGAGGGGAGGAGGGGGTGAAGGGAGGGCAGAGGTAAGGGGAAAAAAATGAGAATCAAGACTTGCCATGTAAAGGTACATGATCCCAACAATGAATGTAACTGTACTGTATCCCTAAATGTACCAATAAACTCAATAAAAAAAAATAGGCATAGCTTTCTATGTTTATTAATTAAGATCATTTAAATCAATGCTTGCAATTTCTTAATTTTTGTTCTCTGTATCATTTAAAAGGAACTCTAGAATGCATTTAAAAGGCTAAAAAACTATAGTGAAAGAAGCTATAAATGGCTACATAATTCTTGCTGTCAACCACTCTAAAGAACAACACAGCAGGAGCAAAATAGCGATGTGTGTAACTGCAAAGCTCACTACATTATAGGGAGCCCAAGAGTTTTCACATTCTCTTCTATGGAACCTGAAAGTTCAAAATTGGAAATGTAAAGAGTTGCACTCAAAATTCCATTTAAATGGGACATAATGTCTATATATATATCTACTTCTGTTTCTTCATGAACTGCTTAAATAATAGTAATGGATTTTGAGACATAAACTCACAAAGAAACAAAATATAAAACAAATCAGATGTGGCTGTTAATCCTGATATATCAACTTGCTTAGGGGAAGCAATGCCCAGAAGATTAGCAAAGCACACTTTTAATGTGTCTGGGTGGGTCACAGAGGTGTTACCTTGGATAATCTATCAGGTTCCTCATTCTATCCTCTCTGCCATGTCTCTGTTTCCTAGGATGGCTTTTGCTATTCTTGGTCTCTCCTTATTCCAAATGAATTTTTGGATTATTTTTTCTAGTTCAGTGAAATATACTGTTGGAATTTCAATCAGAATTGCATTGAATCTGTATAGCAGTTTTGGGAGTATGGCCATTTTCACTATGTTGACTCTTCCTACCAAAGAGCAGGGGATATCTTTCCATTTTCTTATGTCCTCTTTGATCTCTTTTTTCAAAGTATTATAGTTTTCAATGTAGAGGTCTTTTGCTTCTTTCATTAGATTGATTCCTAGATACTTCTACTTTTTTGGGGGGGATGCTATTGTGAAAGGAATTGTTTCCCTAATTTCTCTCTCAGGGAGTCTGTTATTTGTGCACCAGAAGGCTATTGATTTTTGAGTGTTGACCTTGTATGCAGCTGCTCTGCTAAAAGTGTCAATTAAGTCTAGAAGTCTTTTGGTGGAATGTTTTGGGTCTTGAATGTAGAGTATCATATCGTCAGGAAATAATGACAGTTTAACTTCTTCCTTTCCTATCTCAATAGATGCAGGAATAGGATTTGACAAAATTCAACACACATTCATGTTAAAAACCCTGCCAAAAATTGTAATATATGGTCTATATCTCAATTTAATAAAGGCTATCTATGAAAAAGCTATAGCCAACATCATATGAAATGGCCAATAACTGAAAACCTTCACGTTAAAATCAGGAACAAGACAAGGATGTCTACTGTCACCTATCCTGTGCAATATTGTTCTAGAAACATTAGCCACAGAAATTAGACAAGAGCAAAAAATAAAAGCAATAAAGATAGGAAAGGAAGAAGTTAAACTGTCACTATTTGCTGATGATATGATACTCTACATAGAATATCCAAAAAACTCTGCCAAAAGTCACTAGACTTAATTGACAGATTAAGCAGAGTACGTGGATACAAAGTCAACACTCAAAATCAATAGCCTTCTTGTACACAAATAATAGACTCACTGAGAGGGAAATTAGGAAAACAATTCCTTTCACAGTAACATTTTAAAAAACGAAATACCTAGGAATCAATCTAGCAAAGGAGACAAAAGACCTCTATACTGAAAATTACAGCACTGTGAAAAAATAGATAGAAGAGGATATAAGAAGATAGAAAGACATCCCCTGCTCCTGAGTAGGTAGAAACAACATAATGAAAATGGACATATTGCCAAAATTGCTATAGAGACTGAATGCAATCCATATTGAAATCCCAACAATATATTTCACAGAACTTGAGAAAATAATCCAAAAATTCATATGGATCCAGAAGAGACCTAGCATAGCAAAAGCAATTCTAGGCAACAGAGACATGGTAGGGTTATCATAATTCCCAACTTGAAACTATACTACAAAGCCTCTGTGATAAAAACAGCATGGTACTGGAACAATGGAATAGATTAGAAAATGCAGAAGCAACACTGGACATACTCAGCTATATCATCCATGACAAAGAAGCCAATCATCCTCACTGGAGGAAAGATAGCCTCTTTAACAAATGGTATTGGAAAAACTGGCTTTCAACTTGCCAAAGATTAAATCTAGACCCTTATCTTTCATGCACTAAACTAAAATCCAAGTGAATTAAAGATCTAAATATCCAAACAGAAACACTAAACTTACTGGAAAGTAAATTAGTTAGAACTCCTGAAGACATTGGCATAAGAGAAGACTTTATTAACAAATTTTCAGTACCATGGGAACTTGCACAAAGAATACACAACTGGGATCTCATTGTATTAAAAAGTTTTTGCAGTGCAAGTGAAATCATCAATAGGGCTAAGAGACAAACTACAATGTGAGAAAAAAAAATTGCCAGCTACTTCTCAGGCAAAGGTCTACTACCTAGAATATATAAAGAACTCAAAAAAATCAGACCCTCTAATTATAAAGACCTGATTCATAAATGGGCATCTGAAATAAACAGATATTTCCCAGGCAAAGAAGTAAAATCAACAAATAAATATACGAAAAAATGTTCAACATCATTGGTCATTTGAGAGGTGCAGATGAAAATACTATTAAGATTCCACCTCACCCCAGAAAGAATGGCTGCTATTAAGAAATAAACTAATAACAAATGTTGGCAGGGCTGTGGGGAGAAAGAACCCTTCTCCATTGTTGGTGGGAGTGCAGACTGGTGCAACCACTATGGAAATCAATATGGAGATACCTCAAAGAGCTTGGACTGGAGGTTCCATTTGACTGAGCTACCCCTCTTCTGGGTATCCAAAAGAATTAAAAGAATCATACCACAGTGATATATCTGCACCCATGTTTATAGCGGCACAATTTCTAATAGCTAAAACTTGGAAAAAGCCCAAATGCCCATCAACTGGAGACTGGATAAAGAAGATGTAGTTTTTCCATAAAATGGAGTACTAATCAGCCATAAAGAATGGGAACCTAGAAACATTTATAGCTAAATGGATGCACATTGAGGCAACACTCATAAGTGAAATAAATAGGATACATGAGTAAATACGAATGTTTTTTCGGGTGTGAAAAACTAAAACTGTAAATAACATTCAAATGGTATAATTGGGAGTGTGAAATAGGAAGAAAATGGCTAAAGGGGAAGTGGGAAGAAGAGGGAAAAGAAAAAAATTTTTAAATGCAGACAAAGTCTTAGTAATTAGGAGAGAGTGGAGGGGGCAAAGGGAGGGCAGGGGTATGGGTAAGAAATAAGAACCAAGATACATCGTGCACAGTTACAAGATCCCAATGATAGATATAACTATATTGTTTGCTTTGAATGTGCCAATAAACTTAATGGAAAAAAATTCAGGGTAACATGTGTCCACTCACATAAAATTTTATCTATTAGATCCTTTTTGTTAAAGATGAGTAAACAATTGAGTTTACTCACTACTCTACTGAAAAAGTGTTCCCACTTGTCTTTAAAATAAATTTTTATGTATTTGTTTGTTTATTTTGAGACAGGGTCTCACTATGTAGTTGAGACTGACCTGGGACTCATTATGTAACCCAGGCTGGTCTTGAAGTCACAGAGATCCTCCTGCTGAGCTCAGCCTCTGAGCACTAGGATTACAGGTATGGGCCACCACACCCAGCTAAAATACATTTTTTAAAGTCTCAATGTTCTTTAGGAACACATCGACTCCTCCTCACCCAGAACTTGTCTTCCGCTGTCGCTCGTCCTCTTATCCACACCAAGACTCCTGCAAAGCTTCTCAGCTGACTACATAAGTCCAGCCAGAGGGAACACTAAGGCAATTCAGGCTGAGCAGACAAGCTGCTCACAATAAATAATGGATTTAAAAAATTAAATTTTGGGCCATGCATTTAGCTCAGTGATTCGGTGGCCTGCCTTGCAAGTGCAAGGACCCCAGTTCAATCCCCAGTACCAAAAAAATAAATTAATTAAATTTCAAGAGAGGGAATTAGGGACACAATAGGAAGAAATGCAGTGTGTATTGAGAGAATGTGACTGGCCCTCTCTTGCCAAAGCATTTCTTCATGTATAAAAGGACTTGCTGAGGTTCCCCACACTTTGGAACAGCAGCATTGTCACTGTGAAGTGGGGACAGTTGTGTTAACTCGCTCGGTTCTCATGGTATTGTTAGCTTTGGTTGTTGATGATTCCCATATTATTGATATTGCTTTGTGGCCTTTCTTTATTCTTTCTTGTTTTGGCTTGTCTGTCTCCTCTATTGTTTTTTGTAATGTTCAATTTTTAAAACTTTCAAAATTATATGTATGCATTGTTCCTGAGCATGATCTTCATTGTAAGGTATTTGCTCTATAAAAAAAAAAAGAAGCTAAAACAAATCAGGAGACTATCATAGATTAAGATAAATTAAGAATGAAAACTGCTTAACTACTAGAGTCATCCTGTTCAGTTTACTGGCATTTGATGTCTTAGTATAAATACACATTAGGTCTAATCTCAGGAAAACAAAGAATATGTTTGACATTAATATTACTTGCATTATAGACTTGTAAAAACATTTATGTTTAAAGGAATCAGTGGACTAAAATTCCCAAAATATGCAAAGGCTCCTGGGAAGCAGAGGTTTAATGCCAAGAGCAGTTAGAGAAGGACGTTTATCACAGTGCCCATGAGTTGTTCATTTAATCCTCTAGAAACTACTAGGGGACACAAGGAGAGCCCTATTATCTTTGGTTGTCACAAAGACAAAGTTGTTAGCAATTAATGCAGGGCCAGATATATCTGTGAATAAACAAGGATAGTCTAGTCCTCCTCCTCCTCCTCCTCCTCCTCCTCTTCCTTTTCTTCCTCCTCCTTCTCCTATCTGTCACTCTCTTCTTTACATTAAAGCTTCTAGGGAAACCATCTCTTAAAAGTAGGTTTCCCTTTAAGGCATAAACCTATACTTTGTGAAGGGAAGAAAGCCAGCAACAATTTTCTTTAATGAGATTCATTTCCTTTTCTACAGTCATGATTGAAGTAATGGAGAAAATTGCCTGAACTCTAAAATGGGAGCTAGGAATGCTAGGGTTTACTCTTAATTATCCAGCAATGTATAGTATGACCTTGGGGTAGTTGTTTATTTTGTCCTTCTACACGAATGAGGATAATGCTATTGTCTCTGAAAGAATATCTCAATTCAGGAGCGACAGCAAAGTATGCTTGAAAATTTGATGCTGTGTTTTACTGTATAATGTTATAATTAACTAAAGTGACACCCCATACTTAATAATCAGTATGGTTACATAACAATAAGTCCAGTATGTATTAAGCAGCATAGGCTGTCCCACTTTCTGAAAGTGTTTCAATTTATAAGCATGAGATCCATGCCAATGAAAGCAAGACAATAAATTAAGAATAATGGTATAATTGCCTGATATGTTTGGCATAGCCCTCATTTTTAGCTTGATAGAATGAGCCTTTACACTTTTCCATAACAATGGCTCTTTTCACAGGTTTAATGATCTACAGATATATTTGGCAATAAAAGTAAGATCAATTGATTTCAAAACAACCAGAACCTCAATTAACAGGATGCTCCTGGAGGCTTTGTCAAAGTCTCCATTTCATTAAAGCACACCAGGACTACCAAATTTCAAAATGTAATTTTTTTTTTTTTAACCAGGGACCAAACGCAGGACCTTGCCCTTGCAAGGCAGGCAGTGGAACCAATGAGCTATATCCCCAGCCCTCAAGATGTAAATTCTTAAGTTGAGACAAATATGCATATCTGACAGTGATTCACCCACAAGACTACTAATCTGGTAAGTCAGGGTCTTAGGTTTTACTTCAAAGTCTAACTACAATTAGTTTTACTTCTTTGCGATATTTTAAATTTATTTTCTATTTCCACCAATGTGTAATTAGTAGTCCAAAGGCACTGAATTAGCCATAAAAATCACAATTTATTGATAGTATATATCACACTATGTATCTAAGGTAGTAGGATACACAGTCCTCTTGTTAGTTTGTATCCTTTAGATATTAACAACTGCATGAGGTAAGCACTACTGTATTTACCTTGTAGTAAGTGGTTAAGTAAACCAAGATGCATGCTGTTAGTCAATATTCTAAATATTCAGCATGTTGCTTTTTGCCCTAAATAAATTTAAAACATATTTTAAGAGTAAATATATGTGTATAAACTTAATTATTAAAAGACACTAAGGTAGAAACTTAATAAACAGAGCCTACTGCTCCAAAAAGATTAACGCATTTGATGTGTCCTAGGGAGTTTCTCAGTAAAGACAAGAAATGATGTTGGTTATTCACTGGTAAAGAGATGAGACAGGAAGAAATGGGAGGACTGATTGCCAGTGAGTGAACAGAGGGATAATTTCTTCAGCTCCAGAATCAGGTCTTTTAAACCCTACAGGATCATATGCCCTGACTTTTCTCAATGGTCTTCTGTATGCATTTCATCTCACTTATAATTCAAATTTTCATTAAAGTCCTTGTCACATCTAAAACCCAGGCCCTCTGACATTCCACAGCCTGAGGGATGCACTTACAATGACAAGTACTCATCATAAGAAGGCCAAAAATGAGGAAAGGTAAATCAAAGACCAGGAGATTGGCACTGTACACTTGGTTACCACTCATAAAATACTTCTGTAGACCATCAATCCTGAACCAAGACACTTTATTTTACATTTAGATTTAATTGCAAAGTATGTAGATTAACAACTATGAGCTAAAATGTGTACATGATTTCTTATACTGAGACTTTTCCAGCCTCAAATTTTTGTGAAATGGACATAACTGAAGGATCAAAGTCTCCAAATTCTTCATAAGATTTTAGACCCTATCTTCTCAAGATTTTTTCTTTCATAGCTATTTTCTCTGATCTTTTCCTTCAAAGTTCCCCTGATCTTTTTTCCCTAGGTACATCACAAGCTATGTGTGCTCAATATATTCTGCTGACCACGGCTCTACTAAGCCCTGATCTTTTTTCCCTAGGTACATCACAAGCTATGTGTGCTCAATATACTCTGCTGACCACGGCCCTACTAAGCCCTGCCAGATACTGCCAAGGGATGAAATCCAAAGTTCAATGATTATTAATCCTTTTTTATGAGCCACAGACACAGAAACTCTGAATCCTACTCCACACAAAAAGACACTAATGTATGCATATACCCACAACAAAGTATGTCCTTTCAGGCAACTTGAGGACTCAAGCTAATCTATGAACCTAAACTAAGAAAAAAAATTGTGTGTTAGACGCTTTTCAGTCTTTCTATACTAATGCGTAGCTGGTAGCCTACAACTTCTTATGGATATAAATAATATTCTCAGATCTATAATAATTAAATTTAATAATATTCTGTATTCCTCCAATATATACAATTGATTTTTCTTATTAACTATAGTTATGTTCTACAAAGTTGTCTAAAATGCTGAATTAGCAAATAATGATCCATTGTTTCTAGGGAAAATAAAAGATTAGGATCCTGTGAGCTTCTGTTAACAATTTCATCAACCAAAAAATTCATACCCTGATATTATTTGTGTTTCTATTACACACCATTTTGAATACATATTGTTGATTCGATAACACTAGACTATCAGTTAAGACCATCCTTGTAATTCATGCCTAAATGAAGCTCATCTAACATGTTTTTTCCCTCAGTTATCTTTCACTTCAGAACAAAGACAGCAGCTTAGAGCTATACTAAGCAGTGAAATCATCCACAAAATACATCAAAATGTAAAAAACTTGCACCAAATAGACCAAGAAAAGAATGCTTGTTTGTAGTATGAAAGAAAAGAAAAGAATGTTTCTTGTTCAACTTTGGCTGAGAAACTTTTGCATTGGACTGATCCACTTTTTTGTTTTTGCCATTTCCTGCACATATACAATGACTGTGAAGGCTCAACAAATATTGATTTTAGGCTCTTCCATAGTCTGTTTATGCCCCACTCTTTAAACTCCTGTGTTGAAATACTAACCCCAAAGTGATAGCAGTAGGACTTAGAATCCCTGGGAGGGAATTAGGTCATGTGTGTTCTACCCTCATATGCCTTTATGAAAGTTACTCTGAAAAGTCTTTGTGCCCCTATCACCATGACCTTTCTGACACCTTCACCTCTTGCTTCCCAACCTCCAGAACTTTAAGAAATAAAATTTTCATTGTGTCTCAACAATTCAATTTATGGTATGTTGTTATAGCACCCTGAACAGACTGTAAGAAGATTACAAATAAAGTTTGCCAAGTAAGAAATTTCACCAATACAGAAGACGTGCCCCTAACATAGTGGACTCTATAACCTGTAGGTCTCTATAACCTCCAGGCTTCTTCCATCATTTCTTGATATTTGCCACCACTGACCACAGGTGTATGGATAAATGAGTCTTGAGAGCTAATTTCAACTATACCAAAGTCTTCTTATATTTTTTATAGGAAAAGTAAAACTTCATTTACATAAATTCTTTATAAGAATTTGAAAAATGATATAAGTGTGATGAGATACAAGGCTAAGATATAGACATATAGATGTAGAATTCATTGTTCTGTAGTAATTCAATCACCTTAACTATTGATGGTGTATTTTAAAATACCATGAAATGCTTAATATTGTTAATGGTCTATCATGATTTTACATAAATATCTAGGTTTTTCAGAGAGATAAAATGTATTCCTTTCAGTTTCATCAGCATTGTATTTGTGACCAAGAGAATAATTCACAATGAATAGAAAAAAACTTTTGTAATATAATTATGCTTTCCTGTTTTTCTTTTCCAAAATCACACCATTTTTCCTTTTAAATATAGTCTTAATCTGTGCTCATAATAGAAGTCAATTGATTTCATTTTTTTTAACTATCTGAAAGAATCTTATAAAATATCATGCAACAGACCACCTGCGCTAACCCTGTTAGGAATCAATAGATAACAAAGGACTTCAGTCTTACAAGAGCAGAGAAAGTGCTCCATTCTGACAACTGTAATGTCAATGGGCAAATATAACTCAAAATTCTAGGTCACATTTAATAAAATATCCATCTAACTTAATTCTAGCCCCACCTTTGGCCCCAAAAAACTAAAGGACTAAAAAGCCAAAAGCTAAACTTGTAGCTCTCTTCCTGATCACTGATCACGTTTGCAGTAATTTAAAATTATCTTATACCTCATCAAACGATAAATTGACTGTATTTTATTTTCCCAAGCAATCAAGATAAGAATTATTTACATGTACATGGACTTCTTGGCCCTAAAAACTAATGTTTAAAAGATGAAAAACCATTATTGATAATAAAGAATAAAATGTTATGCTACATCTATTCAAGGCCAATTCAACAAGTGTTTAAGTATATATTATAAGCTCCTACTTACATTGCACTCAATGGTAGATTAAGTCTTATACATAGAGTCTTACTTCCAGGTGTTTAGTCAGGCCAGTGCTTGCTATTCAATACAGTAGCCATTAGCTCAGGATGGCTGTTGAAATTTGAATTTGCTATTACTAAAATTTTATTTCCTCAGCTGACCTAGCCACATTTCAAATACTCAAAAGGCCTATGTGATAGTCATTACCATATTGAAAATGCAGGTTTCTGTTATTGTGGATCTCTTTGTTGCTCTAGCTGATCCACAGTAATATTTGAAGACAATAAAATGTGGATGGTGAATGTTTTTTTTTTTTGATAACTTCATTTCTTAATTTTAAAAATGCTAGAGATAATTAATGTTGTTGGTAAATGTTCAAAATGCAACAATATTATTTATGTAAAGTTAGTCCAAAATTTACACGACTTCATAGTAAAGCCAGTCTTCCTTCCTTCCTTCCTTTTGTCCTTCCCCTATTCTCGCTTCCCTCTCTCCTTGTTTTGTTCTTTCCTTCCTTTTTTGTTGTTATGGTTTAACTCTACACACACACACACCCATAGCATCATGCAGTTAGAGGCAGAACACTTGAAGGCGATTATTTGGTTTATTGAGCTGATTGCCTTTAGGGATAGAGGCTGATCAGAAGTGGTAGGTCACTGAGGATGTGGTCTTGAAGGGCTTATCCCGCCCTAGCTCCTTCTTTCTCCCTTTGCTTTGTTTCAGCCATAAGCTGAGTAGATTCTTCAACTGAGGCCCTTCCACTATGTGGGTGACTATTCAAGACCTGAAACTTCTAAAATATGAGCCAAAATAAAACTGCCATCCTTTAAATTGAGAGTGCCGGGTGACTGAGACAGATTTTGTCACCAGGGGTGGGGTCATTGTAGTAATACTATGGTTCACTGTGGTTCAGAAGCCTTTGGAATTAGTTTGGAGGAGGAGTGTGCAGATGTATGGAGATGCCAGCTAGAGAAATAGTACTCAAATGCCATAAACTGAACTTGATGCGAGATTCTGGTCAAAGTTCAGAAGACCAGAATGCTGATACAAATGGAGATGTTAAAGACAAGTCTCAGGAGAATTTAGTTGAGAATAAGAACTCCATTAGCAGTTGGACTCCAAATCTTGTGTGTTATTCTTTGTCTATGTTTTGTTCATGTCCTGAATGTTTGCAGGAGATTGAGATTAAAAGCAGTGGACTAATTAATCTGGCAAAGGAAATTTCAAATGAGCCTAATATTCAGGGTATAGCATGGAGACTGCTTGCTTGTTTTATCCAGTTTTATACTGGAAATCAGAAGCAAAAAGCCCATTCAAAAACTTTTCATTTTCTCCAGAAAGAGAGGGCTGGCAAAGTTGGAGCAGAGAAGAGTTTGGTTGTTAGCATTAAAAAGAAAGCAAGTGCTTTATAACAGGAGAAAAGGAATGAGGACTTGGATGTGTATGAGAATCCAGCAAGGTCTTACTTTTGCAGGCTCAAAATTGTACAAGTAAATGTTTTGTTTTGAAAAATGAATGCTACGACACTATACTCAAGAGCAATAGCTGCCTACAGAAAATTTTTCCCCAGGGCTTCTATTCCTAGTGCTCAGCCATTGAAGCACTTGAAATCCTCTGCAGCCATGATATAAAAGAGCCCAGCTAATACTCCAGCTGGTGCCAGACCTTGGCATGATCCACATGTTTATGATTTTATGGGTATGCAAGAGTTGTGAGGACAGGAAACTTCCATCCAAATTTCAGAAGAAGGATTTGGAGGCCAGGCAGTCTGTCCCTGCAAGGGCAGCGAATGAAGCTGTGGGAGTGAAGCTAAAGGTATAACAGAGACCCCAGAAACTTGGAAAATCAAGGAACATGGAATATCTGAGGAAAACCACAAAGAATGAGCCAAAACAGACAAAGAGAGAAGCCAATAGGATTATAATTGCTACAGTGGTGAGGCCAAACAAACTCTAGCGATTAAATTTTGCTGTCATTTGCCCCAGGTGCTGAACATGGGATTTAATGTTTGTCTTGTGGAGTTTGGACTTGCTTTGATTCCATTGGTTTCTATCCCTGTATTTCTCCCTTTTGCAATAGGAATATTTGTCTTATGCCATTGTATGTTGGAAATGTTTAACTTTCTTTTGATTTATACAGAGGTTTACAGATGAGAGTTTGCCCTAAATCTCAGAGAAGACTTTGGAAGTGGGATTTTTCAGCAATGCTGGAATTGTTAAAACTGGCAATTCTAGCCTGGGATTTAGCTCAGTGGTTCTGGTGCCAGCCTTGCAAGTACAAGGACCTGAGTTCAATCCCTGGAACCAAAAAACAAACAAACAAACAAACAAACAAAAAAAAACCTGGCAATTCTTAAAGAACAACTAAATGCATTTGACATAGACAGATGCCTGTGTGTCTTTTGGAGGCCTGGGACACAATGTTATGGTTTGCATCTAAATTTCTCTCCAAAACTCCATGTACTTAGAGATGAGACGTTTGCAAATTGTTTGCAATGCTCTGAGGTGGTTGCGCCTGGTTAGGAAAGGTGAGACACTGAAGGAGTGGTCTGCAGGAGAATATCTTCCTCCCTGACTCCTCCCTTCTCTCTCCACTTCAGGTTCACCATGAAGTGAGATGACTTCCTCCACTAGACCCCTCCACTGCGTCATTTCTGAGTGGAGCCAACCAATCACGCGAAGGCAGGCCCTTCTAAAATGTGAGCCAAGGGGCTGGGGATTTAGCTCAGCAGTTCGGTGCCCTGCCTTGCAAGCGCAAGGACCCGAGTTCGATCCCCGGTACCAAAAAAAAAATAAATAAATAAAATGTGAGCCAAAATAAACCTCTTCTCCTTTAAGTTGTGAATGTTGGGTATTTTGTCCCAGCTATGAAGAAAGTGACTACAACATGTCTTCCTTCTTTATTTCCTTCCTTTTTGATTCACTCCCTCCTCCTTTCCTCATTTCCAAAAACAACATTTGGGATCATTTACATAGAAGTATGAGAATGGGAGTGGGGGCACTGGGACTTATTTACTGGGAGGAAATGTAATACTGAGTTAGAACCAATTGGTTCTAATACTTTCTGTTATCTATATGAAGAGTCCCTTGGTTTACACAGGATATGGACCTTTTTTGGGGGGTGGGGTTGAGACAGGGTCTGACTATGTAGTTGAGACTGACCTGGAACTCACTATGTCGTCCAGGCTGGTCTTGAACTCACAGCAATCCTCCTGCCTCAGCCTCCCGAGTGGACCATTTATATTTTTGAAATGATTTTCCAAACAAGGATTTTAGTTTCTCCAGTGGCTAATTATTCCATTCTTTTCCTTATGGAATAAAAGCCTCTGTTTGCATTTAGAGAAACTAAAAGTATACCATTCTTCAGTTTGTATCTGTGCCATAATTTAAGTCTTTTATGAATTAATTTCTGCTGTTATAAGAATATCACCAGCTGTGCAATTTAATGGTAAATAAATTGATGCATTTAGTTCTTGAGAGTGGGAAGTCCAATAGCAGTGACCCAACATCTAGTGGGGTCCTTTTTGGCTGCATCATAACATGGAGCAAGCTCCATATACATATGGAGCAAACATGAAAGATGCCAACTCAGGTCCCATTTCTTCTCTCAGTAAAGCCATTAAATCTATTTATGACCTCGTCTAACCCTCAATACATCACAAAGGCCTCACCTTCAAAAGCCTTCCACACATAAATTTGGGGATAAAATTTCCACAGTGTGAAGTTCTGGAAATTTATTCAAACCATAGCATGCATCCCTGTATATTACTTGAACTATTAGTTAAGCACCTAATTTTTGATTAGTAAAATATTTTACCATAGTGCTCAACTCATTGTAGCTTATGAGTAAAAGCTAAAGATTGTTTAGAAATTTGATAATTAATCATTATATTAATTAATGGACTTTTTAAAAGTGTTATTAAAATGCTCATTATGAGTTTTTTTAAAAAGCATAGCTCCATTTTATTAAAATTTGTTTTCTGCAAATAATTTTAAAATACCACAATGAAATCATGCCTTAATTTCTGACAAAATAAAATTTACTTTAATATAAAACAATACAGAAGTGTCTATTTTACTTGATAATTATCACATACCTTTTATCATAACCACAGTCTTTCTGTTCATTCTAAGTCTATGCTATTGATAGACATTATAACACCTTGTGTGGATTACGTTATTCCATTATATTAAAACTAAACTCTTTAGTGAAGACTTCAAAGTTATTCAAACCGCTTGTCCTCTTTGTTTAAATATTTGCCTCTGCTATAATTTCTTTTCATTCCAATACCTATAAGTTTTTCCCAGCGTCAAGATTGTTTTAAATTCTAAATTGGTAAATATCTTGACCAAATTAATGTAACAATTTTTAAAATAATTTTCTCTATAATTCGAATATTCATTTAGTGAGTATAACTGCCCATTTGTTTAATGCAGCTATCCTCCAGGTTCAGACTTTCAGTTATTCACAGTTTCAGAAATTGGTTATGCCAAGAACTGTCAGATGCAACTTTGCTTTATTCCTTGCTGTTACTATGGAATCTATTACTCTGTCCTCCTTGTTAAAAGTAGTTTACTCTGCCTTCCTTGTTAAAAGTAAATCTATAAAACATGAAACAAATGCATTAAAGACAAGTAAATGCCCTATGGGTATTTCAGGAAATAACAAAATTTTTAAAAATAGAGATCTTTTGTACACTGTTGGAGAAAATGTAAATTACTACTCTTTTGAAAGTGAAATTTAACAATATACACTAAGAAATAATTCTTAAAAAGTAAAACAGACACATAAGCTTAAATATTTCATTGCTTCTCTTATATGAGAAGCCCAAAATATCAATAAATTAAAGATCAAAATAAAAGATAGATAATTGGAAATAGGGATAGATCTTTTGCAAGTGGGGAGAGAACCAAGAAATGGAGGGAGGAGAAAGGGACATAAAAAGAGTAAAGATGTGTTATGTGCATGTAATAACTCCTCATGGTGAACATAATCATTTTGTGCTGCAAACATACAACAGCAAAATAAAAATTTAAAAAGAGAAGTATTTGAAGTTTAATTTATATTTTTTCTTTAAAAATATCAAAAGATTGTACATTAAAAACTATCCAATAGATACTGCACAGAATTTATAAATCAAGGTTCTTCCTACTTAATGAGTCACATGGACACAAATTTCAGATAAGAGGCAGAATCTCTTGGATCACTGTCTTACCTTTCTCATGACCCCAATCTATGTGACTCCTCTGCAATAGAAGACTAGTCTATATCTAATATCTGTTCCCCAATTAATGTTCACCACTGAGCATGGTGGAATAAATGGAGAGCCCAAAGTTCATTTGGCAAAGGCTCCACAAACCTCTGTTGCATACACTTTAATGGGATTTTTAAAAAAATACTGTAGATCCTTGTTAACCTCACTTTGAATCTGGAGGCTAGAATTATGGGCATTCAGATCTGTTGGGATTAACAAGCTTTCTAGTACTATCATGAATGTTAACCATCTGATTGTATGAATTCTAGGAAACTCTGATTCAGTTCTGGAAATAGTCCTTTACAATGATCAAAACTTGAATAAAGCATTAAGGGAAGACATCCAACTTTGCCCCTTCATTCATCTCCATTTATACCAAGTTCCTTTGTGATCCATACCCTGGTTTCAATTATAACTTTCTTTTTCAACATAACCCTATTTTTGTTTCCCAAAGGACAGATAGATTAATGTATTACAATATTTGTTCCCACAACTTCTGTTTCACTAAATGCCAAAATGGAATTATCAGACTAAAATTTTACACCCAAATTAAGTAGGATTTAAGCGAAACTGTCTTAGTAAATATTATAACCTTGAAGCAATATCTAACCATAATAAAATGATTGCCTGAAAGTACTCAGTTAACTGCCACTGGTTAGCAAAAGTGCATGGACTTAACTTAGGACATGGATCACTGCTGCTACTTACCAGTAGCAAATTGCTAATCATTTGATGATTTCCATGGGTCCTGGTTCTAAATCAGTACCTTATCATCCACATTTAAAATTTTTCCTTCATTGCTTGATACACTTTTAAAATGAGGTGGCTAAGTCTCTTCTCAATATCAAAATGGGTATTCTTTTATAACCAGATGTTATATTTTCATCTTCCAAATTACTATTCATAATATTTTGGATGCTAAAAAAGACAAGCAGGAGCTAGGCAACATTTAATGGTCTGTGTTTAAAATTATGGATTCTAATAAATTCACAAAATTCAGGTTTTGTATCCAAATAAAACTTTTTTGTAAATGATAATTTCTTCTTCTAATTCATTTATGAATTTATTTATTTATTTATTTAGTGTGTGTGTGTGTGTGTGTGTGTGTATGTGTGTGTGTGGTACCGGGGATTGAACTCAGGACATTGTGCTTGCAAGGCAGGTGCGGTGCCACTGAGCTAAATCCCTGGCCCACTCATTTATGAATATAGACAAATATATTTGGGCATCAACCATATTACACTATGACATACTTTCCAATATACAAATGTAAACTAAAAAGCAAACCTGTTCTCAGCAAATTCATAAGTTGTGTGCAAGGGGAAAGAAGGCACACAAGTACACATAATATACTGTAAAACTATCAAATACTTAGAAAGCATTATACTAGTCCTTGAGGCCCAGATAGGATCTGTACATATAATTGCTACCATAACAAAGGGACAGTCTGGGTAGAGCAGGTTAAATTGCCAAATTAAGATATCAGTATATTTGATTATTTGCTTAAAATCAAGGAGAATTATTTGTAAATTTATTGCAGTATGTATTTTTTAAAAGCAACAGCAGATATTTGTAGAGCATTTTATTATGTTGCTCAAAATAAAAGGTATTTTTATTTCCTGTGGCCAAAGACAAGAAAACCTCAAAGAATGAGGTTAGCTTTCTGCACCAGTATGCAGTTTTAATCTCCTCTCCTCTATCAGCAGCTTGCACCATGCAGCTGAGATTACTGTGGAAAAGAAGAGGAGGAAAATAGTAACTGCAGCAGTTGCTAAAGGTGAAAAAAGAAACGTCAGAAATGTTACAAACACATAAATGCTTTTTATCTATTTCCTATCTTTATTATTTTTCAAGGCTCTATAACTTCTCCAAGCCAAGTTACACCATGATCTTTTGGTTTCTGAGAAACAAAGCAAATTCACAGGACAATCAATGCTAGTGTTACTGCAAGACATGTGAAAAAAAGAGAAAACTGTAGCTATCATTTCATTTCAAACTCAGGTTTATTGTTTGTGCTGGGAAATTTGAAAAGTCATATGTTTCCAGTTTTGTCTCCCTTTTATGTCATAGAGATGTTAAAATGAAAAACATATTTTTTTGCATTTTAAACAAAAATTAACTGTAGTTTTCCTTACATAAAATTTTTTGCATGGCTAGATTGAGACGGGAAATTCTAGGAGAGCAAGCACTGAAACATGGAACTCTGCACATCCCCTGTGGATGACATTTGGTGCTACTTCAGTATTTGCTGAAGCAATGATTAAATGTAGCCAAACCAATCTCCATATAAAGTATCCATCGAAATTGTAAATATGAGCTGTGCAATAACATAAGACTTGGGCCAAACTGGGTGATGGTACTATGAAAATTTCTCCGAAAAGGAATCTAGTATATTCAGTTACCTCTAAGAAGCAGTAATAAAATTAACTATTTTCTTTTAAGTCTGTATTTTTCTTTTTTCTTTTTTTTTTTTTTTTGAAACAGGATCTCACTATGTAGTTGAGACTGACCTGCAACTCGCTATGTAGCCCAGGCTGTTCTCGAACTCACAGCGATTCTCCCACCTCAGCCTCCTGAGTGCTGGGGTTACAGGCGTGCACCACCACGCCTGGCCCTAAATCTGTATTTTTGAAGATGACACAAAGATTAAGAACAATTTTTAAAAGCTATAATGTGAGTAGTATTTTCTAATATCAGTTGTTGGCTCCTTTTTCTAAAGGTACATATATACTTTGAGAACCAAAACTCAACTCTCTTGACAATTTTAATTGGTTTTTTCCTCTTTTTTGTTTATTGATACATTTTAGGTATACAATAAAGTTACATTCATCATTGAGATCTTGTACCTTTACGTGATGTATCTTGGTTCTTATTTTTTCCCAAACCCTGCCCTTTCTTCCCCACTCTATACTTCCCTTATTACAGAGATTTTGTTTCCAATTTTTTTCTTTTTCTCTAATTTTTCCCCTTTTTAGCTTTCCCCTACCCCTCCTACTTCCATACACATTTAGACATTTTTTCCTGTTACACAATATTAATTATACATTTTGGTTCTTTTAGTTTACACTTTTAGTTTATCACAGCACAGAAATTATTTAGGTATTTACACATGTGTGTCCCATTAATTTCACTTAAGAGTATGCCCTCAATGTGTATCCATTTAGCTATAAATATCTCTAGTTGTTCATTCTTTATGGCTGAGTAGCACTCCATTTTGTAAAAAAAAAAAAAATTCTTTACCCACTCTCAGTGGATGGGCAGTTGGGCTGTTTCCAAGTTTTAGGTATTACAAACTGTGCCACTATAAACATGGGTGCACATATTTCACTGTGGTATGATTCTTTAAATGATTTTGGGAAGATACCCAGCAGAGGAATAGCTGAATCAAATGGGAATTATAATCCTAGTTGTTTGAGGTATCTCCATATTGATTTCCACAGTGGTTGCACAGTATGCACTCCCACCAACAATGGAGAAGAGTTCCTTTCTCCACACAAGCCCACCAGCATTTATTATTGGTTGATTTTGTGATAGAAGCCATTCTTTCTGGGGTGAAGTTAAATCTCAAGTATTGTCTACATCTACATCTCTCAAATGACCAGTGATGTTTAACATTTTTTCATATGTTTATTTGCTGCTTTTACTTCTTTTTTGAGAAATGAATATTCATTTCAGGTGCCCATTTTTAAATTGGGTTTATAAATTGGGGGGGTCTGATTTTTTTTTTTGAGTTCTTTATGTATTCTAGATAGTAGTCCTTTGTCTGAGGAACAGCTGGTAAAAAAATATTTCCACATTGTAGGTTGTCTTGTAGCTCTGCTGATGGTTTCTCTTGCAGTGCAGAAGCTTTTCAAAAAGGGGAGATCCAAGTTGTTGATTCTTTGTGCTAGTTTCCTTGCTACTGAGGATTTGATCATAAAATTTTTTCCTATGCCAATGTCTTCAAGACTTCTACCTAATTTATCTTCCAACAACTTTAGTGTTTGTTTTAATATTTAGATCTTTAATCACTTGGATTTTAGTTTAGTGCATAGTGAAAGATAGGGATCTAGTTTTAATATTTGGTGAGTGGAAATCCAATTTTTCCAACACCATTTTTTTTTATTTTTTAGGTTTTTGAGACAGGGTCTCACTATGTAGTTGAGACTGACCTGAACTCACTGTGTAGCCCAGGCTGGTCTCGAACTCACAACAATCCTCCTGTCTCAGCCTCCTGAGTGCTTGGATTAAAGGCATGAGGCACCACGCCCGGCTCCAACACCATTTATTAAAGAGGCTATCTTTCTTCCAGTGAGGATGGTTGGATCCTTTGTCAAAGATGAGGTAGTTGAGTATGTCTGGTGTTGTTCCTGTGTCTTCTAATCTATTCCACTGATCCACAGGTCTGATTCTTTGCCAGTACTTTGCTGTTTTTATCCCAGAGGCTTTGTAGTATAGTTTCAGGTTGGGGATTGTGATACCTCCTGCCATGGCTCTGTTACCTGGAATTGCTTTTGCTATTCTATGTCTCTTCTGATTCCAAATGCATTTTTGGATTGTTTTTCTCTAGTTCTATGAAATACACTGCTGGGATTTCAATTGGGATTGCACTGAATCTGTATAGCAGTTTTGGAAGTACAGCCATTTTCACTATATTGGTTCTTCTTCCTACCCAAGAACAAAGGGTGGCTTTCCATTTTTTTATATCCTCTTCAATCTCTTTTTTTCAGAGTGTTGTAGTTCTCAGTGTAGAGGTCTTTTGCTTCCTTCATTAGATTGTTTCCTAGATATTTCTTTTTTTTTTTTTGGATGTTATTTTCAAAGACATTGTTTTTCTAATTTCAGTCTCAGTGAGTCTGTTATTTGTGTACAAGAAGGCTATTGATTTTGATTGACAGTCGATTTCTTTTGATTGGTGAATTGAGGCCATTAAAATTGATGGTTGTAACTGATATGTATTGACTTATCATCAACATGTTATTATCCTGTTGTTGACTCTTTTTAATTTTTACACCTCTCTCTTTAATTTCTAGCCTTGCCTGCTGGATTTGCTCTGTTGGGCCTCATGGGGTTGTGATCTTCATTGTCTTTTTCTAGGATACTATTTAGTATTGTTTGGAGTGCTGTTTTGGTATTCATGATGTTTCTCAGGTATTCTTTCTCATAGAATCATCTTATTTACAAATTAATTTTGAAAGATGATTTTGCAAGATACATCAATCTAGGTTGGAGGTTATGTTCTTCAGGGCTTGAAATACTTCACTCCAGGCTTTCCTTGACTTGAGGATTTGAGCTGCTGTGATTCTGCTGGACTTTCCTTTGCATGCCATTTGTTTCTTTTCTCTAATTGCTTATAGCATTTTGTTCTCTTGAGTTTCTGGAATTTGATTATTACATGTCTAGGTGTAATATTTTTGTGATCATGACTATTTGGAGTTCTATAAGCCTCACTGAAATGTATGTCAAGTACTTTGCTCTGTTTGGGAAGTTTTCTGTGATTATTTCTGTGAACAGATTTTTTATGTCACTTGTACTTTATCCTGTTTTTTCATGGATTCCTATCAGTCTTATTTTATCCTTCTGTCTATCATCTAGGAGCTGTTGGGTTGATTTGTCATGATCCCTTACTGTTTTCAAGAAATCCCTCTTTTTATGGTCACTGCCCATGGTCCTGACTTCTATATTTGATATCCTGTCTTCATATTGGATCAGTCTGTTATATAAATTTTCAATAGAGTTCTTAATCTCCTGGATATCACTTTGAATCTATTTCATGGATTCCATGTCTTTCCTGTGTTGGGCATTCATGGTTTCCATTTCTTTCTTATGTTGGGCATTCTTAGCTTCTATCATAGTCCTGAGCTCATGTATTTTTTTTAATCTGTCTCTGTTCTAGAGTTTCTAATAATGTCTTTCATCCTGCTCACTAGTCTGTAGTATCTCCAAATGTATTTCTGTTTTGAATATTTCTAGAGTCTCATTCGTATGTCTTGTTCCTTCCTGTGCTATCAGTTCAGAATGTCCAGATGTTTGATTATTAGATTTTTCCACCACATTTCCTTCCAAATTTGCCTTTGATGAACAGGCAGCCTTTGTTTGTGCTTGAATGTCTTCTCATTTGTATTTTTGTTGTTGGTATTGTCCTTTGGTTTAATTCCTGGTTTAACACTTTGATCTCCCTGTTATTGCCTGTCTTTAGGTTTTGAGTCTCTAATGACTCTGATGCAATTTCATTTTCATTATACCAGGAAAGACAACTGATACAATCAATCACAACACCTTAGTTCAAGTAATACAATGAGCCACATAATAGTATCAAGCACAGTTTAGAAAAATGACAATTTGTGGTAGTTTAATCTATTGCCTTTATCTGTGTGAATTAAATGTAAATCAAGGCTAGAACTCAGAGCAATGGTCTTTAAGACCCCCTGTGCCTCTGTAGTATGAATCCAGGAACCATCCCAGTCAGGAGGCCAGAGGCATGTGCCCAGGGGGGTTGTGCTATAGGTGCCTTGTGGTTGTGCCTCTCACTGTTCCTCTGCCAAGGCCCAAACAATTTTAATATTAATATCTATCACTATACCTATAACATGGCTAAACACTCAAATGTTTATTGAATGAATAGATGAATAAGTGGACAAAATAGTGAAATGTAAAATATATAATTATTAATGAATCCTTGAGAATAGTTTCTCCAATCCCAGTCCTCTTCCATCTTTTCAGGTTCTTCAATCTATATTAATGCCCATTCCTCCCTCTGGTCTTACTACCAGAGTTCATAATATATTTTTACCTATCTTTTAAATTTAAGAACAGAAATGTGCAGCTCTGTCCTTTATCTCTCTCTCTCTCTCTCTCTCTCTCTCTCTCTCTCTCTCTCTCTGTAGGTGCCCTAATAAAACCTTAAGTCTGAGAAAATCTCAAGGAAGTTTGCCTTTGTCAGAAGGTGTTGATATTCTTTATATATAGCATGTTCATTTTCTTCTTTAGTTAAAGATAATTGGGAAGTTAGTAATCTGTGTATAAATGTGAAAGGAAGACTGCTTTTTAAATTTCTGTTAATATCTTTATTAAAATTATTTTACTATTAGCCATATCACAAAACTTTCTATATGATCAAGAAACAAGACAGTCTACTCAAATATTTGAGAAGATTTTAAGGAAGGACTACTGGCAAAGGCTGATTTTTAAGGAAATCACAAATTATAGAATAGTATTCAGAGGTTAGTGACACTGTAGAGTTGTTACTATCTAGGAGTAAAGGGAAATTCCCCCAAAGGGCAGCTCTATGGATGCACAGCTAACCAGAGTCATCAGCTGTAGCAGAGCACATAGGTACCACAGAAAAACTGAGCAAATTTTCTCTCCTCCTCCCTGCTAACCCCTTATCAGTCTCAAGAAGAGAGGAAATCTTAGGTAAATCCATTGGGCCAGTCTTTCCATGCATGGAACAGAATATGGAAATTTAGACCATGTGTTTTCAAAAGTCTATTAGGTATCTATTAAACATTCTTTCCACCAATTTGCCTATTCCCAAACCAGACTGCTAAGAGTAGCTGAGAAGGATCTGCAGAAAAATGTTGCTTTCCCTCCTTAATTATATAGGTAATTTCTTGATTTAAGAAAATGTAATTTATTAAATTCTGACTTCCAGAGCAAATCAATGAAGAGATTATTACTCACACTGCAAAAGGATTTACCCAAATATCCCTTTACACAGAGCTCCCTTAATGAAGGCATGGAATTGATTTATACCAAGGATTTTAGTTACAAAATAACATCATCAGTGGCAAAGAACCAGTAGATGTGTATCCTCTGTGTCATGTATTTAATAAACCTGTTTACAAGAAAATTTTCTAATGCCTGTGAATATATCACTATTACTTATTGTAGAAGACTTGTTCCTGAAAAAGGACAGTCTTCTTGATTTTCCTGTCACTAAATAATTATATTGTTTATGGGCATAAGTGTTTAATGACCATTCTTCATTGATTTTCTTTTGATTACAATATTTTAGATTATGAAAGGGCTGTCAAATAAAGGAATGGAATACTATCTTTAATAGGATGTCTCTGGTAGATTAGTGATAATCCTTTATCAAGAAAGAAGATTGGAATAAAGACCCATGATAAAAATTAGATAGGGAGACTCCTTAGGAATGGTATCTCTAGAAGTTTATAGATTTTTAATCTATACAAAATGTTCTTTTCCCTGTCTCCTGGTCTATACTGTCTCCCCTTACATTAATCCCATTTTGTTCTTAAATCATACTCATTTTTGCTATTATGCATTTCTACTTTTGTTTTCTTTAGAAAATGGGGGGATTTCTCCTTAAAAGACAAAGAAAGGAAGATGTAAAAAATGATAATCAAGAAAAGATGCCCAAACCAGAATTAGAATTCAGAAATTCCTGATAATGCTGTAATTCCCAAAGGGAAATATGTATTTATACAAGGACATTCAGTTAATTATTTATAGATGCAAAACTCAGGAAAATTTCAGTCACTGTTCTGATTTCTACACACTATCTTTGGGGAAATTGTTACTTGCCATGTGGATTTCCACCATCAGAACCAAAACATCCTTGTTTGCTCACAGCCTTTATAAAATCATTTTCAAAAATGAAATTTGTGATAGTATTGATGACAGTGATTTCCTCTGTTCACAAGGCTCACTATTTTCACAGCTAACTGTCCTTTAAAAAAACCAACCTTTTTTTTTTCTCCCTGTCTATGGGGAAAGGCACAAATTTGGAATGCATTTAAGAAGTTCAAAAGTGGAGCCGCCATCAACCAGCACTTGGAAGGTAGCCTGGGCCCTGATCTGCAGGAAGGAGAGCCACGCCCTCTCCTGCCTGGAGCCACCATCACTGCAGCACCAGGAAGGTAGCAGTGTGGGGGCCCTGAACCCTCATAACTACCTCCCCGCCATGTGCATGCACTCTGAGACCTCCTGATTGTGCCAGTCTTTGGACCCACTCTGCAGAGGCAGAGGTGGTCATCAAGGGTATTTTTCTGAGTTCCCAACTTTGAACATCTTTAAAGAAAGGGTGTGGGAAACCTGTAGTAGAATGGTTCAGAGTTCAACCATTCAAAAGGTTGGGGAATTCAATCTGGGCCTTGCAGCCCAAGGGCAGTCTGTGTCATGGGGTTCAGCCATCAGCTAACTGAGATCAGGGGTCTTGCGTCCTAGCTCTGTCTGAGCCATTAAATGGTAAATACACTATATTAAAAATTTTGTTCACTGCAGACATGTTCTGGACTGCTTCTTGATTTCAATATAATTCAAATTGTTTAAGGGTGATAGACTAATGACTACCACAGGATGTCAGTTCTCAAGTTGTGCTTGATCATAATGTGTTGCTGATTGTATCAGTTGGGATAAAGGATTGTGATTGATTTGATGAGCTGTTTTCTCTGATGTTATGAAAATGAAAATGTCTGTGGGTTGTTAGAGACCCAGAAGCTATGGCGTAACTATATCAGGAAGATTTGGGTGATAACCCAGAGATTAAACCAAGGACAACCTGACCACAAAAAAAAAAAAAAAAAAAAAAAAAACACTTAAGCAAGACACAAGGACAGACTTCCAGTTCACCAATGGCAAACAGTAGGGCAAATGAGGATGAAAAGGCCGATAGTGAACCACCAGGACACCCTGAACTCAAAGCACAGGAAGTAACAAAACAGATCAATCAGGCTCTAGAAAAATTCAAAACAGAAATAATTTCCCAGATAATCATAGAGATAGTGAAAAAAATGGAAGTCATGATTTGAGACTCTAGAGCAGAAACTGACAAAAATATAGATGAGCTCAGGACCACGATAGAAGCCATGAAGGCCCAGCATAAGAAAGAAATGGAAAAAATAAACGCCCAACATAGGAAAGAAATGGAATCCATAAAACAGATTCAAACAGATATCCAGGAGATTAAACACTCCACAGGAAGTGTACACAACAGAATAAAAGAATGAGAAGATAGACTCTCAGATATAGAAGACAAGATTGTAATCAGTGACCATGAAAAGAGAGATCTCTTAAAAACAGTAAGGGATCATGAGAAATGGATCCAACAACTCCTAGATGATGCAAAGAAGAATAACATAAGATTGATAGGAATACATGAAGTAGCAGAGAAAATACAAATGACTTTAAAAAGCTGTTTGCAGAATTAATGACAGAAAACTTCCCAAACAGAGGGGAAGAATTTGACATTCAGATAACTGAGGCATAAAGGACCCCAACTAGCTACAATAAAAAAATAATCTACACCTAGACATACCATAATCAAGATCCCAGAAACCCAAAAGAAGAACAAAATACTACAAGCAGTAAGAGAAAAGAAACAAATCACATATAAAGGAAAGCCCATCAGAATCAAAGCAGACTTTTCAACACAAACCCTTGGGGCAAGGAGAGCCTGGAATGAGGTATTTCAAGTACTTAAAAAAAAACAACCTCCAACCTAGACTGATGTATCCTGCAAAACTCTCTTTCAAAATGGATGGAGAAATAAGATACTTCCACAACAAAGAACACCTGAGAAACTACATGAATACCAAACCAGCACTACAAGCAATTCTAAACAAGATCCTAGAAAAACACAATGAAGACAACAACACCATGAGGCCCAACAGAGCAATTCAAATAGGCAAGACAAGAAACTAAAAGGAGAAGGTGAAAAAGTAAAAAGAGTTAACAAAAGGCCAATAACATGTCAATAATGAGTCAGTACATATCAGTTATAACCATCAATGTCAATGGCCTTAACTCACCAATCAAGAGAAATAGACGGGCAAAATGGAATAAGAAGCAAAATCCAACAATATGTTGTATACAAGAAACACACCTAGTGCAAAAAGAAGCCCATAGCCTGAAAGTGAAAGGATGGAAAATAATTCTTCATGTGACAGGAGCCCAGAAAAAAGCAGGGGTAGCAATCTTATTTTCAGACAAAGCCAATTTTAAACCAAAACTGATTCTAGTATTATTGATGTAGGAAAGTAATGTATCATACCTCTGTGAATGTAAAATATCTTGTATCTGCTTTACGATAAATAGTAGTGACTGTGCTTCATCAGAGCTATATGTAATGATATTACTCTAGAATGTTCTCTTTCCAGATGACGATTAATATGCTAATTTTAAAAAATGGTGCCAGGTACCACAACAGCAACAGAACTTTGTTGTTTTCTGGATATTATTCTTTTCTTTGTATTTTTGTGTTTGTTTTTTTTTAATGGAGTGTGCTGAATGTCTATAATATTACTTAAGAATGTTCTCTTTCCAGATGATGATTAAGACGCTAATTTTAAAAAATGGTGCCAGGTACCACAACAGCAACAGAACTTTGCTGTTTTCTGGATATTATTATTTTCTTTGTATTTTTGTTTTTGTTTTTTTTAATGGAGTGTGCTGAATGTCTATAATTTCGTTCAGATAACTGCAGAACCTGAAAAAGCTGTTGCTGCTATTGATGCATAACATACTGCTATTATTGGTCTTTTTATATAAATATAAATATAAATATATATACACACACACACACACACACACACACACACACATATATATATAACTTGAATTTTATGGTCTAGAAGTTAATTTTTTTATTTTTATTTTTTATTTTTTTCCATTTGTACAGGGGTAAAGCACTGTATTAAATATATATGGTCATGTCTACGTGGGTTTGATTACAGAAATTAATAGCGTATTCTCTAAATAATGAAAAAAAGAATAAGATAAGACTACAAGAGCAAGAAGCAATTTAAATATGTTAAGGGATCATTTTCATCTTTAGAATTAAGGAATATTTTAATCTTGCATCATTGCATTTTCTATTTTACTTTCCTTTTCAGTTTTATTTTAGGATTCCCTATTTTTAATGTTCATACAGAGATTTCTTTAACTGAAATACCAAATAGTTTCTCTGGTGTGAAACACTATAATAGTACACAGGATCCTAATGAGATAACTAATAATGTGAAATAGGAAGTAAAGGGCTAAAGGTGTAGGGAAAGTGGGAAGGGTGGGGGAAAAACAATAAGGGAGAGGAAAAAAATTTGAGAAATTGTAAAAATGGAAATAAAATGTTTGTAAATGGGGAGGGGAGGAGGGGGTGAAGGGAGGGCAGGGACAAGGGGAAAAAATGAGAATCAAGACCTATTATGTAAAGGTACAGGATCCCAATAATGAATGTAACTGTATTGTATACCTAGATTGTACCAATAAACTCAATAAAAAGAAAAAAAAAAGAAGTTCAAAAGTCAGGATATAAGCTTGTTTGACCAGAATCAGCTTGATTGAACCCATTCAATATACAGAACTTAATGGCTCTGCTGTAGATATTTGATATACGCCAGGCACAACTTCATGCCTCAGAAGAAGCCAAATACAGAACAAGGTAATATAAGGCTGGCAAATGAGAAGTAGAAAAGAGTGAGGGCAATCATTTATTCAAAACACATGAAGTTTGAATTTTCATTGTACAGTAAAAGAAAAGAAAGATGGTGTTTAAAATTACAGTATTCTGATGCTAAAATCATTCTAATGGTATGAAATGCTTTATGAAAATATTTCCCAGAAAATTATTTAGATTTCAAGGCAAGAAAAGCAGGTCCTGAATGAGTAGTTTCTATCTTATCTCACTTATTTTTTCTCTGATTTTTCAAAATCTTTCTCAGGAAAAAATATAATTTTATAATAGTCACTCAAGTAAAAAGTATTAAGTATTCAGAGAATCATCTACTGCTAATGAGAATAATAGTCAAGTATTGAGGTCACTCCCACTCACATTTTAATGCAAAGGCCTTTAGGGATCATATTGAAAATTTGATGATTATAGTCATTACCTATGCAAATGTGAAAACATAATAGTCTAAAATGCTCTATTTAAAATGATTTAGGCTTGTAACAGAGACAGACCTTTATTTTGCCCTTCATATAACCAATAATCCTTAATTCAAGCAGCTGAAATAACATTTTATTAAAGACTTCAGCTTGTATCAAACACATATACTTTATAGTGCCTCTCATAATATCATAATCCATAGTTAAATCATTTTATTTAAATAATTTTAACATTGGAGAAAATAACAATTTTTCTTCTTTCTATTGTCAAATAAGAAGCAGTGCCATCCACTTTACCTCCATATTTCTACTCCAGTGTACATTGTATTACAAAACCCTAAGAAGAGCAGGTTTGTGATGTACAATCTTGAAGCATGTTGGATAGGATCCTATACTGGTGATGATCATTTCCATACTTTCTGGAACAGTTCAAGGATTGCATAATTCTTAAGCAAAATGATAGGGAAAGCCAGACAGAATTATGGGCAGAGGACTGTTTTTTCTTTCAAAACACAGCCTTTCACTTGTTGCAACTGAGTGCCTGAGATGTCAAAGGGGAAAAAGAAAAATGCTTGCCAAAATTATAGAAGTAGTGGCTTGGAAAAAAAATGACATTTAAACACTCCGTGAAGGAATTATTCTCATAACATATCCTCATAGCTCTTGGAAAAATTACAACTACACTGTCCAAAGATTCACCAATCTTAAAATCAGCTATGTTTTCTCCCTTTGAAACTAACCAATCATGATTGCAATCTTCCAGAATGTACAGTTAGTTATATCTGGGGGGAAAATATAGAATGGTATGTTAAAGGACTAATTTATCTGCTTTAAATAGAAAAGGTAGGGAACATCAATAATGTGATGGCAATTGCTGTTAAAGGGTAAAGAATCATTTTTAGTGATGAGAAAGGACTGTGTGAACAAGAATACTTCAAGTATAGAATTGGCATACATATTTGGCAATAATACATGACCTTTAGTAAAAGAGAGATGGTAAACTAAAATGTGATATTGGACCAGTACCAAAAGTGGGAAGGACTGAATTCAAGCAAGATTAATACAAAAAATACTCCTGGGTTTAGCACATGCAGTAAAACAGAAATGCTCAGAGAATGAATAAGAAGTAAAGCTATATTAAATCTTAGTACTCTTCATGAGAAAAAGAATAAACTATTAAATTAAGTAAGTTTAGTACTCATAATTTTTTTCAAGAATTTTGAGTGTAGGTGTATATGTTGCTATTAATTTTTAATAATTCAGATAGTATCTGTCTTTAATTCAATATTTTTATTATATAGCTAATAGTATATAGCCCCTAGGATACTGGGAAAATGTTGTGAAAAACATATCTTAACCAGAAATTTTACATAAAAATTATTTTCTAGGCAAATTTAGGAACAAGTGTGAAAATAGGTATGTTACATTGTAAGTATATGTAATATCACAGTGGAAGGTTATTCCTACTAAAGTTTTCATATTCATTCCTTCAAAGACAAAGACCCCAGAGATATGTTATTTAACTAAAATAAACTTCTTCTAAGTGACTCCCATCAAAGTAAGACTCACAATAGATTTAAGCTCTGAATATTTGTTTACAATTTATCATTAATTATAATCTAGAGCATATCCTTGATTCTCTCTAAAATTCACCTTGTATATAACCCCAAAAATGAATTATCTTAATAATAAATTTGAATTCCAGACCAAGAGTTCAAAAAAAATGATATACCTATCTGAAAATATTTGAGTAGTATTTTAATTACATGATTTCTAATATTTAACAAAGGAAGATGGTGCTGACCATGAAGAATGACTTCACTAAAGACATGACAGTCTTTTCGACAAGCCAACTGAGCAATTCTCTCCCGAAGATGAGCTAAAATTCTATTTGCAGTTACATCAGTTTGTGGTCAGATGAATAATCTAATTTAAAGGCAATAAATGATTACCTATAGATCACCTTATAATGAGATAGTAAAACTCACTACTTCTCTCTGTTTTGTTATTATACAAATACTTGGATGATAAAGAATCACTCAAATTTATCAAGGATCGAGATCAAAGTCAAAACTAAAAATATAAAATTTAATAAGGATAAAATTTAAAGCCTGTATTACTCTTAAGTAAATTGAGTAGTTTACTCAGAAAAGAAGTAAATTCATTAATTGGAGTTCAGCATAAGCCAATGAAAAACATTTCATAAAATCTTAACTTACACTCAAGTAAGACTGCAGTTTGGCCTTTACTCATAATGCTCAATCCACAGGTAGTATGCTATGTTTATATCTGGTTACCATGTTTTAATATGTACTTTGATAAAACTATAGGGCTTAGATAGTGATGGCTAAGTCACAAAGAGATCATGCTGTTTTATATTAGACATATCAGAAGGAAGTAGGGATGTTTATCATGTAACTGGAAATACTTGGTGAGAATGTGGAGCTATTGTAAAATATTAGAAATGGGCTCTTGCAAATGCAATAAAAAAACTGGTAACTTCAGTGAAAATGCGTACATGTGGAAGTTTGTAAGGAGACTGAGTATCAGGATCATACAGCAGTTTCTTATATTGTGTAATTGTTCAAAATTAGAATTTGTTTCAAGTTGGTGGCGTCCCCATCTCTGAATGATCAGTTGGCAAATGTTCTATTACACAATGAAAATTTGATCTGTAAGGTCCCTCCAGAGTTAAGGATATGCTATATAAGCATTTTGATTCTTCCTTTTGGAATGAGGAAGAGGGTCTGCTAGACAGTTTATTTCTGCATTGTTTCACACATCTCTGTGGGAGTGTGTGCAGCTCTCAGCAGGGACAGAGGACATTAATGTCTGTGCCAGGGAAGTCATTCAGGGAACAAATGATCTGAGGAGTCCCAGTGGTTTGAAGGCAAGTCTTTGAAGGGTCACTCTATGTGGCAAGCCTCAGATCTTATTTGACTGGTTTGCTGCAGCCTGATTAGATGAGATTGCTTGAACTGAGGCCTGCAACTTAAGTCTTGCCAGTGACTTTTCCCTTCGGCCATCAGCCTATTTTATCTCTTTGTGGCAATAAAGATAAAACCCAGACCAATTTGTTTTAAAGAGCATTGCATTCACACAACCCTCTCCGCCTTGTCTCTTCATATAAAGAAATTCACACTGCCTTTCTAAATGATGCACACCTGGGCAGTTTGAGATAAAACTTCCCTCTTTTTATCTAATCTTTTGTGCTTGTGTAAGAAATATGTCTTGTAACTGAAAGTTTCAAATATTAATGAGCCAGTGGCATTCTTCTTTTAGACCCCTTTGAATTTTAATGAATTTTAATTTTAATGAGCCAACAAACTAGTCTGCTACAAAGTCTGGTAGTAAGACTTTGTATTTCCATATTTAGACATCATCATAATGGAAATTGATTTATTAAAAACAATCCAAAGCATAGAGCATCTGATGTTATTTATCATGACAATTTTATCTTGATAAGAAATAGAATTTATTTGTAGAGGTATATATATATTTTTCCCACAGTCCTTTGAGGAAAAATATTAACACTTCAGAACAGATATTTCAAAATTTGAAATTATAAATTCTATGCAGGTTAGTGAGAAGTAACCTAAGAATAGTAATCACTTATTAGTCTCTTGTTTAAAAAAATTATTTAAACTGAGGCACAGAAACTGACCATACCATCGTACCTTTCAGTGATTATCATGTAGAAAAATCATCACTGGTTGGTCATTGTTACAGTGACCTCTCCAAAGCACTAAAAAGCACCCTCCAAACCCATAGCATTTTATATTCCAGGTGGGGGTTAAGGGCTTCAAAGATGATACACTTGGGAAACTTTATTACATCTGTTTGTAGAACAGATGTAATTCTTTCTTCTGTGTGACTGTAACCTGATTTTCAGTGAGTTGATTTGGGCCGATATCAACTGAAAACAGAGCACCAGGGTCAGCCTGATAAAGTTTTGTTAAAACCCATTTACCCCTAACAAGTTTAGGCACATTGATACTTGAAATACGCTCACCTAAGCCAAGTCATTATGCACTAGTAAATCCTTAAATATATGTTTAAAATCAAGTCTAACACTCGTGGTGATCATTTTAACTGCCTACTTCAATTCAACAGATGTTTGCTAACTTTTTAGTGCATGTTTCATTTGTTTAGTTTGGTTGGTTTTTAACTAGGTTGTACAGCCTCTGAGTCTTCCCCTTAGTCTGAGGATGGGGACTATGGGTCTAGCAGTGAATCACTCTCCCAGGGACCTGTTGTCTTACTCTTGCTGTTCTCATTACATGGATGCCTTCTTGTCTCACTGCTATGTTCACTGCGCTAGAGCTACAGCCACAAAATGAGGAGATGATTACTTTCTCCTTTCAACTGCTATGGCTCCTTAGCTTTCTACTTTTCCAATTAAAATGACAGTTTTATAATCTTGTTTATTATGTAGAGAGAGAACTCTGGAAATAAACTCAAAGAGAATTATAGTCTACCCCAAAGCTTATTTTCCTTATTAATCACAAGCTCTTTTGTCAGGTCAGGAAACAGATCAAAATCCCCCACACCATTCGTGTCCTCAGGATGGGTTTTGCACAACTTCATCAAAGTTCTTCTTTCTCTAATTATCTTCCCAGAGTCCTAATTATCAGACAACAAATATCCATTCCTTGCTCACAGGAAGCCAGTGAGATACTCATGAAAATAAAGCTCTAAACTCCTCTCCTCTCATAATTTCTAAAAGGCTAAGTTACAGTATGGCCCTTGCTTTGTTCTCTAGAAAACTTTGGTTATGGTAAATATGATTCCTTGTAAATATAAAAATAAAGAACCAATAGCGAAGCAATCTTCTTAGATATCCTATATGTATAATGGCTTGTGTTTGAACTCTAATCCTTATTCTGTGTACTCTTCTAATCAATATTATTCACCGCTATTAGTCACACATGTTTTCTAAAATACAACTTTACATTTTTAATTTTTTTATCTTCTTACTGATTTTTCTTATTTCAAATAATGTGGAAAGGACAGAAAGATTTTTTTTTCTAGTGTCCCTGTGGAGAAAAACACTGTATTTGGCATAGCCTTAAAGCAATAAAACTATGCAGTGGACCCTTCATACCTGCATGTTCTGAATCATTAAATTAATGCACTTGATATTTAGAAAAAGTTACACTTGCAATAAATATGTATCATTATATTCTTGTTATTTCCCCTAAACAATACAACAACTATTTATGTAACATTTATATTGCATTAGGTAGTATAAGTAATCTAGAAATTATTTAAAGTATGTGGAAGGATATACTTAGGTTATATACAAAACTAAGCCATTTTATATAAAGGACTTGAGCATACACAGATTGTAACATCCATGGGAGTTCCTGGGATGAATCCTTTCCAGATACTAAGGGACAAATGAATCTACAATAAATATTGGTAACTGATCACATTTTAGACTAGAGGAGAAATCACACATGATTTCAAAACATATCTACTTTAGGGATAGAGGCTACAACCCTTTAACTGTCTGAAATGTTTACAATTCTTGTTCTGCCTGAGATTTTCAGAATTTATTAAAAAAATGGGATGTCTAGATTTCTGAAACTTTTGCCTAAGGGAAACCTAAAAAATTCAATTGAAGATCAGTGAGTTGTTTCTTTATTGACATCTTTTTCCATTAGTACTTTATCAAACTGGAAGCATCAATTTTTCAACACTCAAAAACATTTCATAAAACCTTGATATTTTTTAGCCTAAAACAATTATATAATTTTTACCAGCACCTAATCATCTCACTTTTTTAGGTAATTTTTAATGAAATGCAGTTAAATTAATATTCTCTTGTTATGAAATATTCCTTTATTTCTAAATTAAAAGTGCTTACCAATTTTTCAATTATTCTGATTACCTTGAATATACAGTACCATAATAATTTACATTTGTATTTGTCTCACATATTCCAATATGCATAATCATCTGTATTGCCAGGTAAGCACCACAATTCACTTATTTTCTAGTTAGTGAACTACATTTCTTAGAGTAGTTCTTGTTTCACAGCAAAACTGAGCAAAAAATAGAATTCCCATGAACCTCTGTCACACACACACACACACACGCACACACACAATTTTCATTACTATCAACATTTCTCATGAGAGGAATGTATTTATTATAATCAACAAACCTACCTTGATATATCATTATAAGCCAAAGTCCACCATATATTTTAGGGTTCACGCTTATTGTTGTACATTCTATGACCCACCTAGACACACTGAGAAGTGTTCTGTAATCATGAGCAGCTCTCCAGACAATCAAGTTGACAACCCAGCTTACCTGTCATAAACCTTTTCAAATTAATAATGTTTTTAAAACTTTCTGAACTCACAAACATTCCTTTTATATCTGACTCTGGCTCTGACACTTGTTTAGATTCTTCAAACTTTTTATTTTCTTGTACATCTTACAGTGTTTTGTTTTAAAATAAGCATAATATGCTGAGTGAAAAAATAGCTGTAAATAGATTATAGTAATGTACAAGCAAGGTGTTTGGTAGGGAAAGAAATCTATAGCTCCATGACTGCATCTCATTCTTGGTGAGCCTGTGTCCCTGGACTGTGATTTCACTAGTGCTTCTGCATTCTGCTCCATTCCTGAGGTCCATCAGACTGTCTGGAGAGGGCTGATGTTATGTGCTTCCTGTCCTCCACTTAGAAAGCTAGAGGCACTTGGAGTTGTATATTTTCCTTCTGGTTGATAGGTTAAATTCTGCTAAAGCCCTAGTAGGTTGGAGTTCTGACAAAATGCCTCCTGAGGTCAGGCCTTGTTAAGGACAGAGTGCTCTGATATATTACAAGATGATTCCTTTTCACCTCTCTTTACCAAAGATCTTTCCCTTCAACACTGACTAGAAGATCTGATAGAGCTCTAGGAGATAAAATTCACGAAAATCAGGGACACGACTGGAATTTTTAAATCTCCAAGTTGTCCACACTGAGCTTCCAGAACTATTAGTTACAATACAGATTTTTTTTTGGCCTGGTGTTGATTCTCATGGAGTTACAATTAGTGGATTTCTGCTCTGATAAGTTGTGATTCCCTTTATCACCTGTGGCTCTCTAATTTGGAGAACAGTGGTTTTTCCTGTAACCTCACTTCTCTGATGGACCTAAGAGGTTTTTTTTTTCTTCGGGAGGGTCAAGCTTTTAGTTCTTCTTTAGACAGTGTTAACAACTCTAAGATCCTTAAAAGCAAGACTTTGAGAAAACTAAGATCTTCTGAAGAACCTATGAGGTAAAGTAACTTACCAAAGACCATACCTGTACTCAGGACACAACTGGGTCTTGATTCTACTAATCCTGAGTATGAGATACTAACCTGTTTGGAAATAGTGTAAAAGGCTTGGGATTTGACTTATTCATTCTAGAACAAAAATGACCACATTTGAGTGCTCGTTGAGTTTCTTACATTCAAGAAATAGACCATAGAATAGAATTCTACTTGTAAGAGTTTATATTACTTAAAATATAAAATTTAAACATCAAAATAGTTTATTATGATGTGATTTTATAACAGAACAAAATGTATCTGGAAGGTTATAAAAATTATGTGCTTCCAGTGGGATATTAAGGGAATCATGTCAAAGCAGAGTAGATGTTGATGATAACTACATTTAAGTGAAGAAAGCTAAGTACCAAATTATTTCTATTTAACGTACAAGGAATTTTTCAATCAATAATAGCAGCTCAGGCCAGAGATTTACCTCAGTGGTTCTACCACCTGCCTCACAAGCGCAAGGCCCCAAGTTCAGTCCCCAGTATCAAAATAAAAAAATATTAATAATAATAATAATAAT
>NW_022900936.1:50329550-50341587 GCF_012274545.1 Fukomys damarensis | reverse complement strand
TAATAATAATAATAATAATAATAATAATAATAATAATAATAGCAGGTATCTATCAGCACACGCTGATCCTGTTTTAGCACTTTACATGAAGCTACCCACCTCCATAGTCACCACCAGCACTCAGTCTTGGGCCATCTATCTGACTCATTCTTGTGGTTTTAGATGTTGTCTCTATCATGATTTCTCCTGAGTTATCATCTCTTTTCACTATTGAACTATAGACTGGTATCCAACTGTACCCTCACAATATCACTTACCTTGGTGGTTACTCTCCAACTTCCAAGACTGAATTAGTTGCTTCTTTGATTGGATTTTATTTTGAAAAATTAAAATAGCATAAAATGAGCAAGGATGGGAAATAGAATAAATGATAATTATGGTATTGAACTTTTCTAAATTTTTTTTATATTTTTAACAAATGAGTACAATTAGCCATTTAAAATTCCATCAATTATGCTTTTATATATAAAGTTGAAGAAATTGTACTAGTTTGAGGGATTAAAAAGAGCTGATTGCTTACAAATTTAGTTTAAAATTTAGAATCACGAGTATTAGTTTTTTAGAGAAATACAAATGTCATTATTTACATGTTGGAGGATGCCCGGACAATTGGTGCCAAGTTGTTCCCCTTGCTGTAACATGTGCTTAAATGGATGGCTCTCCAGAGGCTTTCTAAAAAAAATTGAATGCTAGTTTAAACTAGCTGTTTATGGTACAACAATGTGGACAATAAAAGGAATAGAACATGAGGCGATTGCATAGAAAAGATATTTCAGTAATGTGGTTGGGTAAAAGGCACTGTCAGTACAGGCTTCCATTCAACTTCACTCATTCAATAAATAGTGAAAGATGCACTAAATCCAAGAAAGTAGATAAGCCTGCCTCGAAATGTGTTTTTTGTCTTTGCTAGAATACTTTTTTTTTTCTTTTTCAATAATCGCTTGCAGCTCCAGCTCACACAATAAATTGTTGGCTTCTTTATTGAAGGAGAGGGGTAGGGGGAGAAAATACAACCTTTTAAAGCCAATACCAAAGAAAATACTCCTTTTGTGCAAGGAGGGATCAATAATGGTCTCTGTGTTCTATTTCTTGTTTGTATTTTTTATTGCTGTGTACAGACAACCTAGACATTTGGCATTAAGTGATTTTTAGAAAAAGAATTACAGAAAGAATAAAGAAAATAACTATGATTTTAACAATTCTTGTCCTACTTTTAAAAATTCTATTCTTTGCTAGTATATATACCTCAACACAAGGAAAAATGTTGATGCACATCTGCATACCAAAGTATTTCCTAACATATCTCCTATTTTCTTCATGGCAATAATTGCAGGTATGAAATCTACCTCATTGTAATTCTCTTATGATCAGAAATTTTCTAGCATGAAAATTGTTTACATACAGCAACCTCTGCTTTTTATTATTCTGGGAATAATCTGGGAATATTCTGGGAAAATGACTGTCTCATTTTGAAAAAATGACTAAGCAGAATGGAAGAAGTGTATTTGTTTTGTGGTTATGGTCTTTTGTCCATACTTGGATCTCGACTGCTTTTGTGTCAAAGTGGGAATAGAAACACCCCATTCTATCAGAATATCTAGTTTTATTATGAGTAATGTGTATCAAAATATCACTTTTCTTCAGAGATTTATAAATTGAAACAGCAAATAGAATCCATGAGTTGTTACATATACAGATAGATGAGATGGATTGGTGACTTACTAATCACATTCAGCAATGTCTACCTAGATTTTAATTATCTATGGTTCAATTATACTTAAAACATATGAAGAAGGGGTTCACATTATGAAAAGAAATGATACTACTCAGATTGCAAATAGTAAAAATAAATCTATTCTTTCACTTGTTCAACAACAATCATTTACTACATTATACATATACAGGTATCATTCAAAGAAATTTACAGATAAAGAATGAGAAAGAGAGGTGTTACTCCAGCACTCTAGGAACTCAAAACTGGTAAAGTGAAATATTCCTATCATTGATTCTGAGTCCCTTAGCTTTAGCTTCCTTCATTTCAGAGATGTTGGTGGTTTTTTAAAAAAGGACATCATGTCTTACTATATAGAAAACCAATAAACTTGACTGCAATTGCAAAAAGAGAGAGTAACTGTTTTCTTAGCAGATCCATGTGCTATTCCTTTCTTTATTTTCCCTTTATTACATTTTGTTAATCTATATTTCCTTTAAACATTTATTCAAACTGTTTTATGGCCAAGAATACAGTCTCTCCTGATAAAAGTACTACTGGATTTTAATGAGTATGTATTCTGCAGCTGTTTGGTATAGTGATCTATTAAATATCAATTGAGCCAAGATGGTAGATAGCTTTATTCATGTTTTGAAAATGCTTAAAATTGTATTATCTTCATGATGAACTGAACATTTTATTAATTATTCTTATTAATTTTTAATAATTAATAATTATTCTTTTGTGTTTCATATTACCTTCACTTTATTTATTTATTTTTAATATTTTACTGGTATATTTTAAATATGCAATAGTTGCATTCATCATTGGGATCTTGTACCTTTATGTGACATATCTTGGTTCTTATTTTTCCCCATTCCCCTAGTCTCCCTTTTCCTCTCCACATTTCCCTATGTACAAGGACTTTGTTTCCAATTTTTTTCCTTTTCTATTACTTTTTCTCTTTCTATGTTAGCTTCCCCTGCCCCTCCATTTGCCCAAGAACTTTTCTTCCTATTACAAAAATATCAATTATACATTTTGAATCTTATTTACACTTTTAGTTTATCACACCTGAGGAACTATATGGCATTTCCACGTGTGTCCTATAAATTTCACTTAATGAGTATAGCCTCAATGAGCATCCACTTAGCTATAAATGTCTCAAGTTTCTCATTATGTCTGAGTAGAACTCCATTTTATAAAATAACCATATCTTCTTTATCCAGTCTTCAGTTGATGGGCAATTGGGCTGTTCCAAGTTTTAGCTATTACAATCTGTGCTGCTATAAACATAGGTGACCATATATCACTGTGCTATGATTCTTTAATTATTTTGGGAAAATAGCCTGCAGGGAAATAGCTGGGTCAAGTGGGACTTACAATTCTAATTATTTAAAGTATCTCCATATTGATTTCCACATTTAATGTATTTATTTGCTGCTTTAAATTCTTTGTCTGAGAAATGTCTATTCATTTCAGAAGCCCATTTTTGAATTAGATCTTTATATTTTGGGGATTTCACTTTTTTATGTTTTTATATTTTCTAGATAGTAGACCTTTGTCTGAGGAACAGCTGGTAAAAATTTTTTCTCTTAACTCTGTTGTTGGTTTCTCTTGCAGTGCAAAAGCTTTTCAAAAAGATGAGATCCAAGTTGTTAATTCTTTGTGCAAGTTCCTTGCTACAGAGGATTTGTTCATAAAGTCTTTTTATGCCAGTGTCTTCAAGAGTTCTACCTAGCTTATCTTCTAACAAGTTTAGTGTTTCTGTTTTAATATTTAGATATTTAATACACTTCTATTTTAGTTTAGAGCATGATGAAAGAAAAACATTCAGTTTTACTCTTTGGCAAGCTGAAATCCAGTTTTTCTAACACCATTTATTAAAGAGGCTATCTTTCCTTCAGTGAGGATGGTTGTTTCCTTTGTCAAAGATGAGGTGGCTGTTATGTCTGGAGTTGTTTCTGCCTCTTCTAATCTTTTCCATTGATCCTCAGTTCTTTTTCTTTGCCAGAACTTTTCTGTTTTTATCACAGTGGCTTTGTAGTATAGCTTCAAGTTGGGGACTGGGATACCCCCTGCCATGTCTCTGTTGTCTAGAATTGCTTTTGTTATTCTAGATCTCTTCAGATTCCAAATTTATCTTTTTATTTCTTTCTCTAGTTCTGTGAAATACAATGTTGGGATCTCAGTTGGGATTGCATTGAATCTGTAAAGCAGGTTTGGAAATACGGCCATTTTCACTATATTGGTTCATCTTACCCAGGAGCAAGTGATATCTTTGCATTTTCTTATATCTTCTTCAATCTCTTTTTTCAGAGTGTTGTTCTCAATGTAAAGGTCTTTTGCTTCCTTGATTAGATTGATTCCTAGATATTTCAATTTTTGGATGCTATTGTCAAATGGATTGTTTCCCTAATTTCACTCTCAGTGAGCCTTTCATTTGTGTAAAAAAAGGCTATTGATTTTTGAGTGTTGACCTAATATCCAGCTATTCTACTAAATCCATCAATTAAGTCTAGAAATCTTTTGGCAGAGTTTTTTGGGTCTTCTATGTAGAGTATCATATCATCAGCAAATAATGACAGTTTAACTTCTTCCTTTCCTATCTTTACTGCTTTTATTTCTTTCTCTTATTGAATTGCTGTGGCTGTTTCCAGAACTATATTGAACAGGAGTAGAGACAGTAGACATCCTTATCTTGTTCCTGATTTCAGCATGAAGCTTTTAAGTTTTTGACATTTAGTATGATGTTTGCTACTAGTTTTTCATAGACATCCTTTATGAAATTGAGATAAAGACCATTCAATCCAATTTTCTACAGAGTTTTCATCATGAATGGGTGTTGAATTTTGTTGAAAGCTTTTTCTGCATCTATAGAGATGATCATATGGTTTTTGTCCTTGACTCTGTTAACATAGTATATTATACTTCTAATAGACATTTCTCAAACAAAGAAGTAAAAGCAGCAAGTAAATATTTGAAAAAATGCTCCACATCACTGGTCATTCGAGAGATGCAGATGAAAAAACACTGAGATTCCACCTCACCCCACAAAGAATGGCTGCTATCAAGAAATCACACAATAACAAATGTTGGCGGGGTTGTGGGGAGAAAGGAACCCTTCTCCATTGCTGGTGGGAGTGCAGACGGTTGCAACCACTATGGAAATCAATGTGGAGTTACCTCAAAGTGCTTGGACTGGAGGTTCCATTTGACCCAGCCATCCCTCTGCTGGGTATCTTTCCAAGAGAACTAAAAGAATCATATCACAGAGAAGTATGTGCACCCATGTTTATAGCGCCACAGTTTGTAATAGCTAAATCTTGGAAACAGCCCATTTGCCCATCTGTTGGAAACTGGATAAAGAAGATGTGGTTTTTCTATAAAATGGAATATTACTCAGCCATAAAGAATGAGAAAATAGATTCATTCATAGGAAAATGGATACATATTGAAGATATACTCCTAAGTGAAATAAATAAGTCACACATGTGTAAATACCGAATAGTTTCCCTGGTGTGAATAATCTGCAATAATACATAAGATCCTAATAAGATTACTGACATTTAGAAATGGGAAGAAAGGAGCTAAAGGTGTAGGGAAGGTGGGATGGGTAGGATAAGGGTAAAATGGGAAAAGAAAAAACTGTGAGATAATGAAAAGATGAAAATAAAATGTTTGTAGATGGGGAGGGGAGGAGGGGGTGAAGGGAGGGCAGAGGTAAGGGGAAAAATGAGAATCAAGACTTGCCATGTAAAGGTACATGATCCCAACAATGAATGTAACTGTACTGTATCCCTAAAATGTACCAATAAACTCAATTAAAGCTGAAAAAAGATAGTATATTATAGTTACTGATTTATGTATGTTGAAACATCCTTGCATCCCATTCAATAAATCCAGTTTGTTCAGGGTGTATGAACTCCTTGATGATCTTCTGTATTCTGTTTTCTAGTATCTTACTGAGGATTTTTGCAACTATGTTCATTAGTGAGATTGGCTTGTAGTTCTCCTCTTTGGTTGGGTCTTTCCCTGGGTTTGGATTCAAAGTAACACTTGCTTCCAGGAATGAATTTGAAAGTATTGCTTCCCTTTCAATTTCATTGAAAAGTTTATTGAGTGTTGGGAGTAGTTGTTCTCTAAATGCTCTGTAGACTTCAGCAGTGAATCCATCAGGACCCTGGCTTTTCTTTGTTGGTAAAATTTTAATTACATTTTCAATTTCACTGATTGTAATTGGGGTGCTTAGAATTTTTATATCTTCTTAGTTCAACTTTGCTAATTCAAATGTATCCAGAAATCTGTCCAATTCTTCTGTGTTTTCCATTTTATTAGAGTACAGTTTATCGAAGCAGGTGTTGATGATCCTCTGGATTTCTCCTGGATCTGTTATGACTTAAGCTTTTTCATTTCTAATTGCATGGATTTTCTTTCCTTTTTTTCTTTCTTTTTTTTTTAAATAAGGTTGGCTAAGGGTTTATCAATTTTATTTATTCTTTCAAAAAACAAACTCTTCAATTCATTGATTTTTTTTTGTATTGTTACCTTAGTTTTCATTGCATTGATTTCTGCTCTGAGTGTTGCAATTTCCTCCCTTGCATGAGCTTTGGGTTTGTCTTGCTGTTCTTTTTCTAGAAGCTTAAGTTTCAGCCTTAGTTTGTTTATTTGATCTTTCTCTGTTCTCCTAGTGTGGGCATTCCCTACTATGAATTTCACTCATAGAACTGCTTTCATTGTGGCCCATAGATTCCTGTATGTTGTATTGGCATTATCATTTATTTGTGAAAACTGTCTAATTCATTCTTTAATCTCCTCTGTGACCCATTGGTTGTTCAGGGGAGTGTTGTTCCATTTCCATTTGTTTGTGAAGTTCTTGAGGTTTCTTTTGCTATTGATCTCCAGTTTAATTGCACTATGTTCTGATAATATACATGGGATAACTTCAACTCCCTTGCATTTATTTAAATATGTTCTATGAGGTAGTATGTGGTATTTTGGAGAATGATTCGTATGCAGCCAAAATGAATGTATACTCTGATTTTGTGGGGTGGAATACTGTGGACATCTATTAAGTTCATTTGTTCAAAAGCTTTGTTCAGTTCTAGTATTTCACTGTTGTTTTTTTTTTTTTTTTGTCTAGATAACCTGTCTATATGTGACAATGGGGAATTTTTGTCCCCCACCACCATTGTATTAGTGCTTATTTGGTTTTTCATATCCATTAATATTTGTTTTGTATAGTTGGGGGCATTAGTATTTGGTGTATATATATTTATGACTGTCATCTCTTCCTCTTGGATTGTTCCCTTTACAAGGATGTATTGGAATTATTTGTCTTTCTTAATTAGTTTTGGTTTGAAATTTCCTTTGTCTGAAAATAAGATAGCTACTCTTGCTTTTTTTCTGGGTTCCTGTCAGATGGAGAACTGTTATCCATCCTTTTACTTTCAGTCTGAGTTTCTTTTTGAACTAGGTATGTTTCTTGTATACAGCATATTTTTGGACTTTTCTTCTTAATCCATTCTGCCAGTCTATTTCTTTGGATTGGTGAATTGAGGCCATTAGCATTGATATGTATTGACTTATCATTATTGTGTTATTATCCTGTTGTTGGCTCTTTTTAATCCCCCCCTTTTAATTTCTTGCCTTGCCTGCTAGATTTGCTCTGCTGGGTCTCATGGAGTTGTGGTCTGCATTGTCTTTTACTAGGATATTATTTAGAATTGTTTGCAGTGCTGGTTTTGGTATTCATGAAGTTTCTCAGCTGCTATTTGTCATCAAAATATCTTATATTTAAATTCTCTCATTTTGAAAGGGGGTTTTCAGGATACATCAGTCTAGTTTGGAGGTAGTTTTCTTTTAGAGCTTGAAATACTTTACTCCAGGTTCTCCTTGACTTGAAGGTTTGTGTTGAAAATTCTGCTGTGATTCTGATGGGCTTTCCTTTAAATGCAATTTGTTTTTCTCTACCTACTTGTAATATTTTGTTGTTCTGTTGGATTTCCAGGACCTTGATTATTATATGTCTATGTATAGTTTTTTTTCTTTTTTTACCATGGCTAGTTGGAATCCTGTATGCCTCACTTATCTGTATGTCAAATTCTTCTCTGTTTGGGAAGTTTTCTATCATTACTTCTGAGAACAGTTTTTTTTGTGTGTGTGTTATTTGTATTTTCTCCTGCTTTTTCATGGATTCCTAAAAGTCTTATATTCTTCTTCTTCTAATCATCTAGGAGCTGTTGGATCGATTTTTCATGCTCCCTCACTTTTTTTGAGATCCTTCTTTTCATTGTCGCTGACCTCTATCCTGTCTTCTATAGCTGATATCCTGTGTTCAGATTGGCCTAGTTTGTTATGTAAACTTTCAGTAGAGTTTTTAATCTCCTGTATATCAATTTGAATCTGTTTCATGGATTCATTTTATTTCCTATGTCAAGCATTCATGGCATCTATCATGGTCCTGAGCTCATTTTTTTTTTTTTAATCTGTTTCTGTTCTAGAGTCTCTAATCATGTCATTCTTTCTGCTCACCATCTCTGTGGTTATCTGGGAAATGATTTCTGCTTTAATGTTTCTGCAGCCTCATTTATCTGGTTTTTTTACTTCCTGTGTTTTCACATCAGGGTGTCTAGGTGGTTATCACAGTTTTCCACCTTCTTTCCCCCAGAATTTGCCATTGGTAAGCTGGAAGTCTGTATTTGTGCTTGCACCTTGTTTGAATATCTTCCCATTTTTATTTTTGTTACTGGTACTGTCCTTGTTATTGGTACAGGCCAAGGTGCATGGGAATGGTGCTGTTCTGTGAGTGGGCTCCACCTGCTATGGTCTGCCAGGAGTTCGAGGTCAGGTGGCTATAGAGAGAGCTGCAGGCTAGCTCCAGGCAATTCCATGTCCTAACAGGCTCCACCTTCTAACAACACATTCAGCTCCTGAAATTGTTAATGAGGGAATGTATAGGTGAGTATAGCACTCACAAGACCCAATAACCTTCTGAACTCATGAGACCTTTGGGGAACATTTTAGATTCCTGAACAGAAGCTTAAACAAATTAAAAATAAAGAGTTTAGCCTAACCTTACAGATTTTGAAGAAAGAAAGAGGTTAAGGCTGGTAGCATTAGAATCTGAGAATTCTCCTCAGTTTACAGGGAACAAGAAAATATGCTCCTCACTTTTAGAACCTCAAGGAACTGATTTCTACTAGCAATCTAAATGAGCAGGAAACAAGAATCTTTTCTAGAACCTTCAGGAAAAAATGAAGACTGTTGACTTCATGTTTTTGTTTTGTTTTGTTTTGTTGTGTTGAGACCCATACAAATTTCTGACCTATAGAACCATAAGACAATAAATTTGTATTATTTAAACCATAAACCTTGCAGTAATATTTTTGTCTACAACAGAAAATTAAAATAGATTTTGGTGCCTCAAAGTAGGATGTTGCTACAAGTAGGAACAAACACTGAAAATGAGGAAGTAAAATACCTTTTGGAATTGGAGACTGGGAAATTTTTGAGAAGCCTGGTAGAAAAAGCCTAGATTGTCTTGAAAAGATATAACCAGAAATAAGAATGTGAAAGGTACCATTAGTGTGGGCTCAGGAGGAAGTGAGAGACATATTATTTAAAACTGAAAGGAAGAGGATCTTTATTACACTGTGTCAGAAAATTTAGTGTAATTGTACTAAATTACTAAATTTAGTATAATTTAGTGCTCAATTTAGTATAATTGTACTAAATTTAGTAAAATTTAGTACAGAAATGAGAACCTGTATAAAATGAACTTATAAGTTAGGCAAAAGAAACTTCCAAGTGAAATGATGAATGAGTGGCCTAGTTCTTTTTCCTATTTAAGTAAAATCTGAAGGGAGAGGAAAAATTGAAGAAGTCTTTTAACAAAATGAGACTATGACTTTGGAAGCCCACGATCTCTCTAAATTGCAAAATATATATATATTTTTTTGAAAAGCATAAAGATATTTCACTGTCAAGGAAGTATGCCTTTAATGAAAAAGAAAAGGTTGTCTTATATAACATTGTACTGATCCTTCAGAAAAGTGAAAGGTTTTAGAGTATCCATTCATAAACTATTGGTGGGGGAGCTTGGGAGCATGACTATAAATGTTCTCAAAATGTCATTTTAAAATCTTGAGAATTTCACTCCACCATCTAAATAAAATACAAAGATGGAACTATTGAGGAAAATATGTGCATGAAAAATATGTTATGAAAAATGAGGTATATCTCTGAGGATAGATCCTCAAATTTAGAATAAAGCCTAGTCCAACAGAGGATTACTCACAGGGATTAAAACCAAATGGAATTTGCCAAGGCAAATTCTAAATTCTTAGGGACCCAGAAATTATTTTCTTTCAATTTTTTACTCCTTGTATTCGTACTTTAAAGCTGCATTCCAATGCCTATTATATTACCATATTTGGGATTGTAGATTTTTTTTTATTAGGTTCAGAGGCCTAAAGAGGGAATGAAATTGTGTTCCAGAGTAAATTATTCCAAGAACCTCACCTACAGGTCATTTAGAAGATTTAGAAGATTTAAGTGGTAAGATTTGGGATATTTGAGATGATGGGATTTAGAATTTGAAGTTAATGCAATAAGCTAAGATTTGGTGTGCTTTGGCAATGAGGTGACAGTATTTTTTAACTTTAAGTGAACCTAAAATTTGAAGACTAAAGGACCCTGAGATAGGTAAAATAGTAGCCACCCAAAATGTCCATATTTTAATTCCAGAGCCACAGAATATATCATCAGGGGCTCAGGATTTAGCTCATTGTTTCTGCTGCCTGCCTCACAAGCTCAAGGTCCCAGGTTTGATCCCAGTACAAAAAAAAAAAAAAAAAAAAAGAAAAAAAAAAAAAAAAAAAAAAAAAAAGTATTTGAAGATGTGACTAATGTTAAGGACCTTAAAAATAGGAGAGTATCCTCAATTGTTCAGGTTGAACCATTTAAATAACATTTGTTTCCCAAGTTACAGAAAGAGAAATGAGACAGTATAAGAAAGAAATGAAATTCAAAACACGAGACTGACCAAATACATGGTTTTAGAGATAGAAAAATGAGAACAAAAGCCAACAAGTGTGTTTGAAGTATACAAGCTGGGAATGGTTGTCAGGAGACAGCCAACCAGCAAACATGGATCCCAGTCCTATAACCATAAGGAACTGAATTTTGGCAACAATTCAAATAAACAACAAAAGGACTCATTCCCTAGTACTTTACAAAAGCAATGCAGCCTGAGGGAGAACTTGATTTATACTAGTGGAACCTGTGCTGCAATTCTGATCTATAGAACTGTACAATAATACCGTTTTTTTATTTAAACCATTATTTGTAATAATTTGTAATAATTGTCAGTAAAATTTAAATAATACAAGTTCTGGGTTTACCATTTTACTGGTTGTTCCTACCTGTGTCCTTTGTTTCTGTTGCTATAGTTATGCTTTATTTACTTCTAAAATATTGCAGTATTTTTTAGAATTTCTTTTTAATTTTCCTTTTCATCTTTATAGATACACCTCTCTGCACTTATGTGTGTTGTTGCTATAGTTATTACAATACATATACAAGTCCACATTCAGTGCTACAATGTGCTACTTTATGGAAAATATAGAAAACTAACTGTCTTGTGGAACTATACATTCCTGTCTTTTGTGTTTCAGTTGTTATATTGCTGTATCTATATACATTAATAAACTCTACAATGTTATCATTTTTAAATATATTTATAGTTTTTCTAAAGACATAGGAAAATAGCAAAAGACTTCGCATTTACCTAAGTACATATCATCCATTGTTCTTTTCTGGGGTTCCCAGTTTCTATCTCGTGTCTTTTTGCTTCAACTTTGACTTAAAGAACTTCCTTTAGAATTTGCTGCTACTTCTACTTTTCTTTTAACTGAAAATATATCTATTTCACCTTGATCCTTGAGTGGTAATTTAGATATAGTTTTGTGTTGACAGTTTCTTTCTTTCATCATTTTTTTTTTTTATTGAGTTTATTGGTACATTTAGGGATACAGTACAGTTACATTCATTGTTGGGATCATGTACCTTTACATGGCAAGTCTTGATTCTCATTTTTTTCCCCTTACCTCTGCCCTCCCTTCACCCCCTCCTCCCCTCCCCATCTACAAACACTTTATTTTCATCTTTTCATTCTCTCACATTTTTTTCTTTTCCCTTTTTGTTCTTCCCCTACGTATCACACCTTCCCTACACCTTTAGCTCCTTTCCTCCCATTTCTAAATGTCAGTAATCTTATTAGAATCTTATGCATTGTTGCAGAATATTCACACCAGGGAAACTATT